>NC_136887.1:11344151-11944151 GCF_949152265.1 Phoxinus phoxinus | reverse complement strand
ACAAAACAGCGGGACACAGCGAGTCTGTCTGGAGTGACATGTCCTCTTAATAATAACATCTGCTCAGATAGGATTGGTGGAGTGACTGCTGTATGTGGACAAATGCTGAATCAGGCGCAATTCACAAACGGGCAATGGATTGGACATATGCTTCAAATACTAAAGGGATATACATATAACATATAACATGAAACTCATAATCATGCTGTTCAAAACAAATATAATTGTATTTCTTGCATGGAACACAACAGAGGTTTAGCAGAATGTTCAAGCTGCTCTTTTTATTCAAGCACTAAAAATTAGGGAAAAAGTGCTATAATCATTTGTATGAATTTATTTTATAAATGTTCTGAAGCCAGACAATAGCTGTGAGGATCAGACCACAACTGATGATATAGAAATAAATGAAAATCAGATTTTGAGGGTAAGTAGTAGATGATGATGGGTTTATTTTATTATTTTAGTGGAAATGGTTTGAAAACTACAGTAAGCTTAATCTTGTAAGGGGAATCATTTGTTCTTAACATGTCAAAAAGTAGACTCGGCCTTGCATTGTTCTGTCAGATATGCACTAGGAAAGGTTACTTGTGATTCAGCCATTGTTTCAAATCATTCGGCTCCATTCACCAAAAATGTGTGTTCGAATTTGTTACTTGAATTATGAATTGTTCCATTCAGTGATACATCCTCCAGGTTACACCAGTCATTCACTCCACACATTAGTGAAAAACCACAATTATTCATGACTGAACCTATTTTTTATGTGTTATTAAAATTAGCATGTCTACAGATGGACTAAAGAGATGTGAATCATTCACATTCTTAACAAATTACAACAAAGCTGATTTTTTTTTTGCAGGTGACTTCTATCAAATTATAGAGATAACAAACACAGATGTGTTCCTGGATATTTTATTGATCCTTCAATCAAAATCCTGTCTGAAAATGTAATCCTAACCATATCCATATCCCTAAACCTTACTCCGTCCATAAATGATCCCTAAAATCAGAGGGAAACTATAGGTGAATAATAAAGTAGAAGCACCTAAACCTGGTTGTAAACCTAAACTTCACACAAACTTGTCCCTCAGATCTGATTGGTTCATTGGAATGTTGTTTCAGGATCAACAAATATGTTGATCAACATGTTGCACTGGGTGAAATCCGGTTCTGCCAACAATAGCCTAAATAAATGATTTATGCGTTTCAGCGTTTCATTTTTTATTGTGTTGGAAAACAATTTACTATTGTATTACACTGTGCACTAAAGCAGTGCATTTCCAATAGACTAATCAAAGTTAACGTCATTTCAATTGTGTATGGTCATCAGTCATTACAACACATTCATAATTGGGCATTATGCTTTGTGCACACCTATTAAACATGCCTTAGTGCTTCACTCTTGTTGAACAGCTTTCCCTCCTCTCTTCTTGTTGTGACTGGCACTGTTCCCATGAGCAATTAGTCTTTCCATTACTGATTAGTCTAAGTAGGTTTTTGTTGAGATGATTTACTTACATTTGTACTGATTGATTCGGTACTCTTAAGCATTAAAAATGTTGCCTTGCCATTTGACATGGCCTTCCAATGTAGCTGCATATTCCATATTTTTTAAACATTAAAACGGCAAGCTTTTATTTTCGGAGGAAAACCGAAGGGAGCCCGTAAAGTGTTAGTTCACCCTAAACACGTTGAAAATTCACCTGCTCACGTGAACAGTGTGGAGACTGACAGGGAATATAAGAAATTGGTGAATACAATTGTTATTAATAATTATTTAATTATGTATTTGTGCACAAAAAGTATTCTCGTCGCTTCATAATATTAAGGTTGAACCACTGTAGTCACATGGACTACTTTAATGATGTCTTTACTACCTTTATGGACCTTGAAAGTGGTAATAACCATGAAGCTCTCAGATTTCATCAAAAATATCTTGGGTGAGTAATTATTGACATAATTTAACCCTTTAATGCTTATCTTTTGTAGACAACAGCCGGTGTAAGTGCTTCTCATTTTCATTACTTATTAGTTCTCATTAGATGGTGTATATGGTTGGTGCATGTTATGTTCCCAAACATTACAAGTGACCCAAACTCAAAGCAGATGCAGAGATGTGTGTGTGTGTGTGTGTGTGTGTGTGTGTGTGTGTGTGTGTGTGTGTGTGTGTGTGTGTGTGTGTGTGTGTGTGTGTGTGTGTGTGTTGAGCAGCATTTACTGTGAACCGAGGCGTTCCAAGACATTGAAAACATAAATAAACAATTATTTTTTTTAATTAAATCTCAACCTACGTGGATTACACATGGCCCAGATGTGGGCCGAATCTAGGCCGACACTATGTTGCTGTCTGGGTATGCAATTTTAAAAACAATATCATGATTACGGTTTTATTTCAAATAACCATGCAGCCCTTATTTTAAAGCATTACTTTAGTCATGTGTATTCCTCTGGTTGTGAGGTTGCACTATCTGCTCTTTCTATATGTTGCATTAGCAATGGCTCTACCAGTTTAGATTATCTTTAGTTGGCTATTTCTTTAGACCTGTATTATTGTACATACTGTACTTTAAGGTACAAAGCAGATTTCAGTAGTTTCAGAAGGCTGAAATTAACATTATATTAGTTCAACAAATAAGCAGCCATGCATGAATTGTAAAATATGCAATCCTTACATATTTTTGTCAAATGTTCTGATCTGAATAAAGATGATCTTACCAGCCTTAATATAATAAACCAAGCCCTAAATAAAACCTACCGCGAGCTTCTGCTGGCTACATCTGTCATCATTAGTTGCTTCAATGTTTAATTACACATCAGTGCTTGTGTCAGCACACTGCAGAACACTTGAAATCCTCATCAAGTCATATACTTCATAATGTTACTGCACATATTTGCAGTGAGAGTTCACCTTTGTCTGCTTGCACTCTGTGCTTTATATATTTCCATTTGTATGATACAGAGGGAGAAGCTTTTACATATCAGTGCACTGATTTAAAAAGGTTCATCCTGACATCTATTCAAACGCCTGCAACATATCTACTGTAAAAAATATTAAACGCCTTACTGCACTGTAATCATATTTACAGTTCAAATTAAGCTTGGTTCAATGACTCCCTTTAATATTTATCCATATTTCAGCATATTGGAATGACATGTTTGTTTATGGTTAAAGAAATACTGATTTAATTCGTTGGCACTATTGTCAGAATAAATTTCATGCATCACTTTGACTTTGGCCCTAATCCACATGACTTCACTGGTAGTCTGAGAACATTTCTTTGTTTCTTCTTTCCTTTTCGTTCCTTTTTTATAGAAGCATGAAAGTTGTCTCTTTATTTTGTTTTAACCTTTTGATCGCAAGTGGCTCCATCTCTTGTCTAAACGCGTTCAAAGATTTAAGAGCCTGTTGATACATATTACAGCATGCACATTAAGATATACTGTATTTTATCTGCATATTACACCTAGAAGGATTTTGTAAGAGTCAAACATTTTAATGCATTACCAGTGTAAATCATAAATTATTCATTCACCCCGGCCCGCTTCAAAAATATCTCTCCATTCCGCTGATGCGAAAGATCAAATTCATTTTTTTCTGATGTCAAATCAGCCCATCCACAAATATACTGATGCAGACTTCCACAATATCTCATCCTAACAGGTGACAGAGATCCAACCGTAAACTAATTGGATGCGCAGTGGTCAATCACATCTGCTTCCATTCAGGCGCTCTGTGTAGCGTGCTAGAATGGGAAGTCTGCACTTGTTACTGCTGCTCAACCATGCAGTCCTCACATCCGATAAGCCTCCGAAGTGTGTGCTAGGTGAGAATGAACCTGAGAACACACACAGCGTGAGGTAAAGAGATTGCTCCTTCCATACACACGGATGCTGTGAGAAACTAATTTACTACATAGAGGGGTGGGCAGATAAAAACAACACTGGTTAAATTGGTGATGAATTGCACGGTTTTACATCAATCCGAATCGTATTATGTATTATGCTGTAGCATTACAAAGACATTTCAAAATAAGTCTAGAAACAATGACCTTGAAGATTTCAACTGACAGCTCTTTAAACAACCTCCCCCACCCCCAAACCTTTGGATTTGGGCATTTCATAAAAGCTGAGGTGAAACCACTGATCTAGCTCATTATAAACTGCCAGCAGGCAGTGAAGCCACCGGAAGTGTTTGAGCGGCAATAAGGAGTGTCCTGCGTTTTAATAAAGGGAAAATGCAAAGTTCACAGTGCAACCATCTTTCCTTGCACAGCCTGGATTGTATATTGGGATGCATATTGCTTTTGGATGGGAATAAAACTGAGATGGATGATGACACCAATGTTTTCTGAAGAGCCGCTCTATAGCGGATTCGAATTTGTTTCATAATTGACAAATTTTGCATTTGCAATTTTAATTCCGTTTAATGAATATGAACATTTACATTAATCCTAAATAAAGTGGTCGGGTTGATGTGCACGTTTATATATCACAAGCTTCAAATCAGGATTGATCTTTTGACATGCACTCACTGCATGAGTTTCTTGCTGTTGACGCATACTAACAATCATCCTGCCATGGCTTTTTTTATTTTTGTTTTAATAAGCATTTTTCGTGTCCTGATTAGGAGACGACGAGCATATTTTGTGCCAAGGCATCAACAAGGCACCTGTGGTACGGATGTACCGATCAAGTTTTTTGTCCCCCCGATCCGAGTCGTTGAAAAATTGAGTACAGAGTCCCGATACGATACTTGTATTTTCCTAGTGCTTGGTGCTGCACACTTCAAGTACATTTAAGTTATTAAAATCAATCCAGCGTATATTGTGGGTTTGGGTTAAAAATGCTCCTTCTTTTTTTTGTTGCATAGTGGATTTTCTGTACCCTGGAAATCCAGACCCAAATCCGAAAGATTAATTGAGTAATGAAAATCAACCAACTTTGGGGGCGGCACCAAGCATGCATTTGAAAATCTCACTGCACGCAATTGGATAACACTACAACCAATCGTTTAGCTACCAGCGGAGCTAACTGGTAAATTAGACTCTTGCCGTATCCGGTCAGCCAAACAGCAAATAGATAAAAAGCCAAGTCTAACTCATTCATTGTAGCGCCCAAAGCCGTTTCAAACAACTGGTGTTCATCCATAGCCATCTTTACTAATCGACGTCGCAGCGCTGTCGTCATCTGTTTAGCTCGCCTCTGTCCCGTCTATATCAGATACACTGATGTGATTGGTGCAGCTCGGCTACAAGGGCATAGTTAATGAGCACCATTACACAATGCTAGAGTGACTCGCTGAACAAATTCGAATTGTGCTCTCGCGAGAACTCTGGATTTCCAGGGTAGATTTTCTGCATACCTACCATTAAAACACATCTTTTCAATATAAACGGGGCCGTGCAGACTTTATCAAATGTTAAAAGCGGCATCTATCACTATGGAATTCTAATTATAAAATACTCTCGCTCTCATATTTTTTTTCCTCATATGGATCTGGAAACCGTTATTCATACATTTATTTCAACAAGACTGGACTACTGCAAGTCATTGCATTTAGGGATTGCTAAATCTTGTTTATCTCACCTTAAGCTCGTCCAAAATGCTCTGGCCAGACTTTTAACGGGAAGTGGAAAAAGGGAAAGTATTACTCCTGTTTTGATTAGTTTGCATTGGCTTCCTATTGAGTTTAGAATTCAGTTTAAGGGATTTTTGTTTGTGTACAAGTCCCTGGTAGGCTTGGCACCATCCTACCTGTCTGATCTTCTATCCTACCATCAGACCAATAGGCCTTTAAGGTCATTAAATACTTTGTTGTTGGTGGTACCACTTGAAACTCAATGGGGGTCGTACATTTTCGGTGGAAGCACCAAGATTGTGGAATAGTTTGCCCTTATACGATCTGCCAATTCTCTTATGGGCTGGAGTAATTTGCTGTATAATACGTTACTATGTGCGTATATATCATTGTTGGGCACATTTGTGTTTTCTGTTATCTGTTATGTTTCTATTTTACTTTTTTACAGCACTTTGGTCGACTCTGTTATTAAATGTGCTATATAAATCAATACAACTAAACTAAACTAAAAACACAATCCATAGCAACGTGTTATGGTAACTACATCTCAGATAGTCTGACGGCAGATTAAAAGAACCAGTACATTTCGAGTGATTCGTTGCAAAAGTGTGCCTCACGTGAAACACGGAAGCTTGAACGTGCGTGTGTGAACAGAGCTCATTGGCTCTTGTGCATTACGCACACACATTTGGGATTCTTCCTTTCCTTTTTAATGGCGGTTGGCAAACCAACATGAAGGTGCATACCGACACCTTGCGGAGCAGCTGACGTAAAATAAGGATCGGGTGAAACCGATCAGTTAAAAAAATGCTTAATCGGGCCCGATACCGATTGTTGAGTTCGGCTTGGGACATCCCTAGTCTGTGGAGGAGAGTCCAAAGCAAGGACTGCTGGGACGACACTCTCCTGCAGCACTTCACAGATGATGAATAGAATGATAATTTTAGATTTACGTCATTGCATGAATTGAATCTAGCGGTTTAATGACACAAGTGACATGTAGACTTGCTTAGCTGAACTGAACTCATAATTGAGGAACTATGAGGAAAGTGACAACTGAATCAACACTGAACTGACTTGAGCTTGATAATGCCACTGTTGTCTTCTTTAGAGCTGCTTTACAGCAGAATTTGAGTTTGTTGCATATTTGATGATGTTTACATCATCGATTATTTTTTTTGTTTTTTTTTTTCTTCTGTAAAGCTGCTATGAAACAATCTGTATTTTTTTAAAGCACTACAAATAAAGGTGACTTGACTTGACTATTCCCTGCCGACTGAGGGCATCATATTGACTGACGGCCAAAACTTTGACCTAGAAATCACCCAATTTGCACCTTATAAGTTGCCTGTAAATTAAATATCTACAGATCATATATCTATCTAAATATATATGCATGTAAATGAATTGTTACTTCAGATGTTATCTGTAATGTTTATGGTCTTTTCAGGCAGAATAAACGATAGGCCTATACAGAAATCATTCAAATGCACACTGACGACACACTTTACCTAACACAAAATCATTTTTTTATTATATATTTATTTTGTACATAATTATGCAGGAAATATTAAACATGAACATATATCTGGGATTATCAACAGAAATTGATTCATATATATATATATATATATATATATATATATATATATATATATATATATATATAATATTATATTATATTGCAGTAGGCTATTATATATGGCTTTTCACTAGCATGACTGTTTGCACAGGAATTAAATGACATTTATATAATTTTTAATCAAATGTTAATTTAGCCATCATTTAAGTCGTTATCTTTAATTTACTTAATCTTTTACTTACTTAATCCTGTTCGTCCCGTGAGACATAAGGCCGCTAGTCGTTCTCTTTACTGTTTAGCTATATATATATATATATCAGTGGCGGGCCGTGCATTTCACACCTAGGCCTTCAGTGATGTCCACCCTGAATTAATAACTTTTAATAGTGTAGCAGCGCACACACATACTCTCTATAATTGTTGTGAAATTCCTGTTTTTATTTTACACCGGCAGTTATAGGGTTAATGCGGTGAGTTCGCGAAAGGCCGGGTAGAGAGAAACGAGCGAGTTAGTTCGGCTTTTGTGTACAGTGGTTCTTGCGTTCCGATTATAAATTCAGAAACGGATCCTCATCCATGTCTTATCCTTCAATGGCTATAGTATTAATGTTTGAAAAAAAGAAGTTGTTTCGATCATACATTTACAAGAAAAATTAGGAAGAAAATCATATTCAGAACGGACAAAAACAGGGGCAAAAAATGCATTATACTCTCCAAAACTGATTTTTTTTCACAAAATCCATCCTAATTTCTTTCCTCAAAAAGACTTGAATTACTTGGTTGTACAGATTGTCTGTGCTTTTCAGTCCCAACAACCTTTTCTATCACCATCGAGGTTAATGTGCTGAAAGTCGAGTCTGTCCCGTCGTATTTCTGTCATAAGTTTTAATTCGCTTTAGTGCTGAGAGTGTCTGCTCGATAGAAGCAGTAACGTTAAACCGGGAAAACGCCGCAAAACATGACGATGTGTAACGTTACAGCCGACAAGCTCTCACACAGATTTTTGAACGATATCATTGAGATCAGCGGGACTTTTGCCTTCAAAATCAGTCCTGGCATAACTTTACATTGCAGTCTGTTCTGTTTTTACCCGGACAGATCGATAGAGGTCCGAGACTCTGCGTAAGCTGGATAAGGGATTTTTTCCGGTAGGTTTGAACCTGCTGGTGGTCGAGGAAGGAAATAAACATTAATTTGTGGGTTGAAAAACTATTAAATCTACAGGTATTTTAGTTTACACAGGTCGCTACAGATGCGGTTAGCTAGCTCTGACTACCAGTAATAGTACACGCTCTGACCATCCAATCAAAGGGCGTGAAAATGCTTACGTTATTGTATGCCTGCTAGATGGCCCCGGTGCAATCAACTCGATATCTGATTGGCTGATTAAATATGACCGATTATCTGATTGGTTAAAGCACAGTTTCATTGCCATTCATTTAAGCTACAGGCGCCCGCACTATCGATTCTGAAGGCCTCGAGGCAGATATATTTGACCCTGGCAACACATGATGACTAAAATATGATTGGATAAAAGCACAAAAATAAATATACACTGCTGGAAGCAGCGCAAACAAGGGAAAAGCTACGAAATTATGAGAACGGACTATTGGGAATAATTGAATACTCATTCATAAAAAAAATATATTAAAGTGCAAGTCAGTGATTCTCATAGTGTTTAGGCCAGCAGAGAAGGCCCTGCTGGCCCTCACGGCCCACCACTGATATATATGTTAACTAAATCATTGTTGAATCATTTACAGTTAATGCATACAAAAAAGCAATACTATACAACACAACATTATTACATAACCACTGTGAATAAATGTACAAGGCACATTTTGTTGTATACACACACCTTACAAAGCATGAATCTGTATTCAGATTTCAGAATCAGCACTTAGACATCTGTTATGCATACAGTATGTTGAGGTGTCTTGTCAGTCCGGTCAGGTTATTCATGTAATGAATAAGAATGTAACTTTTTAATAAGCAGGGGTAATTCCCAACTTTAATCAATAACCATTTACATGATGTGTGTATTTTCAGAATGTACAGGGAGATTCTAGATATAATAACGATGACTCGTTAGGTATAGTTTTCTCATTAAAATCTGATGATTTTCTATTGATTCAATAGAATGTGTGGGAATAGCAATATGGTGGCGGACACTCCACATCGACTTCATCTCCAGAGCCAAATACAATATGTCAGATACACAAAGAAACTCAAAGGTCGAAATAAAAGTTTGGTTGAAGTTGAACAAAGTATTACAAAAATGTACTATTGTTGCAAAATGTTAAAGGGCATCATCATCATCATCATCAATTAAATGTAAGAAAAATCACACAATAACGATTGTATCATCCACGTTTTAATTTTTCAGTACATTTTTTTTTTTTTTAAGATATTGGTGTATTTTCATTTGATGAACAGTGTTTTTGTATTCGGTTCGATACATTTGTATTAAAACATAAAACAGAATCCAGGAAAAAAAAATGTTTTAAATCTATTTTATTGTTAAAATAAAATGTTGGAGTTGTTTGAATTGATTAGACATGCTTTTTGATTGTTAGCATCTAATTAAATCAATGAAGACTAAAATGTTACTGTTTAATGTTTTATTTTTATTCATTTCCATAATAATTTCATAACTTATTTTGTGAAGTCAGAGTATGTTTGTACATGTGAGCTGATGAGAGATTTGGGTAGAGTTATATTTTGCTTAGAGGTATGTGTGCAATGCCACGTTCACTGAGCAGAGATGTTCTAGTGATGATGATACATCAAATGTGTAAGGAAATGTTTCAACTGATGCAAATGTACCACAGATATATACACTGAAGAAATTGTCTCTTAATGTGGAAAGTGGATTGTGCCATGTGTAAGCATGAGGTATACATTCCATTTTTTAAACATAAGCAACATGTTTGCTACAAGGAAGTTGAAAGTCGCTCAGTGATGTATATAAGCTCAATCCTTAGTGTACTGACTCAAAGGCATGATGCCGGGGTGAGATGAAGGAAAACTAAGACATGAGCGAGTGAGAAAGGAGAAACACCAAGAAACCTTTTACAGCTGGCACAATGGGGTGAGAGGATAGATAATTGGGGAACAGAGAAATCTGCAATATAGACCTCCTCACCTATAGCCTTATTATTAAATGCATGTTTATTTATGCCGTTTCTCACTGTCTGACATGTATAAACATAATAAATAAGCAATCTCTTGGCAAAATATCTGCTGTAGCTTCCGTGATTCAACGATAATGGGGGGAAGCATGATTTTCAAATCTACATTATTAAACGCAATCCAGAAAAATTTATGAGTAAAACATGAAATTTGAGAAAAACTAAATAAAAAGGAATGTTTGCCCAAAAAGAAAATAATCATAGGGCCCTAAGAAGTCAGGGGTTACTGATATCACAAGACCCATTTAAGCAGGACATTTAACCCCAAATTGTGAGAATAAGATTTATTGTCCCTGAAGTTAACAAACATTCTCCACTATTTCATTTAATGCTTGTATCAAAGAGACTATTTAAGCCAACATTTTAAGCAGATCAGCCTGGTATGCCTGCAACACTGCCTTTGTGTGCAGAGCAGCACCAGTCTGACCCCCACCAGCGTGGATGTTATTATACATGGCTTGGTGGGAAGTGCTGACTCCTTAAACCCATGTGTTAATAGTACTGGTCACACTGCACAGCTAATTGCACTCCAGTAGACTGGTCGAACTAGACAAAGCTACAATCAAATGTATATTAGATGGCCTGGATGGAGTAAATAATACCACAGTATATAGAGTAAAGTATCATGGTGTTTTGGATTATATAATTTAAGTATAATATTATTACTGCATAACAACACCACTCTTGCACTTGTGATATTGTTTGATAATTCTGTAATGTGCCAATGCAGATTCTACTTTAATCATAAAATAAAGTCTACAAATGAGACACTTTTCCATGCAGTTTTATTGTCCTAATAAAACAGCTCATTCTGCAGAACTCCGCAGACGCCTCTTTACTTTTTTGTTTTACAGTGGACATTAATTGGCATAAAATGCAACAATTATTCAGGCTACTTTTTCTATCATCTGTCACTTGGAAAAAGACTATTTGGATTTTGTTATTAAGACGCCACCGGGCAAGAAGTAAGTGACAAGAGAGAGTGAGAGAGAAATCTTCCGTATCAAAACAAATTACTTCACGGCTATCTCTGACGTTTTCCCGAGTCCTCATTATGGCCATATAGGGGCTGAGCAAAAAAAAAAAAACCTCTCTGGGAACAAAAGGTGTAACTTAACGTGTAGCATTCATCAACACATAATCAGAATGACAGTGTTGTCATCTTCTGAGGTGTGAAGTATGAAGAAAATAATATTTTACATGTCAGCGGCGCACCTCCATCGAGACGGCACTGAGAGCTTAAAGAACTGGAGTAAACTCTGGCCCCTGGGGCCCACCTGAATGGGCCATTTCCAGGAAGATTAAATATGGGTTATGGGATGCTGTCAGATGGGCAGCACAGAACTCGCAGTACTAAGAGACACAGTAATTATGACAACCAGCTAGATGGTTACATTTTGTCACCGCATCCAATGTACAGTTGCTTTAGGCAGCTCATTTAGCTCCAGTCAGTTAGACAAGAAACTACAGCGCACAATGCCGGCAGTCTTTTCACATTGTCTTCTGTCATGTGCCAACTGTGCATTATGGGCTTGCATTGAAATTCATAGCCCACCACCAGTGAATCAACCAAAGCTGTACATGACACACACAAGCGCACATTAATATGAGAACAAGCTTTAACGTTTCACTGTAAATTGATGAATGTAATGAGGTTTCTCGTGCTGGTCCTAATGGTCTGATCTTATCATTCAACACTACAGGGTTTTTATTGATAGGGCCCATGTGCACTTGAGCAGTGTTTTCTGCATCTCTGCATCTGAAATCAACAGAAAACCACCAAGCTTCACAAATCATGTCGATTTCATTGAACCAAGTTGGCTCGCTAATCTCTTTCCCATTACCTCACAATGCGATTTTTGATTTCTCTTGCTGTGTTTAAAAATAACAACCCATCCATAAGAAGTGTCCCAGCCACAAACTGAGATTCAAACTCTGCCTGCTTTAAAGAAAACTAACAATCCAAGAATGTCAATCCAAGCAAAATTGCTTGGAAATAGTACATGAAAAATATGCTCGGATCATACAACCAATTATTTTATACAGCAATAAGACGTCAGTGTTGAACCACAATCAAAAGACACTTTGAAAAAAAAAAAAACATATTATGAAGACATTCACGATCAAAAGTAAAAGAGCACATATAAAGAACATTATAGTCTGTATGGAAATATATTTGTAGCTTCATTTATCAATTCTGGTGAGTTTGGAATAATTTTGAACAACGCCTTGAATAATGTAGAACAGGATTAACTATGTTCAAACAAAGGATATCTAAAAGTCTTCACATGAAATAAAAGTTTCTCAAAATTACATCATATCCCAAACTGGGTAATGGTGTGGTATATTTTACATTTGTGTGCACTGTTAGTGGTTTTATAGTGTTTTGGCTAAAAAACTACAACACCTTTGATCGTCTGATTGATAGTTCATACCTTTTTAGCATATCAAATGTCCACCTTGGTTCACATGTCTTTTTGCTGTGAAATTTTAAATGCTTTTTATAAAGTATATGTAAGAATAACTTGTATATTCTTAGTAATATGTCAATATTAAAATGTACTAGACTAAAACAACTTAGGTGTACCTGAGTAACCAAATAGAAAACGTATATTTAAATGCATTTTATGTACAGTAAGTAAGCTGCTATAGGCTATTGTTATAAAGATCTCATTGATTTACATTATTATAATTTTTACATTATTACAGCTATTATAATTTAAAACAATTTCTGACTATTATTTCATATGTCAGGGTTACAGAGTTAATAAAGATCGCCAACATCGACAAAAGATCGTTTGTCATCGTCAAACTTAGTTTCTGATACTTTTTTTAAATCTTGTTATTATTTATTTGTTATTTTTTTCTAATAAATTTTTTTTTTATAATAAGGCTGCATTTTAATGTTTCACTCTGATGAAAAAAATGGCTCCAATATGGAAATTTGATTATGAAAATAGCCTTTTCTGCTAGTTTATAAATTGGTTATGGTTAAGATTAGGGTCAGAACTGGAATGAAATACAATGGAACATACTTTATTGTCCCCTATCGCTCCAGTTGAGCCAACTTGGAAAAAAATAAGCCAACCTATCACGCTCAACTTTTTAAGTTAACCAATTTGCTTTACTTTTGCTAATTTATTGAGTTACAGATAGTCTTTTGAAGTGTTTTTCATTTCTGACTTTGATTTTCAAAGAAAACTTCATGATATGAACATTGTTTGCCTCTTAAAACTAAAAGCAACCATTTTACCCATTGTTTATAGGTTTTGCAGGTTGTATTTAATACATTAGCTATCAGCAAAATGTTCTTCTACAAATGTAAAAATAGCTTGAACAAAGATTTAGTAGGATGAGTCAGTTTATTATCTTGAGTGAACTAAATACGAATACACTAAACATGTTGCTAACAAAAGTTGTTTTGTTGACCTTTATATTCTCAAGTTGTCAAAAAATGTTTTCCATATGTTGTCCCAACTTTCCAAATGTTAGTTATCTGAACAAACAATTTTACATTGAACAATTTTGTGCGAGTTCCCAGCATGCATTGCAGCTTGAAAAGAAATTATGCCGTAGCCAGCTATTAGGCCACTCTGTATTTTTCCGAGGTGTATTTAATAAATGTTGTGAAATAATTGCCTAATATAGTATTAACTCTATTTTGGTGCTTCAATGATATTGCACAGCACCAAGGTCTTCTTATCTGAGCCTCTGGACTGTCACCGCTCATCAGTTCTGAATTGAAATATCCGGTGAGTGGCTCTAAAAGTTTAATGCTCCATTTTATAATAACGTACACCTACACTAAACCCTAAACTTATATATGCAGGTTATAAAACGTTTTAGGCTTTTTTTCATCAAATAATATTTACAAAACATTTAATAATCAATCTCTCGGCCCCATGCATTTTTCGCTGAGCTCTGGATTCCAATCGACCAGGTTAAACAATGAGTCCAGAATTTCTGGGAATTAACTAGGATAGAGTTTTCACTTTCCAAAGGATATTTCTGGTCGCATCCACATTCCTAGACTCGGCCCAGATTCGACCCCACTCTCTTCCTTCCTCTGCTTAGCCACACACTGTGGCTTTCCCCAGCGCTGCACCCCGTTCAACAATGCCCGCACCTCTCAATGAACGCCTTCCCCCTAGTGTTACGTAGGTTGCCTCCGCTAGCAGAGCAAGCTCAGCTGCCTTAGCCATTTAATCCCGTCATCTCTAACTCTCCATGGCCTGCAGGTCCTAGCACGAAGCTGCCTCTGCTGATGTCCCAGACCCAGATAACACTTCCTCCTCTCACTGCCTATAACCTTTTCCCCTACCAGTAGCCTACAGAGTCTTCAGCAGACCCTAGCATGAGGATGCCTCTGCTAGCAGCCCAGACCCAGTCATCAGTCTCAAACTCTCTTTTATCTCTGGACAACATCTCCAACCGCGGACCCTAGCGTGAGGCTACCTCCACTAGCGGCACAGGCCCAGACTGCCTATCTTCCAACCCAGCTTGGCATTTCACCAGCTCACTTTCCCAGTCATTTGTTTTGCATAGGAGCAGCAACCACAGCTGCTCAAAAAGGCCTCTCCCAGCATCTGATTCAAACACTCGGTCGCTGGTCGTCAGAGGCTTTTACGATCTATGTGTGATCCAATCGCTTCCACATCAAAGAAGATCAACGAATCCTTATCAGCAACATTTTTCAACTCCAACATTTTCTCACACACTCAAACCTACAGGCTCACCATATCCACCTAAATTAATACAATCAATACACTAAAATGGTGAAAAGTGTTTAACTTCACTGCCAGAGCAGTGTTATCTTCTCCGTTCCTGCAGGAGCCCTAATTCTCCATCCAACTTGATTTCACTGCTACAGAAGGGCCATTTCCTCCGCTCCTGCAGGAACTCAGTTTTCTGGCTAACCTTTCCTTCACTGCCGCAGCAATGAATTCCCATCTGCTCCCGCTGGAGCTCGGTCTCTGAGCTTCGGCCTTGCCTTCACTGCCCTCCAACAAGATCTCAGTTTCTCCATTCAACTGGCTTTTATTACCACAGCAGTGATATCTTATCCACTCCCACAGGATCTCAGTTTCTCCGTTCAGCTGGCTTTCACTGCCGCAGCAGTGCTATCGCCTCCACTGCCACAGGAGCTCTCCCATGTCCCCAGCCAACCACCGACGAAGCTTAACCATCCGGTGCCGTGAGTATTGAACTCCCATCAGATTCTGAGAGAGCCTCCCGGTCGAGGAACTACGCTTCTCTGATTTTTCTTTCAACTACTGGTGAGGCTTATCCATCCGATGCCATGAGTATTGCAATCCCGACAGATGCTGCGAGAGCAAATCATTTTGCTCCTCCTTTTTTGGGCGGTAGGGCTCACCCGTCCGACATCACGAGCTGCTTCCGTAAAGAAGCGGTGTGAGTCCTCACGATCGAGTGTCCCAAATCACTCTGCTCCTCCTTCATCGGCTGGTAGGTCTCACCCGTCCGACGCCGCGAGCTGCTCTCATCAAGAAGCAGCTTGAGCCATCCCGATCGAGCGTTTCAAATCACGCTGCTCATCTTTTATCAGCCGGTAGGGCCTGTCCACCCGGCGCGGTGAGCTGCTCTTGTCTGAGGTGGCATGGGCCCTCCTGGTCTTGCGGCTTAAATCACACTACTCCTCATTTATCGCCCTTATGCTGGAGGCGTTCCCCAAAGTCTCTTCGGATGCAGTGTTTTGTTCCCCTTCTCAGGGAACCATGGTTACATATATAACCTGGGACGTTTTTGAGTGCCCCACATCTTAAAACTAATCTTTCATATTCATAAATGTGAAATGAGAAAAGTATTGTATTAGACTGTTATTAAAATCAATAATAAAAAAGCTAATCTCCTCTATTGCTTCTATAAGCAAATTACCACTATTGATAACTGTATGCATATTTTATTTGAAGAAGGTAAACTCATTAGGTAGTCATTGCTGATGTTTTTTTTTCGTTGTTTTTTTCTGCCACATGTGGAAACTGGCACACACACATCCTTGCACCCAGTAATAAATAGTTCTGTCATGAGAAACAGGAATTTTGTTAATTGTGATATATTGCAATTACACTATTCCTGCCAATGTGTAATTAATTATATATTTACGCAGAAGAAGGGAGCACCCCCGGTGCTTTAGAAATAAACGAAGTCAACCGGCCCGTATTAATCTTGATTATCATACTTTAGAACAATGAGCCAAGAATAATTGTATGTAATTATCTGTTGTCTAATGCCTGTGCAGCAACTAATTGAAAATATGTTAGACAAGGAATAATCATTCACCTCCCCCGCAAACACAGGCAAATGTTATATGCTTACTGTACTGTACATTCACATTTCGTTTATTTTGTTTTGAAATACATACATGACTACTGACCCATCTGTAAAGAAAGCTATGACCAAACTGACTTCATACAGGGTTGTGAACAGTTTAATTGCTTGCTGCCATGAAATCGGAAGAACACATGTTACCGGGAACACCTACAATTAGAAAAGAATATTTCAAATGTCTCACTTGCCCAAAGGAAATATCAGCATTTAAACTTTTTCACTCCAAAATGAACTTCTGGTTATAATTTTCCAACTGATCACTTTTACAATTATTGAGCTGCATAAGCTATTGCTCTCAGCAGAAAACATAAATTCAAGCAGATTGTTTTATGGCGCAAAGACTTGCCATTTACAATTCATAGCTCTCAACATTTTGGCCAGTTATAACTTGATCAGACCATGTCAAAATTTTTGTAAAAAATCAATAAATTATATCTGGATAACAGAACCTTCAAATTTCACAAAATAATATTTATCAGTGAAGTATGAGTCAAAATAAGTATAAAAAAATATTTGCAGCACTGTGATCTCTGAGGGTTTGTTTGACAATATGATTACACGGTTACAGGCCGTTGTTCACCTGGAATTCTCAGCATGGATGGCTAGTAACACTACTAGTATAGGTTTTTATGCTTAAAAAAATACATAATTGTTGCAGCACCTCTCATCCGAGTCTTTCAGTAATGCTCTGTTTAGTTCCTGTCTCTATGAACCCCTCCTTCTGAAAAGCTCAATTAACTCTGATTGGTCAGCTGGGCGAGTGTGTTGTGATTGGCCAACCACTTGAAGCGTGTTTAGAAAATAAAGCCACTTGAAGCGTGTTTAGACCATGTTTTTTACAGACATTTATTGGTCATACTTTTTTCAGTCGAAGACTTTTAAAAGATCTTTACACATCTGCTATGTGAAAACAACAAAGAAGAGAGGATTCAGCAACCTAAGTCTGAACAAGCTGAAGGACTTTGCCAAGTTTAGAGTACATATCTTGAAAGTGTTAAGGTATTTTCTTTCAAAAACATCCAAGCTTGCGCAGTAACAGTTTTTTTTTTTTTTTTTTTCAAGTCAAATACTTACCTGGATAGTAATTTTCTCTGGGTGCAGAGATCAGAACTGATCAAAAAGTGATTATGCAGTGTAGGCATTGTTTAGATAAAGCATGATTCACTCCGATCAAGCCATAGCTCATCCGTTATGATCACACCGTGTCTGGAGGGTCTTAAAGTAATTAAGAGGGCACATATGAGTCCATAAAGCAAAAATCATGCTCTGAGCCATGCCAAAAAGAAATTACAACGGAGTCTAATCATCATGACAAAGCAAAATTACGATTTCACGGTCTAGATGGAATTGACACAGATACAACAGATGATGTGCTCATAATGTGAGAGAAACTTATGTAGGTGTTCTGCGAAATGCTCTGCATGTGTTGCAGTGAAATTACAAAATGAAATGAAACCAAATGTACGGGATAATCAAATATTTATTTTAATGATGACACAGGGCTTTGTCAGGGAACTGCTTCAATATACGTGCAAACATCTACACATTTTCTTCACGTTCCCTTGTACAGTTCAAAAATCCAGGCATCAATATAAGACGCACAGCTGCAGTCCCACCTGTGCCCTGGTTTTTATTCAACGCAGATACATTGTCTGATGCAAATATTGACCTTTGGGGCTCCCTAAGGCATGCATTTTGCTGTGTATGATATTGCAAAGCATCAATATGCAAATCAATATCAGTCTAGCAATATGTTTTCATGGTTGAGAGCTCCTGTTGGCTAAACAATTACAATTATCAGAGTGAATTCTATAACCGTGGCCATTTTGTTAGGTCAGTTTTTCTAGGCTTCGGTGATTTGAATTCTTTTGGGTATATATTACGTTGAGTGATGGGTGTACAAACACTCTCTCTCTTTCTTTACCATTTTGATTGTCTCTCTGAAGTAATGTGTGTATTCATATTAAATGGGAGAGCAAAACAAGAGAGGGTAGCATTTGTTTGTTTGACATTTAGTCAAGCATCTTGAGTGGGACGTTGACATACAAATAATGGGTTTGTGTTGTTCTGGTTCCTCCGTAATATGTATCATTCATAAATTGCAAGTCATTTAATATTTTTGAAAAGATCGCTTTGCAGGAATACTCTGGAGGAATTCCAAAGTGTATTATGAAATTGGGTTGGCATTTCAAATCATGTGGATGCGTCAAGGAGCAGTAATTCCAATCTATTCTGGTTCATCATGCACACAAGTGTGTCAAACATGTATTTAATATACTTGGGTGGTTGAACAAGGAATACATTTTTTTATGTCAGGCCATGCTGCACATACTAATGACTTCTGCCATTTTGGCTATGTTGTAGAGATTGTAATAAGGTCACTGCTAATTGGTTGGGGTCAACCTTATTAACCTATGAAGTATGCAATTCATTAATAATAATAACTCAGTGTAAATGTGGAGTGACAGTAATTACTTGTCAGAAATATTATGCTATTATAATTGAGATCATATTCTAGCAGAGGGAGATTTTTTTTGTTATTAGCTTTACAATAAAATGGACCATCATATACCCCCACCGTTAAATACAAAAATGTGGTTCCCTTTCGAGGGAACTCGCGCTGCGTCGAGAATCGACACTTTGGTGAACGCCTTCAGCGCGACGCGTCTGAAGCCCGTATGGAACTAGTTCAATCTTGATTGGTGTTGCGTCATGACGTCACTCGTGATGTCGCATGTGACGGCGATGCAGAAGCTATAAAAGGACACCGGATCATAACAGCGTCAGCTTTTTGCTCTTCAGCAAGCGCTCTGTGTCAAACTGTCTGTCCTATATGGTGTTGTTTGTCCCATAAGAATTGTCCCAAATAAAGGTCTGCATTGCAATGTGGAATCTAGTGGCTCGGATCTCGCATTTGCCGAGGCAGCGCGTAGATTACGAGTCTACTGTGCAATAGCGATTCTGTGGCTGGGATCTTGCGTTTGCTAAGGCAGCGGGTGGATTTAAGGTCTGCATTGCAATACAGAATCTATAGTGGCTCGGATCTCGCGTTTTCCGAGGCCTGTGATGCCGCCAGCTGGGCCTCCCCACCTTCATAAGACATTACAGTCTGGATCTGCCCTCTACACCGGGTTCAAAAGTTCTCTCGCCTTGAGTGCCAGATTGCTTCACACCAGGGCGTATATCTCTCAGTGTGTAGCAGTGGGCATTTCGTTCCCTAAAGTGTCGATTATCAACGCAGTGCGAGTTCCATCGAAAGGGAACGTCTTGGGCTATGACGGTAACCCTTGTTCCCTAAGAAAGGAACGAGAAGCTGCGTCCCTCGGCCACACTTCTCGCGCTCCTGAGAACAACTTGCTTCGACCAATCAGAAGCTGACGCTGTTATGATCCGGCGTCCTTTTATAGCTTCCGCATCGCCGTCACATGCAACGTCATGAGTGACGTCATGACACAACAAGATTGGACTAGTTCCATACGGGCTTTAGACGTGTCACGCTGAAGGCGTTCCCCAAAGTGTCGATTCTCAACGTTTCTTTCTTTCTCTTTCTTTCTTTCTTTCTTTCTTTCTTTCTTTCTTTCTTTCTTTCTTTCTTTCTTTCTTTCTTTCTTTCTTTCTTTCTTTCTTTCTTTCTTATTATGTTTTATGTCAAATCAAAATACTCCAAGTCTAAAACTATTAATCATGAACATCAGGGGAGCAACTACACAGTGTCAGAGGGGTATGCAGCAACAATTTGGGATTTTTTTGACCAATGCATTACACCGGCACTAACCAAACGCCACCAATTGAGCAAAACAAATCAAAAAGAATGGGCCATTGATGTTTTATGGGCCGTTAAGAAAAAAAAAGTATGAGATGTATCGGCCCAAAAGGCACGTCGGCCCACCGGGAATCTCCCGGTAGTCCCGATGGCCTACATGCCTGGACGTCACACTTTAAATCCTACCTGTTCACCATCCACTTATTTAGCTGCTGTCGCAACAATTGACATGCCATCTCCTTTTCCCTCTTTCTTTTTCTAGCCCCCGACAGCTTTTTTGCTTTATCCATCTTTTTCGACGACAACTATGGGGTTATTATTGTTGCAATATTCCAAATAAATAGATTAATATTCACAAATAAATGTAAAGAGATTCACAAAAATGTATCGAATGCACAAATGAATAGATTAAGATCCACAAATAAATGTAAAGAGTTTCACAAAAAATTATAAAATTCACAAATAAATAAAATGAGATTTGAAAATAAAATATTTACAAATGTTTTCTTATTTTACAAACACAACTCTGCCTGGCATTTATTTGTGAATCGGTTCCTGTGCATTTGTAAATCGCTGCACACATTTGTGAATCGGTTCCTGTGCATTTGTGAACCCCCTCACGCATTTGTGGATTTTGAAACACTTCTAGCGCAGACGTGCAGAGAAATCCACAAATAGGTGGACTCCACCCACCGCCTACTCAAGCCAATCAGATAACGGCCACATCGAGCTGGCCAATCGTAGCACGTTATCGCTTTAACCAATCACGTTAGGCTTTACGCTCGGGGCGGGAAGTGGGAACTGACTGATTCTTGCATCAATGAAAGGAGCACTGGACTGGAGCGCAGTAGTAGCGCTTAACTGTGTGTGGTAAAAACACTGTTTTCAAAAGATTGTTGGAGTTTAAGGCCTCTTTATATTTCCATCAGGATACACTCAGGGAATTATGATAATCAGAGATCCCGAGCATCATGAACAGTCTCTACACCGGCAAGAGGCGCGACACAGCGCGTCAAAAGCAAATAGCCACTCACTGTCTATTCACTGCTGCCGTAGCAGTTTAAATAATGTAAAACAACTAGCATGTTTGAAATGTTAAAGGGGTGGTTCAGGATTTTGGACATCGGACCTCATTTTCAAGTTAGCCTAGTTGTTATTCATCAGTGGAGACAGTTTTCAAAAATGTTCATCCAGTCCTTCCAGTTGCATAGTTCGCCGATGCTAGGCTAGCGCGAGTCAACGGTATAAGCTAGCCTGCCATTAAAAACTGTTTTACCCACTCCACAGTACACCAAAATCAAATAAATGATAACGCCAGACTGTCGATGTAAATGTCTGTTGAGAGAATAATGTTAGAAATCAAACTACCCTTTCATTGCCTTGCAATAGTTACATTTTGATCCCTGTGTTTATTAGCACAGTCTACAGCAGCGGCGGAGTGATATTAAGTTACCTAGGCAACCGAGAGAGTCTCCACATGACGCAAGTGTATTTACCTGCCGCTGACACTCATCACTACAGAAGCAGAGTAAGAAGAGTAAGATTTTACTAAGAAATCAACACAGGACTATGGCCACGTTTGAAAGCCATGCCAATGTTTCAGACTTTGGAGACGAGGAATGTGTTTTATTCAACGAACCGTACATGTATGAGCCGGAATACACAGACGAAGAACTAATCGAGATGGATGCTAAAAGGGCAGAAATTGAACTGTAACGTTATCTCCACTAACGTTGTCATTGTCATTCTATCAGTTATGAAAGGGACTAGCTTCATAGATAGCTATAGTAGCCTAACAAAAGTTATTACCTGTTCATCTGCTGTTGGTGCATCTGGAAAGACGGCTGGAACTGCATTCCTTGTCAGTGACTTATGAACGTTTCGATTATGAGGTTTTTCAAAGTCGTCTGGTCTAAAATAATCACTACAAATTCGCAACTTTAATAGTCTCTGCCGGTGTCTCGTTGTCCAAGCCAGCAGAAAGAAGCCACAGTTGGTTCCTTTCTGGGTCTCTCAATGGAAATTTGTGGAAACTTTTTGCATGACCATCTATTTGGTTTATTTTTACAATTTCGAAATGCACAACGAATCACCATGTTGCCAATTCCTTAGTTTACAATCAAATGTTTTTCAATATCGTTGTTCATGGCTACTACTAGCTAGCTAGACGTCCCGTCTGTAGTGCGCGCTTCTGTTCTGTGTTTACTTTTCGGCGCAGTACTACTAACCGGAGCAAAGTAAAATTCCGCCGCTGCTGAGAAACTAGTTCCTGTAAATGTAATGCGATCATTGAGATGTAAGAGTACCGGTGAGTTACTTTGATTTCTAACATTATTCTCTCAATAGATATTTACATCGACAGTCTGGCGTTATAATTTATTTGCTTTTGGTGTACTGTGGAGTGGGTAAAACTGCTTTTAATGGCAGGCTAGCTTATACCGTTGACTCGCGCTAGCCTAGCATCGGCGAACTATGCAACTGGAAGGACTGGATGAATTTTTTTGAAAACTGTCTCCACTGATGAATAACAACCAGGCTAACTTGAAAATGAGGTCCGATGTCCAAAATCCCGAACCACCCCTTTAACACACATTCCCTATGTGACGTCTGCTTAGCTTTATATGCATAATCGTGCTCTTAACGGCTCTGATCGTAGCCTGCTTATTGACTAGTGCTGGTTACTTAAATCATATTTCGTGATAGTGTACTGGACGCGGGGCATTCATTGATAGTAAACGGATGCCCGCACTTCTGATGTAGCGGCTACTTCACGCAATTAGGACAAATGTTTTTGCACATTCGCTTTCCCCAGTGTAGATTGCCTCGCACAGGGTAGACACGATGCATGACATTATACGATTTTGCCTTTTAAAGCACAATCGCAGTGACAAATAGCAATAGGATATAAATAAATGTAATGTAGAATACCAAATATAAGCCCAAATGTATAAATACAAAAACATTTGTCCTAATTGCGATAAGTAGCCGCTACATCAGAAGTGCGGGCATCCGTTTACTATCAATGACTGCCCCGCGTCCAGTACACTATCACGAAATATGATTTAAGTAACCAGCACTAGTCAATAAGCAGGCTACGATCAGAGCCGTTAAGAGCACGATTATGCATATAAAGCTAAGCAGACGTCACATAGGGAATATGTGTTAATATTTCAAACATGCTAGTTTTACATTATTTAAACTGCTACGGCAGCAGTGAACAGACAGTGCCTATTTGCTTTTGACGCGCTGTGTCGCGCCTCTTGCCGGTGTAGAGACTGTTCATGATGCTCGGGATCTCTGATTATCATAATTCCCTGAGTGTATCCTGATGGAAAAATAAAGAGGCCTTAAACTCCAACAATCTTTTGAAAACAGTGTTTTTACCACACACAGTTCAGCGCTACTACTGCGCTCCAGTCCAGTGCTCCTTTCATTGATGCAAGAATCAGTCAGTTCCCACTTCCCGCCCTGAGCGTAAAGCCTAACGTGATTGGTTGAAGCGATAACGTGCTACGATTGGCCAGCTCGATGTGGCCGTTATCTGATTGGCTTGAGTAGGCGGTGGGTGGAGTCCACCTATTTGTGGATTTCTCTGCACGTCTGCGCTAGAAGTGTTTCAAAATCCACAAATGCGTGAGGGGATTCACAAATGCACAGGAACCGATTCACAAATGTGTGCAGCGATTTACAAATGCACAGGAACCGATTCACAAATAAATGCCAGGCAGAGTTGTGTTTGTAAAATAAGAAAACATTTGTAAATATTTTATTTATTTGCAAATCTCATTTTATTTATTTGTGAATTTTATAATTTTTTGTGAAACTCTTTACATTTATTTGTGGATCTTAATCTATTCATTTGTGCATTCGATACATTTTTGTGAATCTCTTTACATTTATTTGTGAATATTAATCTATTTATTTGGAATTTTGCAACAATAATAACCCCATAGACAACTCACTACTTGTACAGTGGCGTATCCAGGACATTTTTACTGGGGTGGCCAAGATGGGACACAAAGCTAGTGTGGGGTGGCCATATCTACTATAAAGTTATGTTAACCTTGAAACTCGCATGAACAATAGAGGATTCTAATAATAGTAACAAAGTGCAATAGAGGTAGCTAGTTCTTTCTTTTTGCTCATTCTCCTGCTACAAAATGCTTTCACATAGGCCATAAGACCACAAGACAAGACTTAAAGTCCAATGATGCCAACTGGTGGAATGGTACACAGAAGTCACGGTTCGGTATGAATTCGGTACAATGGAGGGAAAAGCAAAACAAAAATGCAGAAGGCATTTTTATTTTATTGTGCATGTCTCAGTCTGTACCACCTAGTGTCATACAGTCCCATGAGCAGCTGCAACAGACTGAAGTGTGTAAAGTAATATGTAAACAGTAAACAATACCCACATTATCTTGTTAACATTAAGTTAGTTAACATTAACTTGTAAACAAAATAAGACAATCAGCCATAAAACTGAAAATACAGCATCTCTTATTTATGTGCTGATTGCCTAATCCTAACCTTGCGTCTAAATGAGTTGCTTACATTAACAAAATGAGCCTACAATAGCTGACATAAGCCCTTTAAATAAAAATAAATGGCCATGTTTTATAAAAAGGTTCACAAAACTAAATAAAAATGTTTAGAAAATATGTAACGTTAATTTAGTTGTAGGTTACGTTCTCATATCCATTTTTCTCTCTAATGTCACGGAATAATCTGGTTTACTGCTTTACACAACTCTTTTGTAGTGTGGTTTTGGTCTACTAAAGTGTTGTACTTAAATAAACATTCACGAATGTACCTTACTACTTCTCGCCGCTGATTCCTGGTGGTTTAGAGAACACCGAGTCGCATCCTGTCGTTTCAAAGAAAAGTACACCGGCGAGCGCAAAGTAAATGCCTCGTCCATTTGGGGAGGCGCGCGCGCAGTCATCGGAGGCTCGCGCTGCGGAGGCAGGCGAAAGTATAAACAAACCTAGCTTAAGGCGGGGCTACAGATTAGGTTTCCACAAATAACCCACGTATCTAGCAGTAGTTCCGCAGCAATACATTCATTAATTTGCACGCGAGTTTTATTTATTTTTTATACCATGTATTCTCCGTGTAAATTCATGCACCGAACCGTTTCGGTTGAATACATGTACCGTTCCACCCCTATGCCAACAGACCAAAAATATTTTAAGGATTAAGGTGCTTCTTTAAAAAGTAACTTTTGAACATTGTACTGGCCCGCTGTCATCATTGACAGCATCTCTTGTTGTGTTGACGAACATGCAACTACCTATCAGATCTGGGGTGGCCACAGGGGTGGCCAATGAGCTTTCAGGGGTGGCCCTGGACCAATCACCACTGTACTTGTACCTGCTCGCTCAGCGCCCGTGGCGCCCTTGCACGCTCGCAATATTATATGATAGGATGATGATGATGATAGGACATATTGGCACAGTTAAGCCCACCCCCCTCCTTATAATAAAGCAAAACTGGTAGAGGATCTGGAAACCTTTCCTTTAATATCCTAGACCAGCTGGTAAATGGCACTTTCAGGGTGAGGACCAAATGTTCCTTCATATGCTCCTTTGGTGGAAATAGGACATGGTGATTGGGTTTTGATTTAACAATGCCGTCACTGCACTGAACGGTAATTTAATAAAGCAATATGTGTAACTGGGCAGTCAACTCAAAGCACTAGATATCTGATAAGACTAATAAATGATGCTGATAGGTCAGGTCACACAAAAAAAATGTGAATTTCAATTATGTCATCAAACCTGCATCAGGATCAGAACATTGTATATTTTAAATGAACTCAAAAATTGATTAACAGAGAACGTTTGGTTATTACCCACACACCTATGAACTTATCCCGAAGAACACCACAGGATACAACTTTTTTTATTATTACCATAATAAAAAAGCCTCATGTCAAAAAAAAAAAAGTTCTGATGTTTCAGTTCTGTTGAGTGCAGTTAATTTCCAGATGCAAGCCGTATCAGCCCGGCTTCTAGGCATACAGACTCAACGGGCCGTTTCAGCGCCAGCTGGCAAGAGATATCATTGGAGTGACAGGTGCTCTGACAGTGGGGCCATTCTCTCCTTATTCCTCTATATCCAAAGCACTATCTTTTCCAGCCTTATTTCACAAAGGATATGATAGATTGAGTAGGATAAGAGTGTCTGTGGAAGCTGGAATGAAAAAAAAACACTAGATCTGAGGAACCAGTCATGCTCTACTGTATTCTCTCGTTTTAAACCAACCCATTTAAAAAATAATGATGCAGATCCTTGCAGTTTTATCATAATACACCTGTTTAAAATCTTTTGAACATATTAATATTATTGTTATAGTTTCATCCAAATCAACAATACATCACAATTTTGGTATTGCTAGTACCATGCTCTACCAGACGAAGAACATGAACTCAATTTTGACAAACTATGTCAATTATCTGTCAAACAGTACTGTATAAATAATGGGTTTGCAATATAGGCTCATTGGAAAAATGCACGTTTCCTTGCACAGTAGCTACTATTTTTAGTGCATGATTTGTAAACTAATATATTTGTACTTTTGTATCACATAATCTCTATATGTGCTTTTGTTAACACTATCGTTTAGGTTTAGTGCAGATGGTACATTATTTTTTATACACGATAGGCCATAAACCTTTTAGCTCCACTCACCGGATATTTCATTTCTGAACTGCCTTGATAAGTACAACAGCCAATGTAATAAAGTATGGCCAGATTCACATTCATTCATGTTTTCTCTGAAACAGAACATGCTTTCAGCGTTACTTACTGGACATTCACTTTCAAAGTTTTGCAAAACATGCAAGAAGTATCACAATATTATTCTACAGAAATGTCACCACAGGTGTTTTTCCAATGAGCCTGGGTTGGGTTTCCCACACATTCCTTCATCCTACATTGTTGGAGTAAACAGATAGTCCCGCCTTAAACTTTGGATGAGCCAACGTTGCTTTCTTAGATATAATAGACTTAGGCCAGATTTACTAAACAGTGCAAATTATCATGAGACCGCAATCCCATAAAAGTAAAGATGGGTGTTGTTGCAACCTGACTTTCTTGTATTTGTTTTATTACTCTCTCTCTCTCTCTCTCTCTCTCTCTCTCTCTCTCTCTCTCTCTTCTGATACTGTAGATTGTCCGATGATGAGGTGTATGACCATAATAGGTTGTTCCGTCAATGTGTGGTCTTTATAAGGACCTGACACTCGACAGGGAGCTAATTTTTTGTTTCATTTTTTGTTTTGTTCAAGCTTTTGCTTTGGAGTAGAGTGTTTTTGTTTGATTCTGCTCTGCAATCATCGTAGCCTAGGAGATGGTACTACAAGACCAGGAAGAAGTTCTTTGAGAGTGTTAGTGGATGTTGCGTCAGCGGGGATTGCTTCTGAAAGACATTTTCCTTGCATTAATTTGCAACTTCCGAAAAGAGTACTCGCACACTGCAGACTTCTTGAAGTGGGTCTTGCATGTCATGCAGCGACCATTCACCTGTGCGCTTCAGAACTAAAAGAGCTTTTCCCTAAAAGAGCAATAACAGGTGTGATGTTGCGACTTTGTCAAGATGGCATTCCACCCGTGTGTTTATGGGTGCAATTGTTACCTTTCCCCGTCTGACAGTCATGATCGCTGCCTCACGTGTCTAGGCCATAAGCACGCTGAAGTAGCATTCGTGGATGAGTCATGGACCTACTGGTGTCCAACCTGACTTGATCATCAGGTTCCTGAGAGGTGCGACCCTCTTACCTCGTTCCCTCTTGGGACCTCTTATTAGTCTTGTCAGCCTTGCAGAGAGCAGTCACAGTTGAGCTTTCAGATCCTGTCTTTGAAGACAGCGCTTCTGACTGCGCTCGCTTCCATTAATAAGAGGGTAGGGGATTCTCTGGGATACCTGCAGGCATTCTCAGTCAATGAAACGTGCATGGAATTTGAACCAACTCTCAAGTAATCCCGAAGAGTAATCCCGAGGATACATGCCTGGATACATGCCCAAAGTTCTCACCAATCCTTTCAGGGATTGGGTGGTGAACTTGCTGTCCCCGGAGAAGGCAGACCCAGCCCTTGCGCTGCTGTGCCCCGTTGCGTTTCGCGTTCGACCACACGCAGAGCTTCAGGACCTCAAACCAGCTATTTGTCAGCTATGAAGGACAACAGAAGGTAAAGACTGTCTCTAAGCAGAAGTTGGCCCACTGGATAGTGGATGTCATAGACTTGGCCTACCAGACCAAAGGCAAGCTGTGACCCCTCGGAGAAAGAGCTCACTCCAAGAGTGTTGCCTCCTCCTTTGCATTGCTAGCAGACATTTGTAGAGCTGTGGACTGGGTGATCCCACATGTGTATTCTTCCACGGAATGACTTCCCTGATGGTGAGCCCATGTCTTTCCCTTGGCAGAGCCCACTCTGCTGTCTCTGATTGGTATTGACTCCATCCTAGTAAGGCTGGATCTACCACAGAGACCTTAATGGTCAGTCCATATGTGTAACTCCACATGTTACCTCCCTACGGGTAGGATGTACTCTCCGTAGTGTCCCTTTCCATTTTGGAATAGGCACGCTTTCCAACAGAAGTGACCAACTTTCTCAGCATAAAGCCCTGTCTTTTCTCTGCCCCAGCAGGTGGGATCCCAATTTGTCAGTCACATGGCATAATGTCTATGTTCCCTCCTTCAGGGAACAGGAGTTACATTAGGAACCTAGATGTCCAAACCTTTTCATCGCTAATCATTCAATGCGTGTCTTCAGTAAATCCTGACAGACGTTTTTGTTTTGTTTTTATGCCAAAAAACAGTTTGCGCTGATGCAAGCTGTTAGTAAATCTAGCCCAATAGAGGGGTGTTAAAGATACATTATAGCAAAAACAGCCAGTTTTATTCTAATGGTCAGAGAGATGGGGAAAATAGAAATTTGAAACAGTTTTTGGTTCAAGGAACATTGACTAACATTATAAATAGACTTCAGGGGAAAATAAAATGCTCCAAAACTCTAAAATAAGGCCCTAGTGGGCTAGTTAAAGTGTGCCTGTTGTATTATATTTAATAAAATTATGAGTGGTGTGGTGGCTATGTTGCTGGATATAACACTAAGGACATTCCCTAGACTGAAAAAAAAAAAAAAAAAAAGATATATATATATATATATACACATTATTTTATCTCTGTAACTAAACGTATTAATCAATTGGGATTCATTTAGCCCAAAGGGATCTTCCGTGAGCAAAAATGAAGATGGCCAAAGTGTTTGCCTCAGTTAAATTGTACAGCTCAGTTGAAGAGATCTCAAGGGCAGCAGCATTTTAAGAGTTTGCATAATTTGGTTGCCCTGCATGCCAAGAGTTACCGCCTCTGCAGAACCTAAAAATCGGCCCGGAGGTGTATTATACCTATTCATTTCATTATCTTACATGAGTTGTTCGAAATGCAAATTTGATACGCTGACAGCAACATTGCTCATAGATGGGGATCTCTGAGTCGGCTAATCCACTCGTCCTTAAGGACCTTATGTAGCATACTGCTAATTGCGAACAATGTGCTTTGTGATGTTTTAATTCAAAAAAATAATTGGAAGTTAAATAGGATCATAGTAAAAGAACTCTGTCATAAAACCCTTGTCATCAGTAGAGCTTGCAGGACTACTCGTTTTTACTAGCCGATTGGTCATCCAGAAAAGTAACCAACTACTCAGTGTTTACCTTATGTAACAAACATGCCTGCCTGTGAGAAACAAAAGCTTGCATGTCGGCATTGATGCTGCTTGCGTTAGCATTATTGGATGACAGACTTGTCCTTCTCACTTATATTTTCATTCAGCCTCTGGATGACATCTGATTTCCTTCAGGGGTCTCAGATATCACAGCTGGCTTGAATGTGAAAATCCAAAACAATGTTTTGTTGATGTAAAGTGCTTAATTTCCACTTTATTTGCTTATTGTCATAATTTATTTATTTTTATGCAGTTTGCTTTTATCAATAGCAGTGCATTCAAGCTATACTTTTTATCAGTACTACAGCACTGTGCATTGCATGGTTCAAACATTGCTGGCTGTTATCATAAATAGCTTGTGGTGTCCTTTATTTGCAAGTCGCTTTGTATAAATGCTCTACTAAATGCCTACATGTAAATGTAAATCAGTATGTGCTTTCTCTGGGAAACCTGTGACATTGTTGTTGTTAGTACCATGCTCTCAGGTGAAGTACAGGAACATATTTCCAACTTTGTGGCCTTTGCAGATTTAACATAAAAATAAAATGACACAAAATTAACCAGGATTTTCTGTGTTTCATTTGTCCTAGATAGTGGGAAACCCTATAGCCCCCAGTACACTCTAAACAGTTTAACTATGATGTAAAAACATTTTTACACAAAAAAAAAATTTGAGTACATTTTTAAGCTGTGAAATCAATGAAATATACTGTATGAATTGAGTAAATGCAAGTCTGGTACATAAACAAATAAAATTGAGTAGAATTAATTTAACATTTAAAAACCAATATTTATGAGTAATATTAACATTTTTATTTCCTCTAAACCTTTGTAAAATAGTATTCCATACAACCACCACGAGTATAGGTGACATTGGCCTTTATTGTCGATGAGTACAGTAATACAGAATATTTTACACTGTTTTACCATGTAGGCCTATACAATATTGCCTACATTTAAACTTAACAAACATTTTAGAAGTAAAAATTAAACATTTAAAGTAGCATTCAGGTAGCCTAATTCAAGAGTAATGAATCAGTCTGTTATCCAATATCCACCGTATCTGCACTGGTTCTCGTGCCGGAGATTGAGAAAGATGCTTCGACACGCCAATAAACAAATAGTGCACAGTTCTGAGGACAAATGAATTATGAATTATATTCATTATCATTAAGAATAAAGTTGTGTGTTTTATGCAAGGCGTTTCAATCACGCGAAAAGACAGGTGTGACTCTCGTTTAGGTGTCACATTACGCCACTGTATGTTGTTTTGCATTAAATAAAAGGATTTAAAGCACAGTAATGATTGTATAGATAAAATAAAACACATACCTGAATTTTACAGAGGAAATGCATCAATTCTGCGACGCTGAGAAGAAAAGAGAATAACTGTTCTTCTGGAGACTGAAGAATTCAAACAGCCCGCACTCAGGCCCTGTTTACACGAGAACGCTTGCGTGTGAAAACGTAAAAAATAGTTTATCAGATGTGTTTTTCGTTTACACTGCGACTGCGCTTTTTGGGGCTTAAAAACGCAAAAGTCTACTGAGGAGAGAAGTAGAAGGAAGGTTGTACGCAGGCTCGCAGACTTGGAGTGCATACTACATTGAATTTCACACACTTTTGCGTTTCCGTGTAAATAACTCACTCAACCGTTGAGTTGTCGTCAAGTCATAGGGTGGGGGGAGGGGTGCATTGTTTTAATTGAGTAAACTTACTTTTTTTATATATATAACTAAATTTTAGACAAAATTAACTGTTGGATTTTTAGTTAATTTGGTATTTTCAACTCAAACAATCAAGTAAATTATATTCAGAGATTTTATTAAGTTAATAAAGTTAATTATTACTGTGATTTTTACTAAGGCCCTGAATTATTCTTTAGAGTGTATGAACTTTTAACTGAAACAGCTCATTACCATAGTGAAACAGTAATAAAATATTGTTTATTAGCTTCTGTATTATCTGTGTCTCAATAAACTCAGTGGTGCACACAGTACTATCCACCCTCTATTTGTGGACATGATTCGTCAGCATTATCCGTTTAAAATACCGCTTTTTTATGTGTTTGTATTCCAAAAGAGTAAGCACAAAAAAGGTTTGTCTGAAATGAGTTGGTAAAACCCCTTGTCATCAGGATCAGGCAGAATCACACAAGTAAAGAGCGCAATATCACACGTGCACTGTTTTTGTCCCTAATAGCATTAGTGCAAATGTGATATTGATTTTATACTACAGTCGAATAAATAAGAAGTTAAAGGGATAGTTCCCCAAAAAATTAAAATTGTCATCCTTTAATAACCCTCAAGTTCCAAACCTGCATTAATCTCTTTCTTCTGCTGAACACAAAAGAAGATATTCTAAATATTTAAATATTTAATATTTACAAATTAATATTTCCAAACAGTTGATGGACCTCATTGACTTATACATAGTATGGAACAAATCACAAATTTTTGGAACAAATTAAGGGTTAGTCATTCTTGTGACCGATGACATAATTACATTTTTTGGAGAACCATGCCTTTAATATTGTGTTATATTTTAGACACAATATTGTCTGTTTTTGCTTCATTTTGCAAATGAAAATATCTGAGCAGAATTGTTGTGTGTCCCATTCATAAAGAGGCTTAGATCGTGAATGAATCAGCCGTTTGAATGACTCAATGGCTGCATCTGAAATCACAAACTACCCTACTATACAGTAGGGTAATATATATGATACTATATATATATATATATATATATATATATATATATATATATATATATATATATATATATATATATATATATAGTAATAGGATATAGGTACTATATAGGATACTATATACTATATAGTAGGTGAAAAACAGTATACGTAGTACGTCCACATTCAGAGTAAGCATAAAGGAGTACGCAAAATGTACCCGGATGTCCTACTTCTTCCGCTGAGATTCTGCAGTGTGCATACTACCCCATGAGACCACAGGATCTATGAACAACAGTGAAGCGACAAAACTAACGCTAGTAGGTCACGTGATAAGGGCAACATGGCGAATGTAGTATGTCCAGATTACATTCATACCTTGCACACTCACACTATATAGAACATACTTTTTAGCGGTCTTGAAGTAATTACTTATTCAAAATAAGTACCTACTCAAGACAGTATGCGATTTCAGACAGAGCCAATGACTTCTTCATTTAGACATTAAACTCCACCTACTGGCAGTTTTAGTTTCTTATTTAGTGTATAATAGAATTAAAAATAATAATTTAATATTTTTGGAATAGTTTTTATTTACATTTACTCACCCTAATGTCGTTTCAAACCTCTAAAATCTTTGTTGTTTTGCTGAACATAAAATAAGATATTTTGAAGATTGTTGGTAGCCAAACTGTTTTGGTCTTTAAATCTAAATACCCAGTCAGATGCAGCTTCTGAAAAAAAAAATATATAATAATAATAATGGCAATTGTATGGCATCTATGTCACGGTATTGGACTCTTATTTTGAAATTATGTTCTGTTTCCCTTTAGTTCCTGTCTCCCTGCACTGTTTAGTTTCATTTTCCTTTGTTTCTACACGTGCTCATTTGTTCCTATTGGTTATGTATAATTATCCGCTGTGTTATATTTAGTTCCTTGTTAATCCCTGCATATATACTACCTGTTCTGTTACTGTAACGTACAGGCAGGTACGAAGATAGGTGTGAATCCAGTTGCAGCAGTATTTATTGAAAACAAAAACAAAGATAATCCAAATATAGGGTCAAAACCAGGAACATAAGCAAAAAAGGAACATAATCCAAGGGTAGGAGTTTAACAGCTTCACATAACATGCAAAGACAACAACAGACAAACCAAGACTGAAAAACGGGAATATATACACAGGAAAACAAAAGGTTAACAAGGCACACTGGAAACTGATCAATCACTATGGTCACACACAATACATCTATAGAAACAAAGGCACACAGGACCTAAACAGGAAATGGGAAGCAATGATACAATGAGAACAGAGAATACACTTCAAAATAAGAGTCCACAACAAGGAACCATGATACAGGGATCGTGACAGGTACTGTATTTTGCCTTTTGTCAAAACATTCACGAAAGAGGTTGATTGGATGACGGAATCATTTTGACAATAGCCCCTTTCACACATGCAGTCTTTACTGGTAAATTGCCGGTAAATAACCGATAAGAGATCATGTGTGAACAGGACCTTTTCAAAAATACCGGTAAATTGGCTCCGGCAATTTACCAGTAAGGGAAGTTGTAACATTAATAATGTAACGTAATTAATAATAAACGTAATGTGCTCTGTGTGAACGCGGAATGAAGATTATCGGTATGATCACGTACAAGGTCATAATGTGCTGACGTAAGAAGTCTGCATTAGGCCAAATATAAAGTTTGTATGGAGATGATGTGATTACCTTAACACTCTTTAAATATGTGCAGGATGATCATAAATTGCATTTTACAATATATTACAATCAAAACAGTTATTGTAGTAACACTTTATATTAGGAATACAGTAATAACAAATCATTGGCTTTTTCGTAGATTAAATGTAACTAGCGTTTTTTACAGTACTGTATGTATGTGCACAAATACCTGAAAGCAAAAGTGCTTTTTTCCATGAAATACTGCATTTTGTGTCATGATGTAATTCATTTAGCCAGGTTACACTCAGCGCCCCAAAACGTCAAACTTTGTGAATGATGTGCAATCTAATTCCGCAGAAATCCTCAGAGCTTTCTGCGAGCGCAGATTCTGGCCGTAAAGCACCTGGAAAACTCCCAATTCACAAATTCAAAGCCTCTCCTGTACAGCACACGCACGTGCGAAGGTTGAAAAGAGACGGATATCACTCATTCGCTGTCGTTGTGAGAGCATTACACAAGAATGCACATCCCTAAGGAAACCACAAAGGTATCTGGAAACACTCTCTCTCCACACTACAATCTACCGCCATCTCTGCGATATCAGACACCTCCCAACCTCTCTGCTCGGTCTCTCATCACCGATGTGGTAACTCTATCTCCCTCCAGTGCCACTCACAGGACCCGGCTGGTGCGGAACTGCAGATTTTAACCACTCTCTTCCCGGAAAATGTTTATTTAGCTCTGTCTCCCGAGAGCTGCTTCCTCTCTCAGAGCTCAGCCTATGATCAATGACCCATCATATCCTCGTGGCAGTCCTCCTCAACCTTACGCATTATATCTCCTCTCTCTCTTCCTCTCTCTCGCTCTCCTTTTATTCCTTTCTCATTTGCTTTTGCCTGGCTGAAAGTCATTATATGCCCAAGATGAAAAAGTTGCTGTCTCCTCTCAACAAAAGCCTGCGGAGACTAGCGATAGAATACACTGTTAATTTTCCGCAAAATGGCCATTGATGTTTCAGTGCATGCTGTGGTGCTTTAGGTTTGTCCACTAATAATTCTAGATGTGACACATTGTTTTCAGGCCCTGGTAGAAGATGTATACGTCAACAAATCAAAATCACAATTGACTATTTTTACTGTCTTAATAAATGTTGTTGGTTTTATTGTGACTGATTCATTAGTGCACAATTTTTTTTAAAGAAAATAGATTGGTTCACACTTTTAACTGTACTAACATTAAATACCTACAGATACAAGTAAGTACAAGACTGTGTACAATATTTACAGTGTAACTAAATGTTATTCTGGAAAATAGACACATTTATTGCTAATGAGTTTGAGGTTTGGTTCGGTTTAGGACATGGCATGCTAGACACAACAACTACTACTTGCAATTTTTTTTTTTTAATGAGACTCACTGTGTTGCCACAATTTTTCTGGCAGTAAAGGCAGAAACAAGAGGATTACGCGAACATGACACCATTGACAGGCAACACAATGAGGAGGGACACTGGGTGCAAATTTCTATGGGTGTAAACATTGTTGGAAACATTTGGGATGATGTAAGTACACAAGTGAACAAAATATATAACATTATGCTAGTGTTTTTTTTTTTTATCTTACATATTGTGCCTTTAAGCGCTTGATTGGACAAGCAGCTTTTAGAAAAACCTTGAAAACACTAGTGTGTGTATAAAGAGTGTTTTGAAAGTAACACTGTTTTCAAATGTATCCAGATGTAGATATACTGTAAGGCCTTACAGTCAGATCTGGCTCCATTTTTAGTATCAGACCGTTTTCAAAATCCAATCAATTCGAGATGCATAAATGCACGTTTCACATTTTTTACATTACATTTCAATTACATTTAATCCTTTAGCAAAAAACTTTGTTTCTAAAGCAAATTAATTAAATTAACAACAGCGCAACAATATGTAAGTGCTGTGACCAGTCCCAGTTAGTCTAGCAGAGTACATGTAGCAATGGTTTTTCAATACATATAACAAATAAACATACACAGATATAACATTGCCCATGTTTATTTTATTTTATTCCACTGAATACCCAGTTCAGCCTCGTCTCTGTTAATACATAGGCCTATATATAATATGTAACATTTACAAGTAAAATGTTTTCATTTTTGTATATTTGAATAGTTATGTCATGACAACTCTCAGAAGATTGGTATGGTAATAGAGATTGGCATGGTAATGGACAAGGCAATGCTAATGTATTTGGTCTTGGTGGAATAGATCTGCTACACTGCTGCTGCTGCAGAGCAAGTACCGAGACTTGCTACTGCTAATACATTCACAGACATTGCTGTGAGCATGTAAGATATGCTGCTGCTGCTGCACATGTAACATACATGATTTAATCCCTGTATCAGATCTATACAGGTGGAGCTGGGGAAGGTGGAGGGTTTCTGAAAGCGCGCTGCAGACTGCTACCAGCAACACTACCAGTTTGAATGTTGAGCCGCAGCTCATTGGACGCTAATGCAACATCAACCAATCAGCTGTGCTATTTAGATAATGATGTGATCATTACCAAATGGGTCAAAGACTTATCAGCCTGCGCCATCTAGAGTTTCATGCCAGAACTAGGTAAATTCTGAAACGTACAATATGGACGCATTGACAACATTTAAACGTAAACATTATTACGCATTTACAGCAAAAGAAAAGTAGTATTTCTCATGTCTTGTTCAAATGCTCATCATCCAAAACATGGCATGTCGCAATCTGTGACGAAGCAGGCGAGAGCCAATGAGCGTTTGATATCACTGCTGTAAAACATCCCGTAAAGCTTCTTGGGGCAGTCATTTTTTAATTTATAACGAGCGCAGGATTTTACATTAATGGTCGCTGCTAAGAATGGAGATGAAGATCGCTGAATAAAGGCTTGAATCTGAGTCTGTTGCTCGCAATCGTATGGATTTGGAAAACAGCACACAAATAAAAGGAATTTTTTAAAAAGTGAATTTATGTTGTTTTTGGAGTATTTTATGGTTATATGTCAGACACAGCATAGGACTATACTGAGAAAACTGTTTAATAAATGCGACTGAAAACACAATTTAATTGATATGACAATTGAATGAAATAGGATAAAAATGCCACATTTCATTATTCATAAATAAGAATTTGTACACATTTGTGTCTTTAAAGTTGTTGAAACATAAAAATAATATGTTTTAGTGCTGACAATATGTCAGTATTGTACATTTCAGTGTATATGAAAGAGCAAATAAATGTACGTGTGGTAGAACCACACTTTATGTAAAAATACACACAAATACTCATGAGATCACTTTTCCCTGTGTCACATTATGGAAAAGTTGCAAAACAGGTTGCAAATGGTAATTCACATTCACTGTGTAGAAGGCAGACAGTTTATTAAAATGTATATGAAAGTTGTTTATGCTCCAAGCATAAAAATCCTGCATAATGTAATCTACATATAAATACACATATTGAAGATAATACATATTCCTTTGCCCCACACAAGCCGAATACTCACATGTAAGCAGTGCTAATGAGGGCACGGGGCAGGACCTCTCTTCCTGTGCAGTTCAGATGTGTAGAGAATGAGCTAGTATCTTATATCTGGCACAGAAGACCTTCCTCATCCATCATCATCTGTTCACTGGCCTCTGAAGAAATGCCTTAATGGGAAAGGATAATGGATTTTACACATAAGCCAACATGAAAAATTTGCAACCCAAAATTTTCAATTCTATATTAATGTTATTCATTTGTGAGTGAGGCAGGATATTCAAAAAGAAACAAATTTAGAGGAAACTGGGGTTTCCAAGCCGGGAAATAGTTATGGATAACTCCTAGTGAATATGTGACCCGCCACGGAAAGTAAGGACACAAGTCGGCAGCACAACTTTTGAGCAAAATGAGAAAGAAGCGTTTTTTTTCAAAACTGGTGATTTTCGCTTTTTTGCAGAATCTGTTAGTTGAGATCACGAAAAAGCCTCTCCATGTTTTAGATATCAATATTGGTATATTTAAAATCGTACATTTTTAGGTTGAAATCGGCTTGTTTTGAGAGATTATAGCTCGCAGTAGGGGCGTGTCATTGTCTGTGTGTATTTCCATACTGGATAAGCCAGCTTTTGTTTCTTTTGTTATTGCCCCCGCCCTCCAAGGGAACAGCGTGGTAGGACTGGGCGATTTAATATTGATATAAAAAAATATATTGATATATTTTTTTAAATGGGATATGGAATTAGACCATATCGCATCGATATAGTTCAAAGTTGCGCTGTGATCCTTGCTGCAAGCAGTCTGAGTGCTTCTGTAGCAGTCTGCGTCTCAACAGCCCAGTGTACAACGCGACAAATACTCACATTAAATGTTTACGCAGAGGAACAGGACACTGCAGTTCTCAAAAGTTCATTATTTGCATGTGCTTTAAAGCCTTGCCGTTTAAACATGTCATTCGCTGCTGAAGCGCTGTTCTAATGCGCTTTTCTGAGCGCAAACAGCCGACGCGCGCATGTACTAAAAGCCTGTCTAACAGCGCCTGGATACTGGACTAAGTTATCTTTCGAGTCTTTTTGAGCTAATACTGTCAAATACACTCAAGGTTTACATAAAGAAAGTTGGTTATGTCTAAATTGAGAGAAATCTGCGTGTCATATTATGCGTACATATTAGACGCGTTGCTTTCAGGTCTTAAAGCTAGGGTTGGTAATCCTGTTCAGAAACATTTTTTTTTATACTGGGTGAAATGGTCCTTCCATTCTGATAGTAGTCAATACATTATGTGTTCAGAAAAAGGAATGAAACAAATCTGACCTCTGTAGCAGCTGTAGGACAGTAAAAACTCTGACCAATCACTGCCATTCGGTGCGAATGTAAAGAACCAATCAGATGCCTTCATGTCTCGTGCCCGAGCACCACTGCGTGCACAGCAGTGATGCGCGGGTCAATGTATAAACAACCCGCACCCGACCGACGTTTTCAACTAACCCGCCAGTAACTCGGACCGCAAAAAAAAAGAAAGAAAATATTGTACCCGACCCGCGTTTTTTAAAGTAGCTATAGTAAATGCTCATCGCGTCATGGGCCATAGACGGAGGAACTAGGGGTGCGCATTTTTCAGAATGCTGTATGATATAGCCTAGTGTTCTGTAATAAAGGCTTGATTTATTCATTTATTTCGTTTCATTTTCTGAACAATTAAGATGCTGCATGTGTTTATCCAGTCTAATCGATGTGTGCGTCTCTCCCCGGACTTTCCCAACAAAAATCCCGCCCCCTCTCAGCAAATAGGCTACATAAAACTGACATTACTGAGCTATATGCATTTAAAAGTAGCCTATTAAAATGGCACAATGGCATTGCTCAGTTCAACGCGTTGGGAAATCGGGCATTTTGTCCCGCGTCAGCTTTTATTCAAAAGTTAATAACGCGCTCAACATTCAAAAGGTAAATAAGGATTTCCCACTTTCATCTGCAGACTGCTCGTGCGTCATCCTCGCGCATTCAGCCAATAAAGTGTAGACCTGTGTATTTCATAGAACATTGTGTCTAGTACTATATAAATTACAAAGGTAAACGACCCGACCGACCGCGACCCGAATATCATTTAAAATATTTTTGGATGACTCGTAACCGCGGGCGCAGGCACCCGCTCATTTTGGATCAACCCGCGCATCACTGGTCTAGTAGGTACATGCAGCTGACTCCAAATGTGGATGCGCGTTCATGTTTGTGGGGGGGCGTAGCTTTGGACGGAGCACTGACAGGAGGGGGCGGAGCTTAGAAGAGGTGCCACTTTCAAATCTGGCTAGCTCTCCAACATTACCTACTCTAGCTTTAAAGAGACAGTAGCCCTAATAGTAAACGTGCAGCCGCTTGTCCTTAAAGGGATTGTTCACCCAAAAATAAACACTTTGTCATTCTTTACTCACTCTAATGTTGTTTCAAACCTGTATTTATGTATTTCTTGTGCTGAACACAAAATAAGATATTTGGAAGAATGTGGGTAACCAGACAGTTGCTGGTCCCCATTGACTACCATAGGACATAAATATAGAAGTCACTGGGGAACATCAACTGTTTGGTTACCCACATTCTTCCAAATAACTTCAACAGAATAAAGAAACATATTCAGGTTTAAAACAACTTGAGAGAGTAAATGATGACAATTAACTAAACATTTGGGGAGAACTATGCATTTAATGTTAATAAAACAACATGTGCTTTACAGCTTTACAGGGGGAGCTTTACAGGGGGTATGGCTTATCTAAATGAGATGTAAATGAGCCCTATTGTCACTCCCAGCAGCAGAGAGGTGAGAACTGCTCAATCTTTAGAGGCAGATTTCTCCACTTTGAATTTTTTTGAGTGCCTACCTTCAAATGGCCACAATTTATCCAAATATTATCAGATTACCATGTGTTACACATCGTTGGAAAGCTTGGAGACTACACTTTCAGAATCTGTGAATAACTCAAAATGCTCCAGAACCGACTTGTGTCCCTACTTTCCGTGACCGGTCACATATACATCTTTGTAATCACACTCGGCTCTAAACTATTGTCACCGGCTTGAAATTGCTCTAATGCAGTCAAATAAAAGTAATGATAAAAGACTGGAAAATCATGTAGAAATGGTGGTCGAAGGATGTGGGAAGCCTGCAGAACGGAGAAAAGTGTTTGGAGGTCAGGGGTTGAAAAGAAAGAAGCACTGGTGGTGGCGTCAACCGAATAGCAAAGTGGTTTCAGAGGTGTAACAATGGTATTTAAAAATTATTATTTGCAGATTGCATTTAGCAGACATCTTTATCCAAAGTGATTTATGGCATAGAACACAAGTATATATGTTTTCCTTAGTATAATGTGCACAGATGAATCGCACACAGTAAGACCATTAATGTGTACAATAAATTAAATTAATTTAAATGCAGTGTTGACTTTATGTCAATCACTTAGACGCTGACATAAATCTCAATATATCTGCCATATTAGAACATAATTATTCTTAATTACTCTTAACAGCCATTTAGGAAGATTTATGAGTTTTTTTCCCCATTGCTATAAATTGGGGTCTTTTTTCCCCTCTTCAATAAATCTACAGTATATAAACCTGAATCATATTCTATCACATCACATCATATGACAAGTTAAGACATGCAATTTTACCATTTCACCCATTAACGCCTAGTTTCAGCAATAAAACAATATATTTCAATGTAGCGTTTAAATTAGGTAAAATTTTCAAATAGCCCTTGTCATCTTTGATTTAGAATAATTGCCTATTATACTAATTGGCGTCTTATAATGTTGGATATGCCTTTACTTAAAGGTCACTGTAATTGCTTAAATTAGCATAGATCATTATTCACATGATGAACTGCCATATATCTTGCTTGCCAAGACCATCACCCTTATTTGAGAGAGAAACACTATGGAGCAAAAGGACGCAGAAAGTGGTACACTGAGCAATAATCTTCATATAACTTTAAAATAAATACAAGTTAAGGTCTGTTTACAGATGTGTGAAATATGAATTTAATGACACTTTAACATGCTTGTGTATTTTACCTTTCAGGTACCATAATACACAAAAAAAGTCAATATTAATACGAGAGGTGGACAATGAAAATTGCAACTACCACCAAATATAGCGATGGGGGGCATGAATTCAAATCTGTTTGCTAGTCTAACTGGGCTTAGCAGCATCAACAGCCGGTTGTAGTTTCACTCACAGAAAAACAACAACAACACAAGTGTAAAACTAGAAGCAAAAATCAAAGCTGTGCCATCTGTCAGCCAATTTACTTCTAAAATTAAAATCTGATTAAGCAGATTATGTGGGTGGCCCTAATTCAATTCGTATCAAGTTTAATCAGTTCAAAAAACAAGTCGTGTACGCAGCTAAAATAGTCACATAAATACAGGCAAATGACATTTATCTTATCAAGCATATTGCTTTATGTTGCTCTCTACAGCCTGCAGTGAAGTGTTGCAGGAGTTCACCATATCAAGGCCTGACAGACGCAGGTGCGGAATACTTAGCGACCCATGATTGTCTGCATATCAAGACTCCCGGCGGATTTCTCTGCTAAATATTGGTGAGGTGAGCGGATAGGATTGTTTGCTGTGCTGAGAGGCTTTGATATGTGTGCTGGTATTTATTTTTACTCTTCTTCTCTATCAGTCCTGGCAGTCCTAGGCTGCCACTCAGAGAGATATCGAGAACTGATGTGGGTACTAGACATGTGGGAGACATCGCTGCTGTGATGAATCTGAATCCCTTGCTCTAGATCTGTGTGTGCGCGCATGTGAGCATGCTCTTGCTCAGCTCAGCTGTTTATTTATAGCTCCTCTACAGCTCAGAGCTCAACTCCCAAACGCTCCTTCTCATAAAACTCTATTTCTGCATCTACACACACCCAAATCCCACAAGTATTCGTTTTTTGGAGGGAATTTCATGTTCTTTCTGTCTTTTTATTTTCTGATTTCACACTTATGAGTGGCATTTTGTATGTCATGTTTGTGACAATATTTTCTCGCTCACTGGTTTCTGCTACATCATGATTGCGGTTATTATCTAGAAAGCGTTTCTCAAATGGTGTTGTTTCAGGACAAGTGGTGACCCTACAGTACTAAAACCGTCTATTTTTAAAAAGTTGACATTTGTTCTTAAATCTACTAATATTAATAATTAAAACGAATATTTATAAATTAAAATACATTAAGATAACTAAGACTTGATCTATATAAGCAATGTTTTGCTCTCATTTGCTAGATATGTGAATATACCTATACCATAACCCTAGTGATATATATATATATATATATATATATATATATATATATATATATATATATATATATATATATATATTATATTATATTTTTTTTATATTTGTGTGTGTGTGTGTGTGTGTGTGTGCGTCACACTATATTTTAACTAATTTAGTTATTTAATGTTATCAAATGAAACTTTTTCCCAAACAATTGATGTATTATTAATATTTAATTTCTTAACACTATAGTTAACTGAGTGAGTTAGCATTAACTAACAATGAAGTTATTGTTAGGCATTAAGGCACTTATTGTTAATAATATATATTTTATTATTATTATTAATAATATTACTAATATGTTTTTAATCTAACTAAATTTTAATATATATGTTAACATTAGTTAATGCACTTTGAACTAAAACGAAAAACAATATATTTTGGGGGCATTTCTATAAACTAGCATTCACAGACTAACAAATGCATTCAAAAATCTGTATATTGGCCATTATTCGTTCATGTTAACAAATGAGACAAATGAGTGTTACTAAATTTGCTATGGTTAGTTGCATTTTACTGTTTGCATCCACCATAGTTGTTTCCCCCTGCTGCATCAACCCCTTCAGACCAGATCTGTGACCCAGCGTTTGAGAACCACTGATCTATTAGCATCTGTTCGTTTTCATTTCCCTCCCTTTAGAGTTCAGTTCGTCCTTTAGTTATCCATCTTGACCTAACCCTTATACTCTCACTGTGAGTGTCTCCAGATTAACAAAATGATAATAAAACCTTTACAAGAAAATAAAAACAAATGGTACACATCCTCATGACGGGGCCACACCATCTTATTATTCAACTCAAGCACTGTCCATTCATCATCATGAAGTGACCTTAAAGTTATTGTCCGGAACCCTGTAAAAACTGGGTTAGCCGAGGGCTCAGTTGCACTTCCAACATGTCTCTTTTTAGAGCTTTTCCCATAATGCACTAAGGCAACCCTCTTTAGAAGAGCTCTTTTTTACTTTGTGTCAAAAGCTGAGCCATGTTAGATCACCAAAGCAGTAGGAGTCATGATCACTTAGCGCTGTTAGATTTATAATTACTGTTTTGATAAGAACACGGTTTGCTCCTTGCAAGCATTGCGATGAGACGCAGAACTGAGTGACTAACTGGTTGTGAGTCACGCGACAAAAAGACTATTAAAAGCATTGGAGGCTACAGTCCATCAGGCAAGTAACATTTCCTCGCGTTGCATGGCTATCCCACACTTGGTCTCGATCATACAGCTTATGTCTAGTGACCGGAAAATAGTGGCCTTTAACTTGTTAATGGACTGGCAGTTGCGGCATGATCGTTCTTGTATAAACTCCATGGTTGCGGAAGCGCAAGATGGGTTTTACATGTGGTTCCCCACCCAAAGTCATTACCCCAAATCTACTCATAATTTAGATGATATCTTAGCTGTCGGTTTTGATGGATGGCTCATTTGGGAAGACTGTCTGATCATTCATCAGTAATTTGCAGGAACCTGTATGGTCACCAGATGTGCGATTAGATACATAATTATACGGATCCTTCTCGGCCGCATTAAGCATCCCTCATTTTCATCCAAATTGGACTCGGTTGAAGAAAAACTTTCTTTTCCAACTTCGTTTCTGCTGAGAAAATTAAGATCAACTGAGTTTGTAGTGGTGGTTAACATTAATCAAATTTTCAGTGCTCAATTATTCCACATAAATCAACGTCTGAGTTCAAATCTGTCTGTGTAAGGTGTGTGAAGAACTGTGAAGATAATTCTGCCAAATATCGAGCATGCCCAAGTGCTAAAGCCAAACCGGTAATCCATATCTGTCCCGTCTGTTCAAGACAGATGACCAAGGGTTCGTTATCATGCAGCCTGGTACATTCACGATTCAGAAACTCTACAATAAAACAACATACATTTCCCTCGGAAAACTTTTCTCGACTGCATGAACCGCTCATTAGTTCGAGTTTCCAGTCTGTTGCACATGTTCAGATGGCATGTGCTGTTGGAAAATAAGTGAGCTTTTTCTCTGATGCAAGTGGTATTCGTCAACAACCTTAACCTCCTCTATTTCTCCTTAAGATGTATCCTGTGTTGTCAGATCTTGGCTGGGACTCTTTTCGGAATTACATCTCCGCCCATACGGGAGGCTGCAAGATTGATTAACTAATCCGTGCATGATTGATGCCCGAGCCTTTAGCATTTACCATGTGTTCCTGCTAAGCGCTATCAGCCATGTGCACCCACTTTTACCGGCTCTTGCATCCCAGGCTCCCCGTGGCCCCATCCTAGGCTGTCTTATATCATCACAGTGACCACTAAATCACTCCAATAGTTTAACCCAGGATGATTTATGTCAGTGGTGGAACATTGCTTATGCTGTTTATTTTGGTCATATTGAAGGAGATCTGGCTGAGCGAGGCCTCGGGAAGGTCAAACTGGAGGCTATAAACGGAACGGAAATGAATGACAATGTGCAAGGTGTGATTGTGCATGCGTGCTTAGGTTTGACCCTGTGCATTGTTGGAAAATAAGCTTTTTTAATGCTATTTGACCACAAAAAAATGATTTGTGTTAATAATATATGAATATATATATTTTCTGATATGAAATGTTATTTAATTGTGAGTTTGGCAAGCGGTTTTTTAAATTTCTGAAGATTTCAAGTAGATAGGACTTGGTCTTGGATGCCCAAAATAGCTGCCCAGAGGCAAATACACATCCCAAATTTTACAGGGAGCGCTGGTAAAAGTATTATTCTGGTTGAGTACCAACTGTATGGCCACAAAGTGAACAGACTTTCCTTGAAAAGGACCGAAGTGTAAAAGATTATAAAAAAAAAAAATAAAAAAAAAGGCAGGGTCTTGGTTCTGTGCATTGGTTGTTGATTGGATATAGAGATGTGGCGGTTACACTCAAAAGTGGAGGCAGATGATCATGTTTGCAAGAATGAGTTTAAGCGGACTCAATGATAGGAGAAGTCTTGCATACATCACCCGACAGAATATCGAGTTTTGATTACACATGTATACTAACATCACTAGCAAATGATTTAAAAAAAATAGTAATAATAAAAAAAAAATTGGTACTATTAATAGCATACATGTTTTTATTGAATTTTTTTTTTTACATTGTAAAATGTCTGTTAATGTTTTTAAACTGGTTTTTAAAGTGGTTCTGAACCAGGGATCCGGGGCCCATTAGAGAACCTTAGCAAACTTCCAAGGGTACAGGATGACTTCAAAATATTCTCACCTAAATAAAAAAGTTAAAAAAAAAACACAAATAGTGTGTTTATTTTAAAACAAATAGTGTGTTTATAATATTTTTGCAAATAGCTTAAATGAGGATTCAATGACTCATTTGCACCGAATTTATACAATAACACCATGGGCCCTATTTTACCGATCTGAAACGCAAGTGTCAAAGCGCAAAGCGCAAGTAACTTTGTGGGCGGATCCCGGCGCTGTTGCTATTTTCCCGGCGGGATAAATGACTCTTGCGCCTGGCGCAAATGTAAAAGGGGTTGGTCTGAAGTCGCTTCATTATTCATAGGTGTGTTTTGGGCGTAACGTGAAATAAACCAATCAGAGCGTCCTCTCACATTCCCTTTAAGAGCCGGCACGCTTGTTCCATGGCGGATCGCTATTATAACGGCGGATTTGCCGGCGCACGCCAGGAGCATTTCACTGCCGAGGAGACCGACGTTCTCGTCAGGGCCGTAAAACACAGAGAAGTGACAATGGGGATGATGGGAGAAACCCACCCAAATCAGCTACGGTTAAACAGGCGTATATTTTGGGTAAATGTGTAGCCTAATCTATATATATATATTTTTTAATCTAGATAGATCTTTTTCACATCTTCACGGACACAACAATGATTTCCCTCGTGTGTTAATATTTTTCCTTGTAATAATGTATGATTTGCAAAAATGAAAACTGCTGCGTCTGTTTATATTAAAGAATCAAAGTGGATGCGCGTTACAGTTTTTCTCAGTCGCTTTGGTGCATTTCTCACATCACTATTTACACTTGCACAACAGTTAATGCAGTTCTCAAAACAATTAGTACAAACTGCAAAACCTAGTTGATAACCTGCAAAAGCGTGTCACTTGCTCAAAATGGATAGCTCATTCCTCAAAAGCAAGTATTCATGTCAATGAAAGTGTCAGTGTCATCAAGATGAAAAGTCTTGACACCATTGCTTATGAACAAGATAGTCAAATGGCTTTGTCATGTTTTCATTATGACAGTTTATTCTGTAAATGTTTTCCAATGCAAAAAAGTCAGATATTGGTGACACTACCTGAAAATGCTCAAGACAGCACTATATACTATTTGCACAGCCATTTGAAAAATACAGTAAAGTTACACATTACTGTATTTAGTGAGGTAACTACAAGACACTGAATGTTTCACATTTTTACTGCATATGCTCTTTGCAATTCTAATTTGTTCACAGCATTGTGCAAAATAAAAAATACACCCTTATTTACAACAAACATAAACTCCCTTTGGGTAGAGCTGTGCACAACTGTAAATAATATTGCAGTACATATTGGAACTGAACATACAACATACATATAGTACTGTAATCATTCATGCACATCCAGACGTTCCTCTCTGTCTGGCCACATAATTTCATCTGCATCACAGCGAATATCATCTCTTGCAATGCAATCCAAAACAACAACATGCTTGCTCAGATGGTCTCCAGTTAGACCCCTCTCATTCTCAGGGATTATGTCCCTGTAAAGAGTGTCTAACAAAGTCAGCAGATGTTTCATTGTGAGGCCGTGATTGACAACATTTGTACCCCTGTTGTACCCCTAACATTTGTACCACAATTGTACCCCTGATTTCATCAGGGATCCACCTATGTACTTGGCCTCTTCTTCCCCTTCCCCGTCCCCGTCCTGCACCGCACTCGCACCCTCACCCGCACCCACACCCCTCTTCCACGAGGCTGGCCTTACATTTCTGTATGAATGCGTTGAAATGGTACACACTATGTCCTGCTTGGTTCATATATGCTTGTAAAGTGGGGGTTTATGGGATTCAGCTCTGACAGTGATTGTAGAGAAGTGGCTTATCATTGGTTGCAAATGCTTCACACACCCCTTCGCATCAGTGAAAGTTGAGATTCACCTAAGATAAATTGTTCAACTTAGGAGAGATTTTCAAAAATGATTTAAAAACAATTGTAAAATTTGCTTGACGGATTTTGACAACTAGTTCAACATTTTTGTATGTAATGACTCAAGCAAGGAAAGGAGGACTATTAGTTTTATATGGAATGACTATTCAGCATTCACAAGTAGTTAATTTTGACTGACATGACATAAGCAAATGATAATGTTATAAAACAGCAGAGAGTTGTATGAAAGCAATTGATGCATGTCCAAAAGCATTTGCAATTTGTTCGAAGGAATGAGAAACGGCTACTATGATGAGCACAAATGACTAAATGTTGTGGAGGTTGAACTAACTGTTGTGCAAATGTAAATAATGATGTGAGAAATGCACCAAAGCGACTGAGAAAAACTGTAACATAATGGCCAAGCACGCGCCCTTAAAATACCATATCACTAACGCGCAACGCGCCACTGTCTTTAGACTGTTTTTTTCCTGGTCAGTGGCGCAATTGCTGTCTAAAACTGGAAAATAGCACCATGGAAGTTTTATGCCGAAACACGCCTCCTCTTTGCGCTCTTACCGCCCCCCGCGAGCGCAAGTTCATTCCCTAATTTACCGACGTGCGTCTGTGGAGGGAAAAGTCCGCTGTGCGCGGGTGCAAAATAGGAATGATACATGCGTCGGTGTTCAAAGTCAATTGCGCTGGGTGCAAGATAGGGCCCCATAAGTCTCTTATCAACACCTACTGGTGAGAATATGTAACCTGCAGAAAGATTCAATGAACAAATCTGAATGAATCATGCCATTGAGATGAATCAAAATCCCACTACATGCAATGCAGCATGCATTATATTTCACATTTACATTAAGTCATTTAGCAGACGCCTTTGTCCAAAGCGACTTACAAATGAGGACCAAAGCAAGCGAGTCATTGTGAAGAGGCAAAAACAACGCAAGAAGTGCTCAAAATACTAAGTTCAGTCATTGCTCAGAGTAGCATAAGCCAGACAAGGGAGGATTAAAATATATATATATATATATATATATATATATATATATATATATATTAGGTTAAGTGCTCACGGAAGAGACAAGTTTTCAGTTGTCTTTTGAATGTAGTCAGGGATTCTGCCTTCCGGACAAGGGTAGGGAGATCTTTCCACCAGAAGGGAACCGTGAATGAGAATGTTCTGGAGAGTAATTTTGAGGCTCTCTGTGACGATACCTCGAGCCGTCGCTTATTGACCGATCGTAGGCTTCTGGTAGGGATATAGACTCGTAGGAACGAGTGAAAGTAGGAGGGAGCTGAGCCTGTGGTAGATCTGTAAGAAAGTGTCAATGCCTTGAACTTGATGCGAGCCGCGAGTGGTAGCCAGTGCCCGAGAGATGAATAGAGGAGAGACGGTCGTTGGCCCTTTTAGGCTCGTTGAAGACAAGAACATTCTGGATCATTTGTAGAGGTTTAGTTGAGCCAGAAGAGCATTGCAGGAATCAAGCCTAGAAATAACCAGGGCCTGGACGAGAAGTTGTGTTGCATTCTCAGTTAGGACAGACCTGATCTTCCTGATGTTGTGCAGTGCAAACCTGCATGATTGAGCTGTCTTTGTAATGTCGTCTGTGAAGGTCAGCTGGTCATCAAATATTACTCCAAGGTTTCTGACCGACCTTGACGGGGTGATTGTTGATTAATCTACCTGGATAGTGAAGTCGTGCTTTAGAGACGGATTGGCAGGGAGGACGAGAAGCTCAGTCTTTGCCAGGTTGAGCTGCAGGTGATGTTCCTTCATCCATGCCGAGATGTCCGCCAGACAGCAAACACACATTAGATGTATCTTTTTTATGCAAGTGTTTTAATGAGTAATACAATTAATTGCATGGAAATACCAAGTAAAGCCTTATCTGATTTGCAAATCCCTTTCCTGGCTTAGACAATATTAATTTATATAATTTGAATTGAGTATCAGGGCTTGAAAAGATCAGATTTAAGATGGATCAAAGTGCATCAGAAGCCACTAAGTAATCCTTCCTAACCTTTTCATGACATTCAAACGATGCATGCCATTGATTATAAGGTGATCCAGATCTAGTTCCTCCTTTCCTCTGAAGTGCTTCACATTCTGTATGCCTTCACATCACATCCAGAGCTTTGACACTTCTCCGAGTTTCCCCGCATTCATTTCAGGGATCATTTTAGCTCTCCTCTTGACTACTCCAAGCCCCTCCTGCATTCGAACGCAATTAATTTCATCTCCCGAAATGAAATGGCATGTCTGGAGTGCGATGTGAATTATTGAAGCGCGGTGGACTTCTGCCAGTGTCATTGAGGGACGGACTCCCGCAGCTCTGCCAAAAAAGCCGTCCGCGTGGCTCTGAAGTCACCATCCCCAAATCCACTTTTGTGTTGCGCTCGACGGGCCTGCTGATGGAACCATATGCTTACGCTACACCCGTGTATCTAACGTGTCATAAATCAAGTCTGGCGGTCTGTCTTGTGCTTCGCTGTTGTATAGAGCTAGGATATACCCAGTTTGACGTGCACAGGAACGCTCTTCTGCGAAAGTAAATTGCCTCACATGTTTTATGACAGCACATCCCCTAAAGCAGGACGCTTCTGCATGTCAAACAGTGTAAGGCACTCAGTCGGCTTGATAATAAATAGCAGGCAATTAAAGAGAACACTGATATCCAATACTTCCACAAAACATGTTTTAAACATGAGGACTTATGATATATACAACTGAATCTATTTGATTTTATCACCACCCAGCATGACAACCGTGTCAGTTTGATGCATTGACATCATTTTTACTTTGACTTTTTTGGGGGGTTAAATGGATTCAGACAACTTTGTGAGTAAACATCAGCTTTTATTGACCACGTTTATTATTTGCTTACCTTTGCTATGTTGAACCTGTCAGACTTTTTATTTCTAAGCCCGTGTTACCGTTTTATTGTGCTTAAAGATATTTTTTTCTTGGTATTTGCTATAAAGTGGTGTTATTTGGAATGTCTAGTGAAAAACCACCAGCGATAGGAACAATTTGACCGAGGCTGTGAGCAAGTGCTCTGGAACTAAAAAGGCCTTTTTCATTTCCTAAACCGGTTTGTGCTCGTGCCCTCAAACTGTGCAGAATTCAGGACCATTGAAAGGGTCGAACAAAGCCACATGACTGACTGGAACCGGTCCACAACTCAATGCTGATCCATCTTAACAGGCATAATTCCTGTTCCTCAAAAAGCAGAACATGGTGCTATAGCAACACCAAAGCCATGAGTTAGTTTCCCAAAGAATGCAAAAACTGATGAAAAAGTTTACTTTGAACGTAAAGTACTCTTTCATTCAAAAGTGTGGGGTCAGTAAGATTTTTTTTAAATAAATTATCACTTTTACTTAGTAAGGACACATTCATTTGATCAAAAGTGACAGTATGTTACAAACAATTTCTATTTCAAACAAATGCTGTTCTTTTGAACTGTTTTATTCATCAAGGAATGAAGTATCAAGGAAAAAAATATGATGGTTTCCAAAAAAAAAAAAAGAAGCAGCATCACACCTGTTTTCAACTTAGGTAAATATAAGAAATGTTTCTTGAGCAGCATATTATAATGATTTCTAAAGGATCATGTGACACTGAATAGCACAATAGCACACAGTACAACAGGCTGAATAGGTGTCCGGTATGTTAACGTAACGCATTGAAAGTTATTCAGCTACACAATAGCATTAAGAACACCTGGGAGGCTGAATAGGTTAAATTAACATAAGCCAGCGAGTCCAACAAGAAAGTTACCGGTAAGCAAGTTCACCAAGCTCCCGCGATCTCATTCCACAACACTGAATCCATTGACTTCTTCCTCGGTGTCGCTTCTGAACAACAGCTAACTAGAGCGCCCTCTCGTGGCTGAGACGGTAATGTTTTCTCTTGGTTCATCTCAGTCAGTATGAATTAATTTTGATATATAAGTCGCACCTGACTATAAGTCGCAGGACCAGCCAAACAATGAAACAAGTGCGACTATCCGGAAAATACGGTACATTTAAAAATGTTAAATAAAACACAATATTTCTGTCTTACCAATCTTACCAACCAAAAACTTTTGACTCTTTGGATAGCATTTGCCAACTGAATTACACCGTAGTTTTACCGTGTTTTATGTCCCTTTATAGCTTTTCAGACTATTAATCGTTGTTGTATGGAAAACAGCTGCACGAAGATTCTTCAAAATGTTTCCTTTAGTGTTACACTGAACAACAAAAATGACATAAGGGTCAGCAAACATGATAGGGTTCAGAAACACTATTTATCAGTGCAGGATACACTAGATGCCAGTGTCATTGTTTGGTGAGTGAGTTGAGGAAAAGCTCTCCTCAGTCATGGAGGATGAGGACTGAACAAAATTGGATCCCCAGCCTGAACTTCTGTGCCAAGTGCTCAGTTCCAACCGCTCCACTCCAACTGCACCGTGAGGACGCCAACTTCATTTTCCTGATTCTACTGCAAGAATATTACCCAGTATTTACACGGCTCAGGGCTCACTCTCCCTCTTGTTCTCTGTCACCAATGTTTAAAAGAATTTAGCGTGAGAAGCTGTTAAATGAGCTAAATGAGACATGCGGGAGGTTATGTTACACTTATGATTGCTTAAATTATAGTAGACAATAATGTTTCTGAGAAAATAAATAAATAAATACCTGTCACTTAATTATTGGGTTTCTATCACAGATCATAAATAAACATCATATACATTACTTTATATGCAATAGAATATAGCAGGGTTCCACAGCCCTGAAGAGACATTGCCCTGCAGAGTTTAGCTCAAACCATTATCAAACTCACCTACCTGCAACTGTATAGGGACTCTGAAGGCCTTGAGCATGTCCAGGTGTGTTTCAGACTAGGGTTGGAACTAAACTCTGAAAGGCAGTGGTCCTCCAGAATCGGATCTGAGGATCCCAGCTTTAAAGATATCAGCTTTGTTTATTAACAACATGCTCATGTACAGGCAAATACGAGATATTACGCACAAAATCCAGAGCTGTAAAATGTTCTAGCGGTAGTGCAAAAGTAAAGCACAACTTCCCATCCACATACACAGTGGATCTCTATAACGTAATGACATCTGATGTCCAAATGAAACGTACTTTTGCATACATTACATTTTTGCTTGGAATTGAGTTGGTGGTGGTGCATCTGGTCCTTCATTCTTATGACTTTCTCATTTTGTGCTGCCTCATTTAAAACATTGAGGGGCATTTTGAGTTTCATTTACAAATACAGTGTCTTCAGTAAAGTTATTAGTAACACTTTACTACAAGGTCCTATAAGTTAACATTAGTTTATGCATCAACTAACTTTAACAATAAGCAATGCGTTAGAGTATTTATATCATCATATTATTTCGATATAGTCCACTTTAGACATTCTACTAACCAAGTAACTTTGCAACTACATGTCAACTACAAGTCATTGAAGTATGACTGTCGACTTAATATCTGCAAACACTGTATTATGATGCTCCTTAAACAGACATTCTACATAGTAACTTTGCAAGTACAGTACGTCAATTAATTATAGTAATCATAAACCTAACAGTTTGCTAATAATTTTATGAGAGCGAGTTGTCATGTAGTTGCACTCTAGTTATTTGTTTCTAAAGTGGAGCATCAAAATAGTGTGTAACCGGCAGTTTCCAACAATCGCCATGGTTTTTGAGATAATAATAATAGAGTGATTATGTACCTCTGCTAAGAATTGCATAATGACTTCAAGGATTCCTTTCAGAAGAGTCAAGTAGGGTGAAATGCCATGGCCAGTGATCACTCTTGTACAGTGAACTGTTATCTCACTGCCTCTCTATGCTGACTCAGCTCAGTGTAAATTTATTTCAGCTGTCCATTCAGAAATAATTACATTTTCAGTGCCCATGACTTTCCTCTCTCTACTTCCATTTAGGTACTTTACTTGTTCTATTATGCAAAAAAATGTGGTAATATATATTATTTCAGAAATTGTATTTAATCTAGCTTATTTAAGCTTCAAGTGAATGTGACATTTTATATTTAATACATCATTTTTTTATAAAAAAAAAAAAGTTTCAGAAGCTGTCGTTACAAAATTCACACACACGCACGCACGCACGCACACACAGTGAAAATATGATTTGCTTGTTTTATTTCAAGAGTTCTGAAACCAAACAATAGCTTAAAGGTTTACTTCACCACTGGTAAAATGGGCTTTCAATAAAATGTGGCTGCTTATACAACAGAATTTTTTTTTTTAAATCGATGTTACCTGACTAGATAAAACAGGCTGCCGTCTTCCCTTTTGCCAAATAGGTTGGAAACCTTCAACACCCATAATGCACTGTGTATGTTGCCGTCCAAGGCCACTCCCACCCGTCTGCTATGAAAACACTTACCAGAGTCAAATAATGCCTTGGTTTAGCAAATACTTTTCACTCGCATTACACACACTTGCACTCACAGACTATAGTCACAAACCTGTATTCTGAATTTGAAGCTGCAGACGAGTAGTCACAAATGTGTAAAATGCCATTCACAGAAATACAATGACAGACACAAACTTGTAATATATTTGCATTTAATCTTACATTCACATTCGCAGTGCAACCTCAATTAGGCACTTGCAACTTCTCAAATCTGTCACTGCAATTTCAAATTGTGCGCATTGCCTTTTGCTACTCGTTTCGCGATATATTAGGCGCAAAACTAACTTGTGGACTTGCAACTCAGTGGCAGCAAGAGAGAAAGGGGGGCAGGTGCGGGGGGGGGGGGGGGCTGTATTTGTGTTCAATGGAGCCGTTTTATTGGTTGGCGCCTAGCCAATGAAATGGGACTTCTATTGTAGGCGATGATGTCACGAAACCCGCATCCTCGGGGACGCTCTGAAACGCTAACATGGCTTAATGCATTAGATTGATATTAAAATAAATAAACAATATTATCAAAAGACCAAACTCACTAAACCGTAAACACCATAATAATAATGCATACTACAGAAAAGCAGATGAGCACAGAATAGTATGCATTATGCTCAGTATGCTGTAGTATGCATTATTAGTATGATGTTTACTGTTTATTGATTTTGTTCTTTCGATAATATAATTTATTTATTTTAATATCAGTCTAATGCATTAAGCCATGTTAGCGTTTCAGAGCGTCCCCAAGGACGCGGGTGTCGTGACATCATCGCGTACAATAGAGGTCATTTTTCATTGGCTAGGCGCCAACCAATAAAACGGCTCCTTTGAACACACCCCGCATACACATAACACATCATAAACTTCTATAACTCAATGTTAGGCTGCATAGTTTAGATCAACCGGAACCGGGAACACTTCCCATAAATCCTGATGTACTTGTTACATCATAAGAAGGATGCTGTCTACGTTAATATTAGTCTCTGTTTATCTCTGTTTATTAGTTAATAACTAATGATTGTTGCGAAGGAAGTGAATCAATTAAATCTAACTTTAGCTAGACAATAACTTTATTCTAGAGCTGATATAAAGCCAAAACAATCTCTGTTACTTTAATTTCCTATTATCACTATAAAGCTGCTTTGAAACAATTTGTATTGTTAAAAGCGCTATATAAATGTAGGTGACTTGACTTACAATAACTGTCCTGTTAATAACCCTCTGTCCGTGGGCAGGGATACAAAAATGCGGAAGTATAATTTGATTTCGTCCTGGATTCGTCAAATGTACGTTTTGAGTCATCCGGCAGACTTTTGCTGACAAATAAACGTGAATTTCTCAGTCCAGGTGACACGGAGAACGAGTACACATTGTTAATCTACATATACTACCGACAAAAGTTATACTTTTTTTTAGAAGTCTATAAACCGTCAATGATGACAGCATTTACATTTTTAGCTGAACTATCCTGAACTATACGTCCATAAGCATCAGATGCCAGTAGTATTAGGGCATCGGGGGTCTCTCGGTTCTGAGAGACACTGAAGAGGTCTGCAGGTGTTGTTGTGTTTGAGGGGTTGTATTATGATATATAGACAGAGTCAACCCTGTTCAGCCTGTCACCCAGGAAGCCACTGGAGCCCATTGGCAACCTGGCAGCATGTCAAGCTTCTGGTTTGATTTAATAAACAGGAAAAATATACACATTCCTCTAGGCCTGGGGAAATGATGTACCGGTAAAAATACTGATAAGGATTAGGATCCGATGGGACTTGCTGCCCTTTTTTATGTGGGTACTGTGAGCCAAGTGGAGTCCATTCACAACAGACAAAGTGATAACGTACTAAAGTAATGTATTTATTATTATTAAAAAAATGTTTTTAGTTGCTCATAATCAATTTACAAAAATAAAGAAATATAAATACAAAATGTATACCAGGGCTCAAAAGATCACACGAATATATACTGTAGCAGCAAAAGGTGTTTTCAATATTGATAAGATATTAAGAGCCAATAATAATAAGTGAGCACCAATAATAAGTTATAATAATTGAGTATCAAATGAGCATATTACAATTATTTCTGAAGGATCATGTGACACTGAAGACTGGAATGATGCTGAAAATTCAGCTTCGACATCACAAAAAATAAATTACATTTTACCAATTTTAAATATAAAACAGTTTTTTTAAATGTAATATTTCACAATATTAAATATGCAGCCTGTAGCCTTTAAACTTCTTTCAAAAACATGAAAAATATGAATTTGTCCAAACTTTGGATCCCCAGTATTACACACATGGCTACTTAAGATATAATATTGTAATATATTTCTGCATTGTGAATATCCAACCGAATCTCACGGCAATTCGTACAAATTTTACAAGGTGGCTAATTCGTATGAATTCATACGACCTCACTCGTATGAAGTGGTACGATTTTTGCTAAATCGTACATATTTTACGAGTTGTAATGAATTTGTGTAATGAATTTATGAGTCGTATATGAATTTGTACGAATGACCTACAACTAAACCTATCCATCACTGGGGTTTAGACAAATCGTACGAATTCACATGAGTGAAGTTCTACGAATTAGCCACCTTTTACTCACTCGTACGAATTGGTCGTGAGAAAGCGTTGGAATATCCAGATTCTGGAATTCTACTGAACTTTAGAATTTCAAGGACAGTGTGAAACATGTCTAGAATAGATATTGTGAGACATTACTGACATTAAAAGCAGTCTTACGTAAGTTTGGCAGGAGTGACATTTTTAATGCTGCACAAATGCAATGCTATCACATCAAATCACATCATTATACAACACTGTCAGAACCGATTTATGAATTTGAAGGACAGAACACCTGGATGATGGTGATCTTATGCAGATAGTGAAAGTTTCTCCCTTTAAGTAGTGCAGACTTTGAGAGTCTTAAGGTTCTGCTGGCTCTGATCCAGCTCAATGTGCGAGGGCTTCTCAGGTCTGCTAGAGCTTTCATCCATTACCAAAGCGAGACATAAAATGGCAGAGAGATCATCCATTTACATGCACGTCTGAGAATAAACAAGCCCCACACATTTAAATTTAAAAGATCACTTAGGAGGAGTATTTCGGGTCACTTTTACTTTTCTTGATGTATGGACCATTTGATTCAGCCAAATGCATTATGTATTTAGCTAAAGCACTGAATCATATAAGCTTTCCCCCTTTTCCCCTGCTTCATATAATAAAATAATACGGGAATATACATATGCAAAGCATAGATTTGCCATGTATTTCTGCATAAATTGATCATACAAAACTCACAGTGCAAGGTAGAAAAGTATGTTAACCTGGATTTTAGAGAATACTTGACCATCCTTTGGCAGCAATAACCTCCTCAAAATGTTTCCTGATGTCAGTGCTGCACTAGTGCCAGGAACAGTTTTCCACCATCCCTTTTTTTTTTTACAAAACAGTTTCACTTCAGCAATATTATTGTTGTGAATCGCTCTCCTGAGATCACAGCAAAACATCTTTACCGGGTTGAAAGCAGAACTCTGACTGGGCCACATCAGAAGACATATTTCTTCTGTTGTTGATTTACTGCTTTTACTGTTCTCCAGCCTTTTTCATGACGCAACTTACACATCAACTGGTCTGAGGCCCTGTTTACACCTGGAACTGAGATGCGATTTGGTCGATCGGATCACAAGTAGACGAGGGAGACACACCCCCGTTTACACCTGGTGTTTTAATCTGTCTCTTTTGTCCACTCTCGACCATTTCTGTCCGGATTTCTTCGAAGTGAGGGTCCATGAATCATGAATGGGTGAGTGTATGGCCTTTTTCAGATTTGTCAATCTAACTGTTCTCCAGCCTTTTTCATGACGCAACTTACACATCAACTGGTCTGAGGCCCTGTTTACACCTGGAACTGAGATGCGATTTGGTCGATCGGATCACAAGTAGACGAGGGAGACACACCCCCATTTACACCTGGTGTTTTAATCTGTCTCTTTTGTCCACTCTCGACCATATCTGTCCGGATTTCTTCGAAGTGAGGGTCCATGAATCATGAATGGGTGAGTGTATGGCCTTTTTCAGATTTGTCGATCTAATGGACGAAATAAGCTTGCGCAATTTACATATGGATGTGAATGGAGAGGACAGAAAAACATACAGAGAGCAGCAGCTCTGACAGCTGCCATACCACGCCGAAACGGTGTGTGTCAGAAATCAGGAACAGTTAGAGAACTTTGAGAAGCTTCGAAACTTCATTGAATCATTGGCTTAGAACCAGTGATCGGAGCAGGTATCAAACTGCCAAAGTCACGTGATTTCAGTAAACGGGCTTCGTTACAAGTCATAACTGTTTAGAAATGGTTTGAAATTTCAATGTTTCGTTCACTAGACATTGAAATGAGCATGGGTGATCTAATGAACCAGTGTTTATACATGATTTTTTACTTGATCTTGGTTCAATTTTATGCATTTGTACATGTTTAATGATACATTTGCAAAACAAAAGGAAGAGTTGCAGTCTCTTATTGGTCTGTTAGCTCTCCATAAAACAAACCCTACAATTTTATAAAATATCACATCTTTTTTCAGAATTGAGATATAAACACAATTATTTGAAATTAGTTATGAATTCCAATTCTAAGAAAGAAAATACTTTCTCACGCCCAATTGCGTGACTTTTTTCAGAATTACGAGTTTATTTCTCGCAATAGCGAGTTTATATCAAGCAATTCTGACTTTATAACTCGCAATTGCTACTAGATATCGCACAATTCAGATGTAAGCTCGCAATTGTGAGATAAAAAGTCGCAATTACCATATTTATTTTTTTATTCTGTGGTGGAAACAATCTTCCATTATTTTCACTGCATTTACACTGTTCTGGGCTGCGTTTCCCAAAAGGATTGATCGTAGAGACCATTGTTGGCAATTGTTCTACAATCCACTTAGGCTTACGATGCTTTTGGGAAACAACGCCCTGACCAGCATGGGTCAACCAAGTGTGGCATTACGAACACTTCGGAACAGTGAATCATTTTGCGAAGCAATTGGTTCAACTGAACCAAAATTTAAACTTCGGTCTACAGGCCCAACAGAAATTCCCATAATCTTTATACATTAGGTCAGTAGGCAGAGACTAAGCAGTCTTTTTGTGGCCGTTGAACACATTCAACATATGAAAGCATCCGGTCGAATGCGTTTTCCACTACCTCTTGAAGTGGTCAAAAGTGGAATAGCTCAAAATGTTTGAGACCCTGTTTACACCTTTATTTAACATCATCCACGTGATGGTATTAAAAAGCCTTTTTGTCAATCCTAATGTAAACAGGGCTTTAGAGATGCAGTTAAATTCTACTGCAAAATTTACTGATAAACTTGGGAATTCATTTGCTTTTTGGGGATATTATTTTGGGGATTTAAAAATTTTTTTGGCAGTTCTAGGTAGCCTACATTTTTATCTCTCCAGTCAACAATTCTTAATCTCAGATATTCTCTGAGATTCTTAGCGAACTCATTGTTTTTATAAGGCAGAGAGGTTCAGCTGACTTCTGAATTCAATTAACTTTTAGAGAAGTCCTTAGCCTACAGGTTCACATACTTTTCCACCCTGAGCAATGAATGTATACACAGTGTGTTCAATAAAGGCAGTAAACTGTTTCCATTCAAAGTCGTTTGAGAGTCGTGAGAGTTCTGGGAGGGAATCGCACCCAACTATTTTGATGACAGACATTGGCTCAGGCATTTCGGAATGACCAAACCGACATTTGAGATGATGTGCGAAAACAATTTGAGAGCCATTTGTGTTTAATATATGCAGATTAATATGCATAGAGGATATGATGTAGCATTCGGGAAAAGTCCTGCATCTGTCACTTGTATTATATTATGTTCTGCTTTCTCTTACATGTTCGCACTAGAGGATTATGCAAAGATAAGTCACATGTTAAGGTTACATTCGTCCATATCTATGTTGACCATGCATGACCTTTTAAAAAGAGACGTGTGGAATTACAAGCAGGTATTTTCAGAGTAATCCAGATCGTTTGTCCATGAAATGTAAAATTATGGAAGTATTTTGTACTTTCCCCCATAGTTAAAATAAAAAAAACTTGTAATAATGAAGTGTAAAATGATTCCCAGGTTTATGATGCAGTTTCTTACCCCCTTCAGTGCTCTCCAAACTTCTCATTTCAGAAATATGATCATTTCGTTGCAGTCGACTTTTTCAATTTGCACCATTTTGTTGGGTCATTTCTGAGTTAAGGAAATAATTTTCACAAGTAGTTCACAAAATGGCACCATTTGATACACTGCCCTGCATCTGTGCCAGACAGTGTGATATTCCGTTGTTTTCCCCCCAGCATAAAATATTGCACTTAAAATAAATTGAAGTCTTTCTGTTCCAAGATAATATTATTCTAACTTTTTGTGTTACTGTATAAGTAATATAATTTAGTGGTAATACCACTCTGCAACATTCTAACATATGTAGTTAAATATTAATATTTATTACATTATCTTGTCTGTTAGATTCTTCTTGCGAATTGCTTAATTCGTAAACATTAGCATTCAGGAATCACATATGCATCTCGACCCCTGAACCCTTTTTTCTTTGTAAACAATGAGCGCTCAATAAATAAGTAGCAGTCTATTGTTTATTGTTAACAGAGTGTGTTTGCTGTTTATTGTCATGTCTGTAAGTTGCACTGCAGACCTAGTGAAATACCATTTTGTTGCCTCTATACTGTATATGAATATGTAGAATGACCATAAACCAGACTTGACTTTTGGCCTGTCGTTTTATCTCTAAAAATAATTACGTACATAATAAAATGAATCAAATAGGTGACACTTAAGTGAACTGAGGGGGTCAGTGCCAGTTGTACTGTACAGTATGTGAACATCATGGGAATGTGTTTGGATTTGTGTGCAATAAATCTCATTTAAATAGCTGAAGAGTACACTTCAGCACTAAAAACAAATAGACCCTAAGCACTAGTCTTATTAGGACAGACTAAATTCAATGCTGACTCAATACTCCAGTAACAACATTCACACTGTCACTTACTGTAGTTCTAAATGTAAGCTTGGTTTAGGAAAGCGTCCTTAGCATCATAGGGTTTAATTTTACTGGTCGCAGCACCTGCCAGGTTACATTTCGAGAATGCATTCATGTTCACTCAACTGTGTGCTCACTTCATTAATAAGCTGTGAGCGTTGAAGGTCAAATAATTTATGCAAGTATGCATGCCAAAGTATTGCTAGACCTGGCTTACATAAGCGAGCGATGAATGAATAAATGAATGAATGAAATGACACTAGCGTATTCGGAGTAAACTTGGTTTGTGTTATGACATCCAGGAACCGAAAGTACCTGCAAAGTTTTGGCGCAGTGCCGCCTAGTGGTCAGGAGATATGAACAATGGCCTTTTTTGCTTATAACCGCAATGAACGGTTTGGCCAAAAATCACAAAACTCTTTAGATTCAGTGTAGCATGCCGAGTCAAACGATACCCAATTTTCTCATATCGGCAATTTTAGGAATCGGCCATTTTGAATTTTGTCATAAAATGCTATATTTTATGAACGCATTTGACGTATTGTTACTAAAGTTGCTCTGATGCTCCCAGCCATGCTGTATTATTGTGCCTGCTTGGCCCCTTAATGACTGTTTTATATTTATTTATTTATATATATTTTATTTATATATAATAAAAAAAAATCTAAGCAATCAATATTGTCCTGTTTTTTTTGTTATTTATTAATTTATAATATTCTTTATCTCCCAAAATTAAAAGTATTGCCTTTAATGCCCTACATGTTGCTTTGGATGTGTAAAATACGTACATGTACTCTATAACTTAAATAAATCTGCCAACATTTTAGAATGAGGCATTTATGTTTTTGTTTTTTTATGTAAAATTATTCTTCAGGTTTAGACAGAAGCTGTGTATGAGGAGAAACCCATCTCCCATCCTCTTCACACAACAGTGGAGTGTACACCAATTAAAATGAAAATCTATACTGCTGTCATCTAATCATTTCACTGCTCACTGGATATAAGCTATGATTTCTCTAAGGAGAGATGACTGGAATTAAACGAAAAAAAAAAAAAAATGCACGGAGAGGCTGCATGCGCAGAAAAAAAGCCAATCATTTTTGATTGACTCCCTGTATTTACAGAAAAATGCTGCTGACAGCTGAGGCAATTATGAGAGCTTGAGGGATGACAGGGATGGTTCAAGGGAATGGACTGACAAGTGACAGAGCTATGTTTTCTCATCCCTGGCATGAGCGCATTCCGGTTATAATAATTCCATGATAATGTACCTGATGTTTCCTCTTTTAGAACACGTCTTTGGTCGGTTTGAAATTTTAAAACCTCCATCCATGTGTGATAACTCAGTGTATTCTCGGCATATCTAGTAATTCATTTGATGTAATATAACGTCAGTTCACTGTCACTGGCCATCTGGTCACAAGCTAAAATCCAATTGCCGTGCTCCAACATGATGGCACCCAATCAGGGTGTGCAGGTCCACCATAAAACACAACTGTTGTATGGAATAGTTAGGCATAACATTTCAGTGTTATTTCTTACAAAATAAAACAAAAGTATTGTTTAAATACTATACATAATATACATATCAGTCAATCCTGGGGATGTCCTAAAATATCAGACAATTTAACATTTTTGTAAATGTTGAAGCAAAATGTGATATTTATGAATAAATAAAATCATAAAAATAACTTTCAACTTACTCTGAAAAATATATAATTAAAAACCGTGTAATGTAATATTTAAGATACGTGTAGTGTACACAACCAACCACAAACTTTTGCACAATAGTGTACACTTTGTTAAAGGTGTAGACATGTTAAAGTTTTTGATTGTTCTTAAAATGTCTCTTTTGTTCACCAGGGCAGCATTTATTTGATAATAAATACAGTAAAAATAGTTATATTGCAAAACAGTATTACAATTTAAAATAACTGGTTTCTATTTTAGTGTGTTTTAAAATGTAATTTATTTCTGTGATGCGAAGCTGAATTTCCAGCATCACTACTCTTCAGTGTCACTTGACCCTTCAGAAACAAAATGTGTTGCTTCATTTTTGTATATTTTTATATGTGATATGTATTTACAGTCACTTTTGATCAATTGTATGCATCTTTGCTGAATTAAAGAACATATTTTCTAAAATGATTCAAACCAAGTGTACATTTCTAAGAACTTGTCACATTTTAAAGGTACAAAATGTAAGATTTTTTGTGCTAAAACACAGAAAAAATCACTTGCAAAGTGTGATATATTTCCTGCAGTTCCCAAAGATTTTTTTTAATTTCAGAGAAATTCCAATTTTAAATAATGGCTCGTCCCTGGTCATTGTTGCCTGTCAATGACGTAATATCCGCGTTATCCCTGATTTCCGCTCGTACAGTAACCATCGCGACCGACATGGACAACTGCGTTAGGTCTAGCGGCACACTCACGCTGTTGTTGCTTCGTTCAAACATTATGGACCATTACCAGCAGCCTTTGGGACAAAAGGAGAAATAAAACGAGGATCAATATCAGAGTGGCGTTTTCTAGATGCCGAGAGCTCCACGTCCGCGAATAACTTCAACTTGACGAGACGCCGCTCTTGCATGTACTTATAGACAGGCGAGCAAATGTACATACAACTAACCAATGTTATATAGCTCAACATGATGAAATGTTAGAATATGATCAGGTTAATATGATTAGTAATTCTAATGTTGATCTAGCTTACTGCTACGTACGACCAAGTGAAACGGCACTGCGTTACAAACACTGCGTAGAATGACATGTCCTTATTTCTTTATATCCGCGGGACTCGCGTGTGGCGCTGATATCGGTCTCTCATTAGCAACCGTGCCCTGCTTCATATCACAGTCATGATAAAAACATAAATGTATTCACTCATCCATAAACATTATTAGATGCATCACCATGACGACAAGTCCCATGATTCCGCTTATGCGTCATCAACCTACGCCTTTGTTATTGTAAGAGGTTAGTGACCCCTAGCTGCAAAAACGAATACATGTTGTAGCTTTAAACTACATCTTCAAAAAATATAATATTTTCTTTATTGAGGACATGTTTTTTCACTGACCCACAATCTAACATTACATTCATTAAATAAGTTTCTCTTGGCTTCTCATGCAATCCCAGAAATGTCTAATACATCCTGGAATTCCTCACTCCACCAGTGACTAGAAGTAATACACTGCATTACACATTAGACAGATACAGAACACACAGCTTCCCCTGACGGTGTCCTTTTACAGGCAGATTTCAGGTAAAACTTCTGAAGAATTCCACCGCGAATATAAATTGCTCTTGATATGTAAAGTCACCTAGACTCAGAGCCAATAAAACAGGTCCTCTGTGATAATAATCTAGTATGTCATCCCAAATTATAGCCTGGTAATATCAAATGCTTTTGAAATCAAATAAGATAGTAAGAAAAGTATTCTTTGTTGGATCCACTATGAGATTTGCAACTGCCACTTTAATGTTCTCAGGCTCAGACTGTGAGCTACAATCAGATTCCAGTGCATTCTGGGCAAAACAAGAGCTGTAAGACATACCAGACATCATTATGGATCGTGAGACAGCTGGAGTCGAGAATACACCTACACAGACCAGCTAGTACATTCAGAGAAACAATGTACAGCGATCTGGCATCAGCAGGCCTCCCTCGCTGTCGGTTTGGTCTAGAAACATAAGGACAGGGCTGCACCCACCATTGAGGTCCCCGAGGCCCTGACCTCAGCATTTTACAGAGTTTTATAAAGGTAGCAAAATAATTGCCTAATAGAAATGAACAAAAATCAATTGCTCTTAATAAGGTTTTTCTGAATATTAAGGAGGTAGTAAGCAATGTGGGTGTTTATTTTGACTGCAATCTAAGCTTTGAATATCATGTTAAGAAGTTGGTTCAGTCTTGTTTTTATCAGTTAAATATTTCCAAGGTGAGGTGGTTTTTGAGTTTAAATGACACAGAGAAGCTTGTTCATGCTTTTATTTTATTCCATCTTGATTATTGTAATGCTTGTCATCTATCACAGTTACAATTAGTACAGAATGCTGCGCTAGACTATTGACATGAAAAAAGTTATTTAACCATAAGCTTCTTAACATTGGTTACTTGTTTCTTTTAGGATTGATTTTTAAGATTTTAAATCATTAAATAGTTTGGAGCCTGAGTATTCAGCTGAACATTTGAGACCTTTCGAAACAGTTAAAAGAAGATCAAAGACATCTCACTAATACATTGCTGGCTGTTCCAATAAACAAATAATAAACTAAAGGAAAAAAAGAGCATTTGCAGAAAGAGCTAGAAAGATATGGAATAGTTTGCCAGTGGATATTCAATCTTGTTTAAAGGGCACCTATTATGGAATTTTGAAATGTACCTTTCATGTAGTGTGTAACATAGATCTAAGTGAACAAAAACATCCTGCAAAGTTTGAAATATGAAAGTGCACCGTATATAAAGTTATTGTCTTTCAAAACTAAGAGTCGACTCGGAGTCATTTTTATGAATCGTTAGAAGACCGAAGCTTTTTCTCTGACTAGATGACGTCAAGTTATTTGAATATGATACGCCCACTTATTGCGCTCCAAGGCCAGGGCAAACTTGAAAATATCATGGCGACGAGACGCTGTGTTCTGAAGTGCGACTCAAAAGCCAACTTTTTACATCTGCCCAAGGAGGAGCATTTGAAGACTAAGTGGCTACAATTCATATATAACTATACCACAGAAGTGTAGTCCGAGCCTTGTGCTTTGTTCGCGCCATTTTGAAGACTATTGCTTTACCAACTTAAATGCAATCAAACTTGGATTCGCGAGCCGGCTGATATTGAAGGAAGGTTCAGTTCCAAGTGTATTTGCATCAGCTTCCTCCTCCGTATCACAACATGTAAGTGTTATTAATAATTTTTGCTTTTATGTTTTATGTAGCATGCTTAATAATTATTTAGTTTGTTGTGTAAGCACCGTTTAGCTTCTAGGTCTTCAATGACAATTGTATTGAGATAGCCTATGTGTTTGTCGTTGTTTTCGGAGTTGTCTTAAAGAATAGAGTAATGCCTCGTAGTAACGTAACTGCATTTTTTTTTTTTTTTTTTTTTTTTTTAAACGTTATGTTTATGCATCGGGCTAATGCAAACAAAGACTGATTGTGCTTTTACAATAGGAACTCTGGGCTATGCTCGCTAACATATTAAATTCTTTATCTTATTTTATTTTTTTTACTACAAACTACAAAGCAGTGGACTATAATAATTATTATAACACAATTTAATTGATAAAAGCATCATTGTAATCCGTGTTAAACAATAAGTATTATCTCTGTAAACACTGCTGGGTCATCTGACCAATCACCGCAGATTAGCGTCGCGCAAAGGAGGGGTTTGAAAAATTAGTCGTTGAACGATTCATTTGGGAGTCGGTGAGCAAATCAGGTAAAAATAAATGCATATTATACGACAACAAAAGTGTTTTTTGTCATTGCATGCATGTAAAACTGTTGTTGGGGACTCCCAAAACAACATTAGGAACATTTTAAATGTCATAATAGGTGCCCTTTAAATACTTATTTGCATAGACGTGCGTTTAGTATTTTGTGATGTCTTGTATTTTGTGTTTTGGGGTGAGATATTTTGGTTACACTTGCTATTGAAATACAATGTTGTTTACTTACTATTATGGACAAATATGCAAGGCTATCCCAGCTAACAAAAATATGTTCTAAAAATATTTTGGTAACATTCCTATTAGGTTATGAAAACAATATTTCTGAATATTTAAAATGTGTAGTTTTTTAAATGTTTTGAAATCATTTTTTTTCTTCTTCTTTTTTTTTGTTGGTTATGCAAACTTAAAAGAAAAATTCCATTTGATAATTTGGTCATTATGGTAACATTACCTTTGGATGTTCTCTGGATGTTCTGAAACACATAATATTTAAAAAAATTAATAAAAAATACATTAAATTAACAATAATTTTCTGCTTAATGTTTTGACAACATTATTAAATACTAGATAACTCTGAACAAATGTTCTATTAATATTACTGGAAGAGCGCTTGTTCACAGCTGTAAGACTGGAAGAACTGGAAGAAAGGGCAACTCTCTGAGAAAACAAAGGAAATTAACATTTAAACTCTCTCTTGTGAAATTAGCATCACCATTCGAGACGCACGTCTCACCTCAGTATCATCCTAATCTATATATCTTTCCCTTGACCCCCCATTCCCCCGTTCCTTCTCTCTCTCTTGCTGACATCACCGAAATTCACCCAAATATCTATATGGTTTAATGTGAACAATTATCATACAACACTATACTGTACATGTCTGGTATCATTTGGCATGTCTCAGTGTAACTGGTACAAAGGTCTTATCCCCAAAGAAGTAAACCTAAAGGAAATAAACTTTTTAAGAGTTTAGTATCTTACTTACAGAGGAGGGTGGGTCTTTCATACAAATAGCATCCTGCCCTTTAAAGGTGTAAACTCTGCAAATTCCCATTGTTAGCATATGTTTAGGTTTCTTTCTTGGTCTGAGTATATAAAGAAATGTCTCAAGAGGCTCGGCGCGATTTGTAATGAGATCCGTCCGTAATGCTAATATTTCCAGGTACATATTTTACTCTATCTCTGAGCATTTTATGTTATTGTATTGATTATCTTTGAACTTATTATTATGTAATTGGCATGATACATTTGCCTGAAATAATAAATTGTGATTTATTCTGACTAGATTATGTTGTATCCATCGTTACCACAAATCTGTGTTAGATTAGTGACGGACTAGAGTCCAGTTTTGAGTGGAGCATAGGGCACACCAACTGCAATTTTAGAGTTCCGGCTAATATTTGGCACTAATTCAAGTGTACTTGGTTTGTAAAGGCTAAAAGGGAATTTCCGTTTAGGACAGCAAAATGTTGCTCGACCAAACTAAATAGGGTGAGTCTTACCTCTGTTTAATGTAATGTTACTTTAGTTAAGTGTACATGGGAAACCATGGCATGACCAAACAAAGCTACTATCAGAGAAGTAATATTGGTCGGCTTATATCTGTATAGTGGTCATGACCTCTGTCTAAAGAAAACGTTACTTTAATTCAAGTGTATACAACCAAGGGGGCTATGCAAAATATCTTAGATAGAGTAAGCTTGAATGCGACAGTCTAAGATGTTAGCCAATTGCCTCTGTTTAGTGACCCAAAACTAAGAGTAAATCAAATGTGATTCTTAACTATTATATAAATGGCCAATAACTAATTGGCATTCCAAACTAAATTTGAGGTCGTGATAAAATGGAGTCAGATAAAAGCTTAATTGGAATCAAATTGCTTTGTTACGCGGAAAAGACAGTAACATGCATTAAACCTTCACCTGCTTATCGGAAACTGTCTTTGGACCGATTGGGCAGACCTTCCACAACTTTGAGAGAACGTTCCCTGTTTGCTGGGATGGAACCTTCAAATTCATGTGATGTGACACGTCAACTAACGGGAGGCAAACACATTTTGATGATTTAATGGAACATAATTGTGGTTTCTGGGTTCACAGCTTTATCCTTGATCCAGGCATGCTCTGTTCTTTGTAGGATTTGTCTTGCTGTAATGTTAGATTGATTGGCACTCGTTTCAAAGAGACGGTGCTCTTTGTTCAGTGAGGTGATTCACTTTTCTCATCCTTCTTTTTGTACCTGTGGATTCCTGCCAGAGGTTGACACTCTTTCTGTCCTTTTCTGTCTGTTCCACTGAGATGAGACGCAGAACGGGACTTTGTAGATCAAGGTTTGCTCACATATATTAGGACCAGGGTGGGATGAATCACTTGTTGGAAAGAGCAGAAGTGTCCTCAGGGCCGTAGCTGGGATTTTTGGGCATCAGATTGCTTTGGGCCCCTGACTTTAAGTTAAGACTAAGACCTACACCATGGCCTATCGACAAATCGAAAGCGCAATATGGCTTAGTGCAATTACAAAAAGGCTGTAATTTTATTAACCAAACATATGTGCTTTCAGAATGAAGTGCGGTACTGTGTGTATTTACACACGAACAGCTCATAATTCATCGTTTTCAGTGTCTCAGAGCATCTCGGTTAGCAGTAAAAGCTGCAAACTCCATCTGTGCATGTGAATTTGGGTTACTTATAATGTGCATTTTGAAATGCAACTTGTTGACAAATTTCACCAGATTTGTAATAAGAATTGTTTAGATCTGTTGTCAAAAAAACAAACATACTTTCATAGCAAAAATCATATCATACCTCAGTAATTCATATTTTAAACAAACTAAAACGCATTTTCCCTAAAAAATTATGCATGTAAAATTTGGATTAACTTGATTAAAAACCTTTTCAAGTGTATAAAATTTGAATGGTTTAACATTTAAAATAAATAAATTAGGACATTAATATATAAATGCATAACAGCCCATTGTAGTTTTACACATTAATATAAAATAAAAATAGTATTGTTTTTATTAAATGCTCTTTTACAGTAAAACAGTATTATTATAATAGTAAAATATTTCTTATTATTTTTATATTATTATTATTATTATTTAATATTTTTATTTATTAATAATCATTATAAAAATCATACATTTTAAAGTCCTATTGAATGGGTCTGAAACAGTACAAGTGTAGCCTATTTTAATTCAAGTGTAAAGATTTATTTTTCTTTATTCTCTTTATAGTTCTAAAACAAGTATAAGTTAGTTCTTGTAAAGAGTATACTGTATGCATGCATGAACAAATTTTCCAACTTTCTCGAAAAGCATCCGCCGTGGTGCCCTGACGATCCAATGGAGTACTGGAAATGGGATGTGACTTGATGTAACTTATGTTGACATTATCAAAAATGTTCATTAAAGGTAGGGTAGGCAATTTTCAGAGAGGCTAGCAATAGTGAGCTAGCTTTGAAAGCATAAGATCCCACCCTCTCTTCAAAGCTTCAAAGCGTCTCCAAAGCCACGCCTCCTTCAAAACACATGAACACATCAGGAGCAAACATGCGTTGTATTTGGACCGAATACAATGTTTGGACGCACATTTTATGATCCTACGCCTTCCACAGACGATATATATAAATACATTTAGACCACTAAGTGATAGCTATCAGGATGTGAAGAGACTTTCAACCAGCATAACAAAACATGTTTCTGGAACAAATCACCTTCCCTGCCTTTAACTTTACCATTGAGCGATAATATTTCCAAGTGCTTTCCATCATTTTGACACATAACAAAACTGCTTTATAAACATTGCAGTAAACGCTGCTAATAGGGATACAAAGTGAAAAGGGGAGACAATGATATTTTAAAGCATCCGTGTGATAATAAACCTGGAAAAAGACGTGAGGATTTTAGGGGAAAACGAGAGATTCTTAGTGCATTCCAGTTAAATATTCATGGGATATATGGTCAATTAAATCGGGAGAGCAGACCACAAATGCACAGTACATGTTGTCTTTTTTCATATTATTACAGTGGAATACACGGGGGGGAAATAAATTCAACCAGGAGGAAAAGAACGCAGCAGATTGAAAAGAGCTCTTGCCACAGATATTCTTGTGATACCGTCACATTAAAATACCAAGTCACATTATTCTGCTGAAATCTGAAAGTTAATTTCGTCAAACTGATAGTTAAGGGTTTTTTTCCCATTCACTATCAAAGTTTTCCACAGTAATTTCTAGAAGCCTCTCTCTGAAAAGCTTGCAGTTTGTCAATAAAAGTTATTGTATAGTTAACAGCAGCTGAGGGTTTCATTGTTGTTTCTTCACTAGACAGTGAATAATATATGAGATATGAGGGAGCAGTTTATTGTTGATGATCGATATGTATTGATATAGCCTTTAATTCGGTCCATTCATACAGACTGCACTGCATCACGCATACATATCACAGTCTTGCTTCACTGTGAGGAAAAACGATCCAGTCTTTATATACTTTACCTTGATTAAAATCAGCTAAATAAATATTTTTAGATAAGGATAATACCCTTAAATTGCATTTATATTATATTTCTTTATATTTACTTGTATACCGGTATTTATGTGTCTGTTGTTTTCGTCGTCTTAGAGGCCAAACACATTTCACATTTATCTGGCCGGATCCTACATGAGTTCTGGAATAGTTGTGGGCCCCTAGAATCCTTCACAGGATGAAACAACAACAAAAACGGAAACCAGTGTTGAAATTTCTTTCTCACATAATGCAATTTATGTAGTGTGTTTAAAATGCACTTATAATGTGTAAAAATTTAGATTTTTAAACGAGGCACCCCATTGTTCCTCAATAATAGCGCAGAAATTGAAGCATTCAGATGTTTACTGCAATCACTGAGCTGAACAGTTTTAGCAACCAGATCATTAGAAGACTTTACACAAAATAACGACTGCTCATTCATAAGTAGCACCCTCAGGGAGCTCATTAACATGTTTTGATTCAAACCTCAAACTAAACTCTCATCAGCCGCTCCGCTTCTGAAATCTAGCGCTTGCTTTTCATAATTGTGAGTTTATTCTTTGCACAGAGGCAAATTGTTGCAAACCATCCCTGATTGCAAGCTGCTGGAACAGTGGGATTAATGGATTAGAATGTCTAGTGATATTGGGGTTTCCACTCACCATGTTGTTAGGCATATGGAAAATGCTACTACAAAGAGTTCTCCACATGCCTAACAATGTATAATTGATGTATCTAATGTTAACACCTAAATAATCCTGCCTTTTGAGGGAAGCATAAATATTGTCATTCTTTTTTTTTTTCTTTTTTTTGATTGCCTATGCTTTGGTGGAACATTACATTTGGGCCAACTCAAACAGCAAACCCACACAGCATGCCAAATGGAAGTAGCAGTTATTGATATGCGTGCACACAAGTGCTGACATCTTGATACATTTTGCCTTCACAATAAGCTCCTTTCAACAAGCTCGTCAACTAATGGAGCGGAGGCCGGGGATAGTTGGCACAATTTCACAACTTTGTTGAATATCTCTGGCAGAACAAACATCAAGATAATTCAAGATGTCCACAAAATCTAAAACGAACACATTCAGTGTCAAAATATATATATATATATATATATTTTTTTTTTACTTCATGACTGTTCTCCATAAGAAAAGATAAAAAATATATATTTAAATCAAACTTAACACCACTTTACACACACTTGTCATATTTAGAATTGCTGGATATTAACTGTTAATTATTATATTAACTCTTAACTTATTATTTAGACTAAACACTAAGGACTCTGGAAATTATAACTTTTTAAGCAAACGCACAACTTAAAACCCTTTGCGGTTTTTGGCAAAATATGGGACGTTGTGTGTGGAGTGATGGATTGATGCTCCAGGGTGGTGTCTTTGATAATCTGGTGAGAAATATAATAATAAATGTATCTCTACCACAGTGAAGCACGGAGGAACAGTGTCATTGTGTGGGAAGCCTTTTTAGCTGCCGGTATTTGTGAGCTACTTCACAGTGAAGAACAGGAGAATATTGCAAAATGGCTTCCCAAAAATAAAAGTGGTTATCTAAAGAGGAATGATCCGATGTTATTTTTCAACTGCTCCTGCCCAAATTGCAAAGACAACTAAGAAGTGGCTTGAGAACAGTTCCATTAGCCTCATATTTGGGCCCATTCAGAGTCCAGATTTGAACCATATAGTGAATATTTGGTCTCACATTAAAGTCAAACGAACTGGGATATATTTCATAACTACTCATGAACCGTTTGAACCCATTAACATTGTGGAACAACACTGAATCTTCGGGAAGTCTATTCCATGTTAAGTTACTTTATATACAGTATTTGTACAATACTTGCTAATTTACTGACCAGTGAATTTGTGATTAAAATGGTTAAGACCATTAAAAGACCACTAAATATTTAAGATATAGTGGTATAGTATTTGGCTGATCATGTGATCTCAACATGGAACAATAAGACTCACTCCATATAACGTAGACTTCTGTAAGTCTACAGCTTTAATAAGGGTACATCATTTTACTACATTCTCCTTTTTAAATTATTACTTTTTTTCTCTGTACATTTGCTTAATGAGAAAAAAGTGGCACCTTAAAATAAAAATAAAAACTTCAATATTAACCTCATTTGAATGGTCTAAATTTAGTTTATGTCGTCTATTTTTAAATAAGTCAGCATTCATGTGAAATCACTCTCTGCCAGGTGGTTTATATTGACACAGTCTTGGCAGGGACATTGCGAGAGCCATTTCAGACCATTTATTATGGAACTGCTGTAGTGTTTGTTCAACTGTTCAAGAATCATAAAGATTAAAAATAAAATGATGGCCACATCTTGGTGAAATAAAAAAGGGCTCCTTAAAAATATGCTTCAGGTGGCATCTACATAATGAGCATTTTAGTGTAGTAATATTAATAGCACATGTGATTCAACAGGTCACACACATATGGCACACTCAACATGCATTGAGTTGTATGGTTAGGAGAATATGCTGAAATGGGATTTGCATTGGAATCACAGGAAGAGAGGTTTACTGAATTCCAATTCAAATAAATTGAATATAATAAAATACAAATTAAGGTCAATACTATTAATGCTGGTCTATTTAACAGCAATAAAAAGGCATTCAGTTCGGGGTATCCTATGAGAAGATATTTTAAATTCATTAAAATGACACACACCACATTCTGAAATCACTTCAATTAAAATCTGGATCTCTGTAAGCATATCAGTTAGTGCATGTGCCTGACACATTGAGCTGTCAGCAACACAAATTTGAATCTGGGTCATGTCATTTCCTGATCCCATCGCCTCTCATTTCTGTACTGCACTATGAATAAAGAATGACAGCTGTTTGAGAGATTAATGCTCAAAAATGTCTTCTCTTTAAATTAAAATCATTGTTATTATTTGGAACAGTCTTGGATCTATGCAGCCATAATGCGACTCTTTTAAGGCATCCATATTTGCAAACCACTTGGTAACCAATCAAACCATCAAGCCTTGGTTTTCGTTCCCTATTTCAGTAAGAGCTTCCCGCTCTCCTGTGAGGCGTCAGGCCATTTCCCAGCGCACGCTGAGCTCAATGACTCTTTCACAGGGAGAAATCAGTCATGTGGGAGGTTGCCAAAGATGTAGTCAATTGAAATTCCTCCCTGAGTACTAAGTTGGTCTTTTTTTGTGTGTTCGTAAATACAATATCGAAATCTCTCTGCAGGTGAAATCACTTTGAGTAGCCTATATCCTGCGTATGTGGTGCCCAGCTTTACTTCTCATCAGAAATTCAATTCCTTAAGCTCTACTACGGCTTGCAACTCTAAAATATAGACACCAGTGCACTATTTTAGCGCGTTCCATGTAGAGAAGGTCTGAATGTAAAGTAAGAAGTTGAATTTTAAATCAATGCTGGAGGGAATACCAATGTACAAGATGTACTTTCCGGGCACACAGCCATGCTGATGTCTATCTTCCTGGGTAAGGCAATAATATGGAAATGGTGTTGGTTGCAATGCAGAGCAGATCCCGGTTATCACTGAATGGATTAGTCGTATAAACCACATAACCACGCAAGATAAGAGCGAACCAGGAACTGGGCAGTTAGTGTGGTCAAAAGGTTTGCAGGGTGTTTGCACTGCTGCCGATCCAGCATACGACCTCCACCTCTACAACACACACCACCAGACATTCATTCAAATGAATAAATCTATAAAGAAAGTAAAAACCTATGGTTGAAAAAAATACTTGAAGGTAGAAATGTAAAGGACCCAACAACATTAGCATTGTAGTTTGTTAAAAAATAAAAATAAATTTTCACAGTAATGGACTATTATTTTGATATATCCTGCTGATATCATGCTTCCCCTTTCTGTTTAGTTTCGGTTCCCTTGGTTACTGATTATGTCTCCGTTAGTTCATATGGTTACATATGGTTTGCACCTGTCTGTCATTATGTTATGTTCATTATGTAGAATTTATACTCCCTGTTAAGTTGAGTTCAGTGTCGTTTTTTGTTCACCAGTTAAATTATTGTTTAGAGTTTATTCCTATGTGAGTTTCTGTGTTTGTTGGATTAAAATAAAGTCTCTTTTCAGTCAAAATTTATTGAAAAGCATTAACTACCATTAACTGTTTTTGTGTTGTTTTTTTTTTTTGTTGTTTTTTTGATGAATGTTGAAAACAATTTCATGGAAAGAAACAACTGTGTTCATTCAGTTTCACTTACCAACAACAACTTTTTGTCAGTAGACCTGCATTCTTCTGTCACTTTTGCTAACTTTCTAGCCTGGAAAGATTTATGGTCTGGTGTTGATTAATGAAAATCGGCCAGCTCGAGGAGCGGCACCAAGCATGCATTTGAAAATGTCACTATACGCAATTGGCTAACACTACGACCAATCACAACAATACACGGGCTGACAGCGGAGTAGTAGTGGGAAGTTCGGATCATTTTACTGACTCGGATCTTTGAATCTCGTTCAGCAAAATAAACTAATCTTTTATCGAGTAATTTCGTTCATTTCAGCATAATATAATTAAAATGTCATGTTAAATAACCCAACACATCTAGTACTTAGGAAAAGTTAGGTCCAACTTCAGTCCAGGCTATTGCAGTCTGTTAATTCACCTCACCTCCTGATCCACGGCGTTCTTTCTTTTGCAACTTTATCACATCTACTCTGTTCCCCGCCTCTCGTGTCTGTCTTCGGGTTCGAACTTGAGCGGAGCTAACTGGTAGATTATTCTTTTGCCGTATCCGGTCGGCAAAACAGCAAAAACGTCCTTCTTGCAAAGGAACGATTCGAGCGCCGTCTTCTGTTCCTCTTTTATGGAAAAAATTAAGTCTAAATATTTATTTGTAGTGCCCAAAGCCGTTTAAAACAACTGGTGTTCATCCATAGCCATCTGGCAAATGTCCTAATGATTTCGACGTCACAGCGCTGTCGTCATCTCGCCTCTGCCCCGCCTATATCAGATAACCCGATGTGATTGGTGCAGCTCAGATAGAGGGGCATATTTAATGAGCATTATTACTCGACACCAGAGCTACTCGCTGAGCAAATTCAAATTGTGCTCTCGCAAGAACTCTGGATTTCCAGGGTACTAACTTTCTGTATTGCAAAAAAAAAAAAAAAAAACGTTAATTCTAAAGGCCTCATTGAATATCATGATAACAACACATACGATCCATTCCTTATAACAATATAATAGATAGTTCATCCACACAATACAATTCAGTCATCATTTACTCCAAACTCATTCCAAAATATGGCAGTTTTTCCCCATCTGGGACACAAAATAGTATCGATAAATGTAAAGGATGAGCTAGAAGATGCTGATTGTTACTGTCAAGCTCCAAAAAACACATAAAAGTATCATAAAAGTATATTACTTTTGTGCTGTATTACAAGTCATCTGCATCCATGTGACAGCTTTGTGTGAGGAACAGAATGAAACTTGCATTATTTTACTGAATATGTCCCTCTACGCCATTCAAATGTGTTGCATTAATGATACATGTATGAAAATGTTGCATAAGTGCAGTGCATGAACGCACTCAACTCTATGAAAGGAAAAGTGATCTTAAGCCGATGTATCAGTTGAATGCGGTCAACGATAAGTCAAGTTTGAGTTCTCATTTCAACTTGATTTTCTTTATCAGTAATTTAATTCAAAGCATTCAAAAAGTTGTGACTTTGGCTTGAGCTTGGTTTAACTTTGAACTTGATTTAATCAAATAAAATTAACTTTTGATTTATTTTATTTTTTCGCAGTGTACCTGTTTGGTGAACATGACAGGCAAACCGTCTGAATTTATGCATTGACATTCTATTCACGTGCCCATGTTTGTACGTCCAGAGCGGCTGAATTATCCTTTGAAGTATTCATCAGTCACTATACGAGGAAACTGTAAACTTATTATTTATCAGATTAACAACAATCCATGCTGAAGAACAATTCCACGCTGACACTTTCTGGATCACGACTCCAGATGCTGCGATGAAGTTCGCAAATGTGTCAATCCAAACTGATACGGACATAATTTATGAACTGCAGGTGAGAGAATTGACACTAGTAATTATAAATACGTGGCAGGGGAATTAAGCATCACAAATCTAATCTTGCTCAGAGCAAAAGCCTGATTTCAATTTCAAATTATTCCTGGCAAGCGGTTGGGAGGGAAGCTTTAGGTTATTAACTTTTGCGGTGGGAAATCTAGATCGATTACTGATGCATGCAGATAAGTCGTCCTTGAGCATTTATGACCAGCTTCTTTCATCCCAACTGTTTTGCTGCTTATTTGCTGTTGTTTTCCCTCATGGGAATCAAGCCTTCGCAAAAAGCATGCTGCCATATTGATTTAAACACATTTGGCAGCAAAGCGCCTCCCCATGCTAGTCAACTTTATTAATGATTTAAAATAAAAAGCTGCTTTGTGGTGTTTCACATGTTAACAGGGTGTCAATTCTGGCTCCGCCTCAGCGCTCTTCACATCCGAAGCTAGTCAAATGTGGCGTGGAGAGATTTGTGCTAAAAAGGCTCTTACATCTGAGTGAATTGGACACTTGAATGCTTGATGAGGCTTCGGATACTGACAAGTGACATAAAGCGAATTGGGGAACGAACGGAACGCCGCTGAATAAACCAATTAGCCGCCTGCCGCACGGGCCAACCGGAAGCCAGGCTCGCACCGGGATGCAGTGGGTACCGCTGCCTGCCAAGAGGAGCTCTCAGAGAGAGGGGCACGAGCTCGTGATGGGAATACTAATGGGAAATGATACAATACAGGTAATGAAGCATTCTGCAGGAGAGCCCAGATTTCTCCTTCAGTGGCAGGTGTTCCGGAGAGCCAGTGAGAAAGGAGGAAAGAGAGAGTGACTTTGAGTTAAAGCACGTTGCACACTTTACTGATTTCGCAAGACACCCTCCGCTCAGTAATTAGGCCTTTTCAGAATTCATTTTGACATTTGTGCTGCGCAAGGTGACGACACAAAAACCATGGAAATTAGCTTCTAGCTCTCAGAGGCGCCTTGCCCTCGCAACCCTTTGTAAATGTGGAACCCGTACGTCTGTCATTATACTTCAATTGGCATCCGTCCCATGTATGAAATCTCAATCCGCTGTTTCCTCCAAGACGGCAAGAACACAATGCTCTCGTATTTTCTTCTCAGCGCGCTGCATTATTAACCGAAGATTCATATGGAAATATGGCCTCTTTCATCTGATTTCAAAGAGATGCAGTTTAGCGCTGAAGATAGCTTTGCTTAATGAGTATTTTACTGTGTTTTTTTTCTCTCTCTCTCTCTGGCGCATGGGACGGGGTATAAAAACCTGCCACAAAGAACTCCTTATGAACTAATTGAGGGAATTACGTCCTGCAGTTCTCATGCATTTTGATTAGGGATGATCTCTCCCAACTGAGGTAAATAAAGTAAACACACAAGTTTCTTTTAGCGACAATATGTACTTGACTGAAATGCACTGATACATATGGTGTTGGGTGTGTTAATTATTTAGTATACTCAGAGCACATTTGTTACTGGTTCATCTGGTGTTTCATTATGATATTTTACCCAAGTATATACTATATTTAATTCGACCTGAATAAAAACAAGAATGTGAGGAAAATATTTACAGATAGTACTTATCTTTACATTGATGTTGATTAGCAAGACTGAAAATACTTTTTTTTCCCCAAAAAATGTCTGTGCTCAAAAACTTTGGAAATAATGGGTTGTGAAAATTAGATTTGACATACAACAACATATTGGACATGAGGGAGACCAGAGGCAATTCCAACACATTTTACATTAAATTGCAGACTGCTATGAATCTACCAGCCATCGTTTGGTATAATAATCATTTATGTGTAGAAATGTAACTCTATCAATAATAGACCTATAATGAGCAAGACTAGATTATAATATTGAATTAAACAAAAGTAGCCAAGGTGTTAAGAGCACACTTAAGTAGTAATTGAATTGCTTCAGTACTTAAAAAAAGGTGAAACTATTCAGTAATATTCATATGGTACTTACTGTATGCTTTCAGCTGCCAGGAATAATGTGGGTTAAACCAAAGTCAGACTTGCCTTATAATTAAATGAAATACATTAAATCATTTTTATAACCCATGCTGCTCAGCTGATAAGTCAAAATATTGTCATCATGTACTGTAGAGATTCAGTTTCAATCAACCAATCAATCAATAAATCAATATCAATCAACCAAATCAATTAATCACAAATAAAACAACAATATTGACCACTGTGTAACCACAAAATAAACATAGCACAAAACAATGAATTTGAACACCTACAGTAATAAAACAATAAAAACAAATAAAATAGATATATAATACGCAGGTATCTATACTCTATCTAGATAATTTGATGGAATAATGTTCACTAGACATTTTTTTCAGTCATAAAATTTCTATGAAACAGAGCCCCAGTTGCCCTTAAAACTTGACTGAGCATGTTCTGAATGCGTGTCATCACTTTATCTTGATGGTGATTGACAAAATGTATCGTGCGTAATCACGCTCCTTAACAATGTCTCCCAGTCTGCCCTACCTCTGTTCCTCAGGGTCTCATTTTCATTCATGTCAAATTAAATATGGCATCTACCCTGACTAAGGTCTATAGACAGATCAATCAAATGAACTTCGCCGCCCCTCATACCTCAGTATTTCACCACAAAACTATTTGGGCATTTGGTTTCTGCTTTGTCTTGTGATTGAGGTGTTGGAATAAAGTATAGGACAGACCTTGGATGATATAATTTATTTCTGTTTTAGTATGAGACATTTGCATGTATTTAGAGGACTGCTCTCTTCTATCCCCCGGTCCCAAATCACTGCTGTATAATCTGCATTCTGCTCCAGTTGGCCTGCTTTACCCCCACATATGGGGTTGTCAGAAATAATTACAGAGACATTCTCTTTTAGTATGCTAGAATTTTTTTGGGGTTCATTACGATGTTAATGTCTGAATGTACAGTAGGTTCAGGTGAAATGCAAGGAGATGTGCGAGACACAATATGTTCCTCAAAGAAGTGATTTACTGTGAAGTGAACATGGCATGTCCCATATGTAGTGTTCTTCTGTGAGCTCCATATGGACTGGAGTACAGGCCAAAAATGCTTCCAGACATCATACTTTACAATCCAGGAATTACTGTTTGAGGAACACGTCTTTTTAATAATAAAATGGCATAAGTTAATGGCTGAAACCACACTGTATCAATCAATTTAGTTTGAAACATACACAAATCTAATAATCTACTGTCACATAAGCATAACAGCACTTGATAACTGGTTTGAACCAGTTTCTGGTTCAGTTTAGCTTTCATGCCAACATCTTAAAGTGGATTTACATCTGCAAACACAAGGGAGCAGGACGAAGCCCACAGGAGAGAGAAATCACACATCTCTTTAATGTTGTAGATTTCCACTCCTATTCTCAGAGTTGTCTCCTTAGAAAGAGACCCCAGCAATCTCACATGTCTCTCCTCTGGAGTTTCACAAAAGATCTCAACAAAGCTGTACATTATATTCAGACTGTATTCACCCGACTCATGAGGTATTGATGAATGCGGAAGCAGCATCAATAGGTGGCAATAGAGCAAAACAAAACACTGGTCACAAATTAGAAGCCTGAATTGAGAAGATTTAAAGAGACATTTTAGCTGAGGTTGAGTTTGTTGCCCAGCCCTATTTGTTTGAACCGCAAGAGTTACTCTAATCTACTCTAGCCAACTCTAACCTTACGAGAACTTACACTACTTCTACATCCTTGGGTCAGAGGTCACTCTTCTGCTGGAACTAGACTCGCGTACAACTGTTACAGGAAGCCAGTGATTATAGCTTATAAAAGTTATAAATATGGATATTTTTCATATATGAATCGCTTCACTTTAGGAAGCCTTTACTAACCCCCTAGTGCTGTATGAATTACTTTTATGATGGAAGGATGCGCATTTTTGGGCTTCAAAATCTATTCACTCCCATTATAAACCTTGGACAAGCCAGGGTATAGAATATATTTAAATATAACTGATTGAGTTTGGTTGAAAGAAGAAAGTCAGATAGAACTAGGATGGCTTGAAGATGAGTAAATTATGGGATTATTTATTTTCATTATTTTATTTTATTTAAGCAGCACAGCTGTTTTCAACATTGATTATGATGAGACACGTTTCTTGAGCATCAAATCATATTATAATTATTTCTGAAAGATCATGTGACACTGAAGTAATGATGCTGATAATTCATTTTACAACATACGAAAATATAAAACAGTTATCTTTAATTTTTTATAATATTTCACAATATCACTTTATTTTACCGTATTTGTGATCAAATAAATGCAGCCATGGTGAGCATAAGAGCCATGTCAAAAAGATTAAAATAATCTTACCGACCCCCAACTTTTGACCGGTGGTGTATTTGAATAATTTTAGGAGAAGCATTTGAGAAAATGATGCAGTAGATCTCCTGAGCTATGAAAAACAACCTCAGAGCAATATTTTTCCCCTTGGGCATTTGATGGCATCTGCCTGTCAGGAGGTAAATGACTGCCGGCATGAGTTAAAAGCAATAAATCAGGTTCAAAAACATCATGCAGGTAATCACTGTGGTTAAAAGCCAGTGATGGCACATTAACCCCAGTAATGGGTGGGTTTTGGTTGAGGATGGGCCACCATATGTCATTAAGCACTTTCAAGCCACACGAGCACAATACTGCTAGTTCCACTGAATTACACCACTAATTAATCATCCCATTATGCAGTAATGCTGGAGGTATTGCTTGTGTCAGGATGGGTCATCGGAATTTGTGAAAAGTAGCTTCTTAGATAATTTGTTCAGGATTTCAGACATGAAGTAACCACTGAAAGCCTATCAGATGGCAGTGTTTGTGTCTTTGAAAACTGGTTTGATGGGCCAGAATGCACAATGCGTTAACCTCTCTATCCATTCACTTTGAAGGCATATATCAAATGTGGATTACCTCAGATTAATTAACACAATGAATTCAGAGTTCGAGGCATAGAAACCCTCCCCTTGAAACAATGGAAGATCAAATAGCCAGCATTTCATTAAATCACATTCATATGTATTAGTAAAGGGGTTTGAATGCATTATTTAGATCAATTAAAAAAAAAAGCAACATGAAAGAAGAAACACTATGAAAGATTAAAAGAGCATCTGGTCAATTATGTCACAGTGATTCAATTTTGAATGCCGAATCCCATCTCAACTGGTCAAAGTAAAGAACAAGTTTCAACTCAAAAGTTTCTAGGGGTGAATTTTTAAATGCTTCACCATTTTAGCTGAGTCGGTGTGAAGTAATGCACATGCTCATTGCAGTAAAAACAGTATTGTAAAATATTATTACAACGTAAAATAACTGTATTCTGTTTGAATATATTTAAAAATATAATGTATTCTTGTGCTGCAAAGCTGAGTTTTCAGCATCATTACTCTAGTCTTCAGTGTTACATGATCCTTCAGAAATCATGATAATTTTTGGTGCTCAAAAAACAGTTTTTTTGTTGTTGTTATTATCAATGTTGTTGTTGTTGTGATGAATAGTAGGTTCAAAAGAGCATAGAAATATTTTCGATGCAATAATGCATGACTCATTTAACCCTTGAAGATTCTGATGTTCTTCCTGCCCAACATTCTTCATTGCTGTAATTAGCAGGTGCACCGATTTACATTTGAGGTGTAAAATGTGCAGCTCTGATGCAGATTAGTGCAAAGCAAACCCATTCAATATGTGTTTTCCAAGTAAGTGAACTATCTTTATAAAACGTGCACATGATTGTAAGTCTGCGTTTGAATAATATGTTGGCCATTATTTATAACCACTTGACGATGGTCACCCATACATTTTGAGTCAAAGACAATCTCCTCAGTTGTCTTTAGTTTTATAATTAACGTATTATCACTGCAGTCAACAAACAGGCTTATTTCAGACTAGTAGATAGTACTAATATTGTCATGTGCATAAAGTAAACTTAAAATGGCTGTGTCATCCGAATATTTAGAAATGTAGTTTTGTGAATGCTTACTTGAGCACTTAACTAACACAGCCTTGCAAGGCACATACAGTATACTAGTATTGTTTATCACACACTTTTTCTATACTGTCACTTTTGATCCATTTAACATGTCCTTGTTAAATAAAAGTATTAGTTCCATAAAAAAAAATACTGACCTTAAACTTTTAAACAGTAGTGTATGTTATAGCCAGCAGCCATATCACCCTGTAGCCCAAGACTGGTTTCCCACTGAAGCTAAGCGGGGCTGAGCCTGGTTAGTACCTGGATGGGAGACCTCCTGGGAACACCAGGTTGCTGCTGGAAGAGGTGTTAGTGAGGCCAGCAGGGGGCGCTTACCCTGTGGTCTGTGTGGGTCCTAACACCCCAGTGTAGTGACGGGGACACTATACTGCCAAAAGAGCGCCGTCCTTCGGATGAGACGTTAAACCGAGGTCCTGACTCTCTGTGGTCATTAAAAATCCCAGGATGTCCTTCGAAAAAGAGTAGGGGTGTAACCCCGGCATCCTGGCCAAAATTTGCCCAGTGGCCTCTGTCCATCATGGCCTCCTAATCATCCCATACACTAATTGGCTTCATCACTGTCTCCTCTCCACCAGTAAGCTGGTGTGTGGTGGGCGTTCTGGCGCAATATGGCTGCCGTCGCATCATCCAAGTGGATGCTGCACATTGGTGGTGGTTGAGGAGATTCCCTCCTTCTATGTAAAGCGCTTTGAGGTCTCAGATAAAGCGCTATATAAATGTAACGAATTATAGAGACATTTTATACATCATACATATACGCAGCACGATTGAGCTTCCTCAAGAACTAATGCAAGTTCCAATGAGGTTCATTCTTGTGTTACACAGCACGTTTGAGCTTCCTCAAGAACAAATGAGGTTAATTGTTGTGTTACGCAGCACGATTGAGCTTCCTCAATAACCAATTAGGTTCATTATTGTGTTACGAAGCACATTTGAGCTTCCTCAAGAACAAATGAGGAGCATTCTTGTGTTATGCAGCACGTTTGAGCTTCCTCAAGAACTAATGCAAGTTCCAATGAGATTCATTCTTGTGTTACACAGCACGATTGAGCTTCCTCAAGAACCAATGAGGTTAATTCTTGTGTTACGCAGCACGATTGAGCTTCCGCAAGAACCAATGAGGTTCATTCTCATGTTACGCAGAACGATTGAGCTTCCGCAAGAACCAATGAGGTTCATTCTCATGTTACGCAGAACGAATGATCTTCCGCAAGAACCAATAAGGTTCATTCTCATGTTACGCAGCACGTTTGAGCTTCCACAAGAACCAATCAAGCAAGATCGCTTGAGCGTTTATATTTGCTGATCAATGTTCATAATGTGAATAAAAGTTTAAATTCAATCTTTTCATCATATAAAGCGATCAAATATCTTCGGAACATTTGGACTAAACGGCTCAATTCAAATTTGAGGATTAGTTTTACAATCTCTATGAACTTTTTAAGCATCAAAGTAATAGCTGCGTATCTCTTCATTTGTGTTCCAAAAATGAACGAAAATCTTACGGGTTACGAGTAGTTGATGACAATTTTTTTTTTGGGTGAACTATCCCTTTAAAGGGTTTAATTTTGTTCTACATATACTGTACGTTCAGATCCATAAACCTGAAGAGAAACATAAATATGTGTCTCTAGAGTAAAATAATTGTGAGTAATATCATGATTTCTTAACAGTCTTAAGAAAGCAGCATGAAAAAAAAAAGATGCGTTAATGCAATTATTATTTTTTTTTTTTACAAGCACCCCTTGCGACTCCCGCAGAGCCTAGTTTGAAACCCCCTGCCATGGAGGACCATGCATTCTTGGCCCATTTCAGAGTCATTATTAAATACGGCATTCCTGGATTCTCTTTTGATATCCTTATGACGGCATTAGAAGGGCATTAAATGGTTTAACTGAGCATGACAGAGATCAGCTGTTTCCTTTTGGTAATAGAAACAACAGATGCCTTTATTTGAGTTACTTTTGCAAGCATTGTACATATTTAAGCAAAACATCTTAACTCGACATGAACAGTTGGCTGTTTTTCAGTCTATGTTTATGTATCATTTTAACACACGAAGCAGGAAGCACATTATGGTGGGCTGTAATTATATAAATCATCACACAACAACAGAATGACAGACTCAAGTCTGAAAATAAGCACAAATCCAGCGTGCCACTGTCCCATTATTGCTTCAACATCCCTAAAATACTGTGCAGGGGGCGTTCTATTCTATCTATGATTTAAGCCAATTAAACTTGAACTGGCATGCTTTTGTCATATACAGTCATAGGCTTTAAGAAAGTGTGACCAGATGCAAGTTATTCAATAATGAATTAATTTTTCATCCTTAGTTCACACATGCATATCTCTCATACACGCTGCCACCTCTAGAGACTGCGGTTAATTACACAGAGAGGTGCACGTTCACAAGGTGCCATGTGTTGAACAACACCAGTTGGCCGAGGGAATTAAAACAATCCAAAGGTCAAACGCACTCCTGTAAGGAAACGTGCCTCTAATTACTAATAATATCCACTTGCTAACATTATTTCATCCTACTTCTACATATTTAGGGTATAATAATCAGCACTTGCTTGTCATGTTAGGCACTGGTGTTCATTTTAGGCACTATCAATCCACTTTGTGAGAGCAAACGGCATCAGACTAAGGTCAAACCCAAACCATGAACATTTACAACAGGGGTCTCTAACCACATTGTTAACCGAAGTATAACACCAGCTAGTTGTTTTATATTCCTGAAAGATATCCATTTGTTGCATTCATTTTTTATTACTATCATATCTGTCCATGGAAAATTAATGATACCTCTTGATATCCTGACTCGATACTATTAATGATCTCTCACACGCACTATAAATAATTTTCTATATAGCATTATTGACTTTTTCATTCTGATTGGTTGACAGATGCTCTCTGGAGGTGTTAAACAATCTTCTAACTGAAAGGTTATGAAGCAGTTCCACGTTTGCTGACAATTTTATAGCTCTGTATCATTTCACCTCCTATAGAAGAACCAGAACGAGACAATGATCAAAACAACCTGGATAAAAAAATGACCAAGAGTTTTGAGATTTTCTGAAATTACTTTTAGTAGCTATGGAAAGCACTGCAATTTCAGCAGCTGGGGGAAAACTGATTGGGGACTGTCCAGCCAAAAATACTGTAATGGGATGTCATAATGTGACTGTAAGTCATCTATATGGCTCGGTAGCAGGGCACAGGGACTTTTAAAAAGCTATATATGTACAACTATGAAAAATAATCAACACGATTTCATTGGAAAAACCGGTCTCTACCTATATTTTTGCAAAACATGTTTCCAGATGAAATGACCATGCAGTAAAACACCAACAACCTGTATTCCTTTTCACACAAAACAAAAATTATTAAAGGGGCAGATTAAAGATAAAAAATGCTTATTTCCTTAAAAGCCTTGCAAAATACTATGTTGTACTAATGACACAGTGTTCGTTCGTTGGCCAGAGAACTGCCCCGAGACCGAACCATGGTTTCTCCCAAGGATTTTTCCCCATTCTGTCACCTGCAGTTTGGGTTCCTCCTCGCCTAGTGATGAAAGTTTATGAAAATATTCAACAATATTATTGATATGAATGTACTGACGCTGTTGTATGAAAACTGAACTTAGCTGGACGATGACATGGTTTTTTTTTTTTTTTTTTTTGCAAAGCTGCTTTATGGATGAAATAAACGTATTTAATAATTGATGATCTTTACAACGGATTGAATCAACAGAGTCTAAACTGAGGGAAATGTGCCCTTTTTCTATTTATCACTATAAAGCTGCTTGGAAACAATCTATATTGTATAAAGTGCTATATAAATAAATGTGACATCTTGACTTTTTTAGCATAGTGCACAATTTGTAAATTTTGATGTCTTTTGTCTTTTCTGACATAGTAAACTTGCTCTATAGTTCACCTGGTACAGCATTGCAGGAACGAGTCCTGTGAAACACGAGTCATGATAAAAAAGCTCAGTAATTTAGGCCCCATTTACACTGCATGGTTCAAATGACCCAATTCAGATTTTTTTTCCTCTCATGTGGCTCAGATCGGATATATGACCGGCGAACGTGTAAGCAGGAAAAAAGCACATGGATTCCGATTTTCTCAGATCAGTTTCAGGCCTCACTCGTATGTGGAAATAAATCGGATATGAATCGGATACGTGCATTTGCGTGTGCCATGTAAACAGACAAATCGGATACTCCCCAGTAAATGCGAGTCGTACGTCATTAAAAAGGGGCCGTCAACTCCGATAACTGTGATCGACTTTAATGGCGCGATGGAGGACGAAGGCTCAACACAGTATTTAGTAATTATCCGCATCATCACCTTCAACGGCGGACTCAGTGACGGTTGATGCGCGTATCTCTGGTATAATACACTGCGAGCGCTGCTTGAACATTTTAAACAAAATGTATTTGACAGAATTTAATTTTCTAAATGGCGTAAACAGGCTTTACTCCCTTGAAACTGGAATGGAACATGCTCATATTTGAGAGAATATAGTTAATATTTTCGTTAATAATGATTTATCATATCCACCCGCGACCCACCCGAAATTAATCGGAATGTTATTTTTATTACTTGACATATCGCGCTTTTTACTTAATTTTCTGGGTCAGAACGTCCACATTGGGTTGTTTCGGCAGTGTATAGTGTAAATGCAAATATCGGATACGTGTCACTTTTAAAAGATGATGTAAGCGGGTCGTCAAATAAATCGGATATTGTCAGGAAATCGGAATTGGGCAACAAGACCTGCAGTGTAAACGCAGCCTTAGAACCATCTAAAATGACATGGTCAGCAAATGCTTTTGTTAACACTATCAGGTATGTTTAGGGTTTAGTGTAGGTGGTACAGAGGTTTTTTTGTGTGTTTTTTTTACGCACAACAACCAAAATAAAATAAAAATATATATATATATATATATATATATATATATATAAATAAATATAGCTGCAAGCAGCGATTACGGGCCCAAGCCGGTGGCACCACCACCCCGGTGCCTTTAGTTGCACTAAAGGCACCGAGGTGGCGGTGCCACCGGCTTGGGCCCTCCATCGCTGCTTGCAGCTATATTTATTTATATATATATATATATATATAAAAACGCCACCCCGGTGCCTTTCGGGTTCCTGTGCACGACGGGCAATAACGTAACTCCGCTTTGACTGTCGAGAAGAAGTCTGCTTTAGAGCTTGCATCAGTGTGGGTTCTGCAAAAGTGCGCATCGAGGGCACATATAAGAAAAAAAATTGTATATATACATATATATATATACCGGTATGTGTGTATATCCCCCCCCCCCCCCCCCCCTATTTTTAACATGTATATTATTATATATATATATATTATTAAAATGTTTGGGTGCTAAACTATTCTTTATTATAGGCTTTGTATTTCACTCACGTTCCAATATTGAAAAATTATCCTCTTCAAATACGCAAAAATGTGCTTGGAAACATCACAGTGGAGCGGTGCTTACTGTGAACGGTACGAACTGTACAACTGACTATTTAAACAGAGCAGTGTAATTTTTATATGTTAGGTTGACTATTATATTAAGGCTATAATGAACATACTGCGATGTCAAGATTGCAATGCACGTGTGTGTGTGTGTGTGTGTGTGTGTGTGTGTGTGTGTGTGTGTGTGTGTGTGTGTGTGTGTGTGTGTGTGTTGTTTTGTTCATACAAGACATCATTCAAACTGCAAGTGTTTCCTTATATTTGTGTACACTCGCAATAAAACACATTGGGCTTTTGTTAAACTATAAACTCTTGTCAAACTGTAACCTACAACTGTCACCCAACCAAAATCTCTCTCTCACACATAGTGCTGTGTTGAAAAAATCGATTCACCAATTCTAAATTGATTTTCATATTAATTTCTAAAGATCGATCCGTAACTCAGAGGATCGATTTAATAACAGGCCTACATTTTCCCCATAAACACACTGAGACACGGCGACCGGCGGCGCTGCTAATGCGGTTTCTCTGAATCCACTTGTTGACAAGAAAGGAGGAATGAATCGTTCACATAGCGCGTTTTTTGTGCGTGCAAATTCGTTTTCCAGGCGCGCCTCTGTTCATGGTTGCATAGCAACGGCAGACGCAAAGGGAAAGCACGCGCTTGTTGAGAGGAGAAAGCGGTGCAAACCTGGTGCAAACTCGTGCAAACTGCGCTCTCCATGATGACGAGGAAGTATCATCAAATAATTAATTGATTTCTAGCCCTTGCATTAGCTTTACTACTAGATATATTCATTGAGATGAGAAATAAAAAGCCGCCCTGTACAGCTATGATCAGCTGTTCGGCCGAGCTTTCCATGTTGTTACGGAAAGGCCGTAACAGGCTTGTTTTTGTCACATGACCTGTTGAGATGCATTAAAGTGCTTCTCACTGAATTTGCACGCGCATAAAACGCGATATGTGAACGGCCCCTAAAGTGGTATCGTGTGCGGTTCGTTGCATCTAGTTTAAAAGGCCTTTTAAATATGAACGCAGTTTTGGATTAAATAAAAGGACAGTCAAGTCAAATAAAACACATTTTATCTCCTGTTTAGTTGGTAACACTACATTAAGACACCATTCATTAACATTATGCCTTATCTAACATCAATACATTGAGTGAACAATACATTTTTACAACATTAATGTATGTTTGTGAATGTTATTTAATACAAACACTTGATTGTTCATGAACAGTTAAAACTTTTGATTTGAAAAATATAAGATCGGATCAGATCAGATCGAATCGAATCGAATAATGATAATCGATTCAAGATCTTGAGAATCGGAAACGAATCGATTCTTGAAATTTGAATCGATACCCAGCACTACTCACACACACACACACACACACACACACACACACACACACACACACACACACACACACACACACACACACACACACACACACACACACACACACACACACACACACACACACACACACAGTTTAAAAGCAAAAAAAATGTATCCAACCTCATTTAAAAACAGTCTGTCGGTGCCATCTTTTGGACATTCATCATATTGCATTGGTTTTAATTTCTTGTCCTCAAACAGAGCAGTAATCTGTTTATTTTAAGCAGCAAAGATCAGCAGCAGGAGTCCGATTTCATTTACTGTAAGAACAATAGGCTATTGAACTCACAATTCAAGCAATCCACCCCGAACTATAGAGCCAAATCATGAAACTAAAAAGCGCATGGTTGAGACAAAGACAAAAATGGGGCGTTTTCATATTTTCTAACATGATACAGTTAAGCAACCTCACACGACGAGTCCTCTTTTCATGAATACCACCATCACAATTGAAAAATTGACATTGATTTCATACAACAGTTCAATAAATGCATAAAATGAGTCACTTACACTTTAGATGCAATGTTCCTGTTTTTGTTCTGTTTCAGCAGCGAAAATAGTTCAACAAAGATCACAGCAGAACCATCGCGCATCTCACAGTGTTTTTTCATTAGTGAATGATTCCGCTTTTTGAAAGAATCGCTTGACTCAAAGATTCAATTATCAATCAATAGACAACTGTCTCATTCATTAATGACTCAGTCGTTCAAACGACTCGTTTGAACGAATTAATCAATGACTCGCTCATTAAGACGGTCGCCTTGCGACACTTAAAGGAGGTTTAGTGTTATGTTCAAAAGTATAGCCTATCATTCTTTCCAACGATCGTTAATTAACTTATATTTAAAACAATCTCATAACATTATTTAATGCATTGTTATTTTTCAGTTTAAAATATTTAATTTGATCAGCCACAGGGTGTCCCTATAGTGTCTTATTATTCTAAATAATTTAATTTATTGATCAAATTTAGAAATTAAAAATGAAATATGAAGCATACATTTAATAAGAGTAGGGGTGTGACTAGGTACAGATATTAGGCTACAATACACAGATTTAAATATATCATCGCGCTCCACGTCGATTTGAGATTGCAATGCACGTGTGTGTGTGTGTGTGTGTGTGTGTGTGTGTGTGTTAAAATAATTTAGTTTAGTTAGAGAACGGGCACTAACCTATTAAAACCTGAACGTGTCCGCTTAATAAATCGTGAGTTGAACGAGAGTCGCAGCAAAGATCAGTCCAATTTCATTAATCATCATGGGTGAAGAGCAGACTGAAAAGATGATGACGGAATATTTTGTGTAAAAACGACTATTTAAGCGAATCTGTCATTGTACTGTTTTATTGTTTTCCATTAAGAATAATAGGCTATTGAACTCGCAATTCAAGCAATAACGCGTTCACGGCGAGGAACGAGCAGAACAGAGTGAATGTGTTTTAGTTCATTCCTACTGGACGTCCAGTACTTACTTTCGCTTTTAAGTTAGCGATTTAAAAGCTCCCGCCGGTGTCACACGTCGATTAACCGGTGGGAAAATATCCTCACACAGTCACCCTAATAAATATATATTTATGTCTGAACTATTTTGATCTCATTTAGACCTTACATGCTGGCATTGACTGTCATACATCACTAGAGGGCAGTATAGCCCCTATGTATGACTTGATTTTTATTAAATAGCCCTATTCTGTTGGTCTGAGCTAATGACTGTAAATTAGAAAGTTGTCCGGCTCAAGGAGAAGAATACATATATAGATTTTTGTGACCGTAGGTAAAACTAACCCCCCCTCTTGGGTCAAAAGTATCTTGAAAGTGACACACTTCCTGCTGCCAGTTGGTGGCGCTATAACTTTGACTCACAATAGTCACATCCATGTGATCGGCCTCTTACAGCGAACACACTGCTGAAGTTTCATCAAGATCAATTAATGTATGAGGATGTTATAACACACTTCCTGTTTCCAATATTCGCCATAAATTTGTTTCCTCGCCACGGCCAAACCGTTCGAGATATCAAAAATCCCCTCGCAATTTATCATCCTCCATGTCTTGGCTTCATGCACACCGAGTTTCGTGGTCATCCAATGAATTCTCTAGGAGAAGTGTTTCAAATGCCAGAACATGCGTTTCCATACAACCCATAATAACCGACTTCCTGTTGGACTGGCGTAAAACTTAGAGCACGAAAGTTGTTCGGCCCGATGAGATCTATATGTGTACCGAGTTTCATATTATTTCATGCAAGCGTGTTTGATATATGGACATGTTTTTGAATCCCATTCCAGGGGGCGCTGGCGAGCCCCCCTGCCACGCCCGGGTCCCAGCTTCAGTCGGGCCCTGATGGCCGCGGGTTCTGACATTTGTGCAAAGTTTCAAGAGTTTTTGAGCACGTTAAGGCCCCCAAAAGTGACCAAAAGGTAGTAATATAATAATAAATATAGCTGCAAGCAGCGATTACGGGCCCAAGCCGGTGGCACCGCCACCCTGGTGCCTTTAGTTACACTAAAGGCACCGGGCTGGCGCTGCCACCGGCTTGGGCCCTCCATCGCTGCTTGCAGCTATATTTATTTATATATATATATATATATATATATATATATATATATATATATATATAAAGCCGCCACCCCCGTTGCCTTTCGGGTTCCTGTGCACGACGGGCAATAACGTAACCCCGCTTTGACTGTCGAGAAGAAGTCTGCTTTAGAGCTTGTATCAGTGTGAGTCTTTCTGCTCCCCTCCAAACACACACAGAAAAGGGGGGGCTGTCTGTGTGTGTGTCCTCCCTCCCCCCCTCCCTCCCTCCCCCCCCCTCCCTCCCTCCCCCCCCCCCCCCCCCCCCACACACACACACACACACACACACACACACACACACACACACACACACACACACACACACACACACACACACACACACACACACAGAGAGAATGGCAGGGGGAACTCTGTCAGAGAGAGACAAAACCACATTCAAACCAAAATATCTGACTTCCTGTTGGTCGGAGCTAATGACTGTAAATGAGAAAGTTGTCCGGATCGATAAGCACAATATACAGACCGAGTTTTGTGACTGTAGGTAAAAATAACCCCCCCACTTTAGTCAAAAGTATCTTGAAAGTAACACACTTCCTGCTGCCAGTTGGTGGCGCTATAACTTTGACTCACAATAGTCACATCCATGTGATCGCCCTATTACAACAAACACACTGCTGAAGTTTCATCAAGATCAATAAATGTATGAAGACGTTATAACACATTGTGTATTTCTTTTCTCGCCATAACTTCGTTTCCTCGCCACGGCCAAACCGTTCGAGATATCAAAAATCAGTCCGCAATTTAGCGTCCTCAATGTCTTTACTTCATGCTGACCGAGTTTGGTGGCGATAGGATAATTTTTCTTGGAGGAGTATATCAAATTCCAGGGGCATGCATTTTCATACAGCCCATAATAGCCGACTTCCTGTTGGACTGGCGTAAAACTTAGAGCACGAAAGTTGTTCGGCCCGATTAAATCTATATGTGTACCGAGTTTCATATTATTACATGCAAACGTGTTTGATATATGGACCAAGTTTTTGGACCACGTTCAAGGGGGCGCTGTTGAGCTCCCCTGCCACGCCCGGGTACCAGCTTCAGCCCGGCCCTGATGGCCGCAGGTTCTGACCTGTGTGCAAAGTTTCAAGAGTTTTCGAGCACGTTAAGGGCCCCAAATGTGCCCGAGAAGTAGCACACAGCAGAGAAAGGGTTAAAATAAAGCCCCCCTCCTCTCTCACACACACAGACACTGAGAGAGACTGGCAAAATTCCCATCAAATCACATTCAAACCAAAATATCTGACTTCCTGTTGGTCGGAGCTAATGACTGTAAATTAGAAAGTTGTCCGGCTCGGGGAGATAAATATAGATACCGATTTTTGTTACTGTAGGTAAAACTAATACCCCATTTTTGACTAAAGGTGGCGCTACTGAGCCCCTTACCACGCCCGTTTCTGAAACTTCACACATGCCTAGTACCTAATAAATTTGATATGCATGTTGAGTTTCATGCAATTTGAAGCATGTTAAGAGCCTCAAATGCACCAAAAAAGAATATAAAAGTTTAAAGCGTTGCCATGGCAACAGTATTTAAGATATCAATAATTCTTTCACAGGTCTACATCTGCCGTGTGTTTACATTATACACATAAAGTTTGAAGCAAATCGGGTAAAAATAAGAGGGTGAATTCAAAGCATTTTGAAAGTGACACACTTCCTGCTGCCAGTTGGTGGCGCTATAACTTTGACTCACAATAGTCACATCCATGTGATCGGCCTCTTACAGCGAACACACTGCTGAAGTTTCATCCAGATCAATTAATGTATGAGGATGTTATAACACACTTCCTGTTTCCAATATTCGCCATAAATTCGTTTCCTCGCCACGGCCAAACCGTTCGAGATATCAAAAATCCCCTGGCAATTTTTCATCCTCCATGTCTTGACTTCATGCACACCGAGTTTCGTGGCGATTGGTTGAATTCTCTAGGAGGAGTATTTTAAATTCCATTGCATGTGTTTTTTAAACTACGCCAAATAGCCGACTTCCTGTTGGGCTGGGGTAAAAAGTCAGAGCACGAAGGATATATGAACCGATGAGATCTATAAGTGTACCGAGTTTCATATTATTCCACGCAAGCGTGTTTGATTTATGGACCAAGTTTTCGGGCCGCGTTCCAGGTGGCGCTGTCGAGCCCCCCTGCCACGCCCGGGTACCAGCTTAAGTCCGGCCCTAATGGCCGCGGGTTCTGACCCGTGTGCAAAGTTTCAAGAGTTTTTGAGCACGTTAAGAGACTCAAAAGTGCCCGAATAGTCGTAAGAAAAATAATAATAAATATAGCTGCAAGCAGCGATTACGGGCCCAAGCCGGTGGCACCGCCACCCCGGTGCCTTTAGTGTAACTAAAGGCACCAGGGTGCCTTTAGTGTAACTAAAGGCACCAGGGTGGCGGTGCCACCGGCTTGGGCCCTCCATCGCTGCTTGCAGCTATATTTATATATATATATATAAAGCCGCCACCCCCGTTGCCTTTCGGGTTCCTGTGCACGACGGGCAATAACGTAACCCTGCTTTGACTGTCGAGAGGGCAATATAGCCCTATGTATCACTCGATTTTATTTAACCAAATGTTTTTTTAACAAAATATGTTATTTATCTGATTCATCCAACCCTATACTGCACTCTTTTACTAATACTATATTATATTTCATCGTTTTCATGTCTTGCCCTCAAACATATCTGTTTAATCTGCTTATTTTTAAGTTACACATAATACATTGATTGAAAAAGAAACTCAAACTTTTTGTTTATGGTAATATTATTTGATACAGAAAGAAATAAGTAAGACTGTGGGAGTGAGGGGAGGGTAATGACAGCCAAAGGGAGACCGAGACAGATAACTTTTGAAACTAAAAAAATGACATCCTAACTTTGATAATGTTTAAATATACATAAAAATGCAGCATATCATTAATTGAAATTAGTGTACTTTAAAACACTTGTTTAAAATAAAAAACACATTTATACATAGTATAAAACACTAGATGGCACAATTGTTCATAGTCTTTCTGCTCCCCTCCCCACACACACACAGACAGGGGGGCTGTCTGTGTGTGTGCCCTCCCTCCCCTCCCCACACAGACACACACACACACACACACACAAAGAGAATGGCTGGGGGAACTCTGTCAGAGAGAGACAAAACCACATTCAAACCAAAATATCTGACTTCCTGTTGGTCGGAGCTAATGACTGTAAATCAGAAAGTTGTCCGGCTCGATGTGCACAATATACATACCAAGTTTTGTGACTGTAGGTAAAACTAACCCCCCCACTTTTGTCAAAAGTAACACACTTCCTGCTGCCAGTTGGTGGCGCTATAACTTTGACTCACATTAGTTACATCCATGTGATCGCTCTCTTACAACAAACACGCTACTGAAGTTTCATCAAGATCAATTAATGTATGAAGACGTTATAACACATCGTGTTTCTCTTTTCTCGCCATAATTTCGTTTCCTCGCCACAGCCAAACTGTTCGAGATATCAAAAATCCGTCAGCAATTTAGTATCCTCAATGTCTTGACGTCATGCTGACCGAGTTTGGTTGCGATTGGATGAATTTTCTAGAAAGAGTGTTTCAAATTCCAGGGGCATGCGTTTTCATACCACCCACAATAGCCGACTTCCTGTTGGGCTGGCGTAAAACTTAGAGCACGAAAGTTGTTCGGCCCGATGAGATCTAAATGTGTACTGAGTTTCATATTATTACATGCAAGCGTGTTTGATATACGGACAAGTGTTTGAATCCCATTCCAGGGGGCGCTGTCGAGCCCCCCTGCCACGCCCGGGTACCAGCTTCAGCCCGGCCGCGGGTTCTAACCTGTGTGCAAAATTTCAAGCGTTTTCGAGCACGTTAAGGGCCCCAAAAGTGCCCGAGATTTTGCACACAGCAGAGAAAGGGTTAAACTAAACTAGCCCCCCTCCTCACACACACACATACACAGATCCCCCCTCCCCTCCCCACCCCACACAGACAGACACACACACACAGAATAGCAGAGAGACAGAGAGAGACACAATTCACATTCAAACCACAATATCTGACTTTCTGTTGGTCGGAGCTAATGACTGTAAATTAGAAAGTTGTTCGGCTTGATAATATCAATATACACGCTGAGTTTTGTAACTGTAGGTAAAACTATAACTAAGTTATAACACACTTTATGCATCATTTTTTAATCATAAATTCGTTTCCTCGCCACGGCCAAACCGTTCGAGATATCAAAAATCCCCTCGCAATTTAGCATCCTCCATGTCTTGACTTCATGCACACCGAGTTTCGTGGTCATCGGATGAATTCTCTGGGAGAAGTGTTTCAAATGCCAGAACATGCGTTTCCATACAGCCCATAATAGCTGACTTCCTGTTGGACTGGCGTAAAACTTAGAGCACGAAAGTTGTTCGGCCCGATGAGATCTATATGTGTACCGAGTTTCATATTATTACATGCAAGCGTGTTTGATATATGGACATGTTTTTGAATCCCATTCCAGGGGGCGCTGCCGAGCCCCCCTGCCACGCCCGGGTCCCAGCTTCAGTGCGGCCCTAATGGCCGCGGGTTCTGACATTTGTGCAAAGTTTCAAGAGTTTTTGAGCACGTTAAGGCCCCCAAAAGTGCCCAAAAGGTAGTAAAATAATAATAATAATAATAAAGAAGAAGAAGAAGAATAATAATCCTTAGAAAAACAATAGGGCCTTCGCCTTTTCAAGGCTTGGGCCCTAATAATAATAATAATAATAATAATAATCTGAAGGAAAACAATAGGGCCTTCGCCTTTTCAAGGCTTGGGCCCTAATAATAATAATAATAATAATAATAATAAATATAGCTGCAAGCAGCGATTACGGGCCCAAGCCGGTGGCACCGCCACCCTGGTGCCTTTAGTTACACTAAAGGCACCGGGCTGGCGCTGCCACCGGCTTGGGCCCTCCATCGCTGCTTGCAGCTATATTTATTTATATATATATATATATATATATATATATATATATATATATATATATATATATATATATATATATATATATATATAAAAGCCGCCACCCCGTTGCCTTTCGGGTTCCTGTGCACGACGAGCAATAACGTAACCCCGCTTTGACTGTCGAGAAGAAGTCTGCTTTAGAGCTTGTATCAGTGTGAGTCTTTCTGCTCCCCTCCAAACACACACAGAAAAGGGGGGGCTGTCTGTGTGTGTGCCCTCCCCCCCGCACACACACACACAGAGAGAGAATGGCAGGGGGAACTCTGTCAGAGAGAGACAAAACCACATTCAAACCAAAATATCTGACTTCCTGTTGGTCGGAGCTAATGACTGTAAATGAGAAAGTTGTCCGGATCGATAAGCGCACTATACAGACCGAGTTTTGTGACTGTAGGTAAAAAGAACCCCCCCCACTTTAGTCAAAAGTATCTTGAAAGTAACACACTTCCTGCTGCCAGTTGGTGGCGCTATAACTTTGACTCACAATAGTCACATCCATGTGATCGCCCTCTTACAACAAACACACTGCTGAAGTTTCATCAAGATCAATAAATGTATGAAGACGTTATAACACATTGTGTTTTTCTTTTCTCGCCATAACTTCGTTTCCTCGCCACGGCCAAACCGTTCGAGATATCAAAAATCCGTCCGCAATTTAGCGTCCTCAATGTCTTGACTTCATGCTGACCGAGTTTGGTGAAGATCAAATTAAATTTCTTGGAGGAGTATATAAAATTCCAGGGGCGTGCGTTTTCATACAACCCATAATAGCCGACTTCCTGTTGAGCTGGCGTAAAACTTAGAGCACGAAAGTTGTTCGGCCCGATGAGATCTATATGTGTACCGAGTTTCATACTAATTCATGCAATATTCAGTTTGATATATGGACCAAGTTTTCGGACCGCGTTCCAGGGGGCGCTGTCGAGCCCCCCTGCCACACCCGGGTACCAGCTTCAGTCCGGCTCTAATGGCCGCGGGTTCTGACATTTGTGCAAAGTTTCAAGAGTTTTCGAGCACGTTAAGAGACCCAAAAGTGCCCGAATAGTCGTAAGAAAAATAATAATAATTAAAGCTGCAAGCAGCGATGAAAGGGCCCTCGCACCCGTGCCAACCGCCACCCGGTGGATTTAGGAAGACAGAGCACGGTGGGCATTGTGCATTTAAGTAGGTAAATATAGGAGTATGTCAAAGTCAGTTACAAAAATGTCCTTTATTATGGGGATAATAGCATGCGTTATCACTCAGATAAGTGTTGCTAGCATGTTTTAGCATGTTTAGAACTCAATGGCATATTAAATATGTCGCTAGCAATGCATCACAGTTTAAAACGTGTCACTTCCTGTCGACAGTAGGTGGCGCAATTACTTTAACTTAAAATTGTCATGTAGATGTGTTCAGGGCAGGACTCTTATCAAACGTGTGAAGTTTGGGGCAGATTTGACATTGCCTTCTTCAGTAACAACAACTTCCCGTTTCATTGCATTAGCGTGCTTTAGCACTTAGCTAAGAATTGCTAGCATGTTTTAACATGTTTCTAACATGTATATAACTCAATGGCATATTTAATATGTTGCTAGTAATGCATCGCAGTGTTAAACATGTCACTTCCTGTTGCCAGTAGGTGGCGCTATTACTATAACTGAAAAGTGTCATGTAGATGTGTTCAGGGCAGGACTCTTATCAAACGTGTGAAGTTTGGGGCCGATTGGACATTGCCTTCTTGAGTAACAACAACTTCCTGTTTCATTGCATTAGCATGTTGTAGCACTTAGCTAAGAATTGCTAGCATGTTTTAACATGTTTCTAACATGTTTATAACTCAATGGTTTATTTAATATGTTGCTAGTACAACATCACAGTGTTGAACATGTCACTTCCTGTTGCCAGTAGGTGGCGCTATTACTATAACTGAAAAGTGTCATGTAAATGTGTTCAGGGCAGGACTCTTATCAAACGTGTGAAGTTTGGGGCAGATTGGACATTGCCTTCTTGAGTAACAACAACTTCCTGTTTCATTGCATTAGCATGCTTTAGCACTTAGCTAAGAATTGCTAGCATGTTTTAACATGTTTCTAACATGTTTATAACTCAATGGTTTATTTAATATGTTGCTAGTACAACATCACAGTGTTGAACATGTCACTTCCTGTTGCCAGTAGGTGGCGCTATTACTATAACTGAAAAGTGTCATGTAAATGTGTTCAGGGCAGGACTCTTATCAAACGTGTGAAGTTTGGGGCAGATTGGACATTGCCTTCTTGAGTAACAACAACTTCCTGTTTCATTGCATTAGCATGCTTTAGCACTTAGCTAAGAATTGCTAGCATGTTTTAACAGGTTTCTAACATGTTTATAACTCAATGGTTTATTTAATATGTTGCTAGTACAACATCACAGTGTTGAACATGTCACTTCCTGTTGCCAGTAGGTGGCGCTATTACTATAACTGAATACTCTCATGTAAATGTGTTCAGACCAGAACTCTTATGAAACGTGTGAAATTGGGGCAAATTGAACATTCAATGCCTGAGTTACAGCAAATTCCTATTTAATTGCAGTAATAGCATGCTTTAGCACTCAGCTAATGTTTGTTAGCATGTTTTAGCATGTTTCCTGTATGTTGTTAACATGTTTAGCACTTGCTGGCAATTTTTTATGTTATTAGGAGTCCAAAATGGTGTTAAACATGTCACTTCCTGTTGCCAGCAGGTGGCGCTATTACTCTAACTGATTATTCTCATGTAAATGTGTTCAGGACAGAACTCTTATCAAACCTGTGAAGTTTGGGGCAGATTGGACATTGCCTACTTGAGTAACAACAACTTCCTGTTTCATTGCATTAGCATGCTTTAGCACTTAGCTAAGAATTGCTAGCATGTTTTAACATGTTTCTAACATGTTTATAACTCAATGGTTTATTTAATATGTTGCTAGTACAGCATGACAGTGTTAAACATGTCACTTCCTGTTGCCAATAGGTGGCGCTATTACTATAACTGAATATTCTCATGTAAATGTGTTCAGACCAGAACTCTTATCAAACGTGTGAAGTTTGGGGCAGATTGGGCATTCAATGCCTGAGTTACAGCAAATTCCTATTTAATTGCAGTAATAGCATGCTTTAGCACTTAGCTAATGTTTGCTAGCATGTTTTAGCATGTTTCTAGTATGTTGTTAACATGTTTAGCACTTGCTGGCAATTTTTTATATGTTATTAGGAGTCCAAAACAGTGTTAAACATGTCACTTCCTGTTGCCAGCAGGTGGCGCTATGACTGTAACTGAATTTGAGCATGGTCATGTGTTCAGGACAGAACTCTTATCAAACGTGTGAAGTTTGGGGCAGATTGGACATTGTTTGCCTGAGTTACAGCAACTTCCTGTTTCATGGCGAAACATCAAAATTTGTCAGGCCGCCGAGGACACGCCCTTCGACGAAAACTCTAGATCTTCGCAATTTAACGTCGCAAAGGCCTTAAGATTACACTCACCAAATTTGAAGATGATCAGATTAAAACTGTAGGAGGAGTTCGTTAAAGTACGAGGCCTGAAAATGGCAAAAACTGCACAAAAATCAGAGAGGAAGTTCAAAATGGCTGACTTCCTGTTGTGTTTAAGGCTATGCTCCAAGAGACTTTTTTGTAGGTACTGGGTCATTACATGTATGTACCGAATTTCGTACACGTACGTGAAACGTAGCGGGAGGCGCACTCCGTTGAACCTTTATAGGTGGCGCTATCGAGCCATTTTACCCCGCCCAATTCTGAAACGCATATCAGATGTCAATTTTCGCCAGTTCTGACGCGTGTGCAAATTTTCGTGAGTTTTCGTGCATGTTTAGGCCCTCAAAAATGCGATTAAATGCGGAGAAGAAGAAGAATAATAATAATTAAAGCTGCAAGCAGCGATGAAAGGGCCCTCGCACCCGTGCCACCGCCACCCGGTGGCTTTAGGAAGACAGAGCATGGTGGGCAATGTGCATTTAAGTAGGTAAAAATAGGAGGAGTATGTCAAAGTCAGTTACAAAAATGTCCTTGATTATGGGGATAATAGCATGCGTTATAACTCAGATAAGTGTTGCTAGCATGTTTTAGCATGTTTCTAGCATGTTTAGAACTCAATGGCATATTAAATATGTCACTAGTAATGCATCACAGTGTAAAACGTGTCACTTCCTGTCGACAGTAGGTGGCGCTATTACTTTAACTTAAAATTGTCATGTAGATGTGTTCAGGGCAGGACTCTTATCAAACGTGTGAAGTTTGGGGCAGATTGGACATTGCCTTCTTCAGTAACACCAACTTCCTGTTTCATTGCATTAGCGTGCTTTAGCACTTAGCTAAGAATTGCTAGCATGTTTTAACATGTTTCTAACATGTATATAACTCAATGGCATATTTAATATGTTGTTAGTACTGCATCACAGTGTTAAACATGTCACTTCCTGTTGCCAGTTGGTGGCGCTAATACTATAACTGAAAAGTGTCATGTAGATGTGTTCAGGACAGGACTCTTATCAAACGTGTAAAGTTTGGGAAAGATTGGACATTGCCTTCTTTAGTAACAACAACTTCCTCTTTCATTGCATTAGCATGCTTTAGCACTTAGCTAAGAATTGCTAGCATGTTTTAACAGGTTTCTAACATGTTTATAACTCAATGGCATATTTAATATGTTGCTAGTACAGCATCACAGTGTTAAACATGTCATTTCCTGTTGCCAGTAGGTGGCGCTATTACTATAACTGAATATTCTCATGTAAATGTGTTAAACATGAGAATATTCAACCGTGTGAAGTTTGGGGCAGATTAAACATCCAATGCCTGAGTTACAGCAAATTCCTATTTAATTGCATTAATAGCATGATTTAGCACCTAGCTAATGTTTGCTAGCATGTTTTAGCATGTTTCTAGTATGTTGTTAACATGTTTAACACTTGCTGGCACTTTTTTATATGTTATTAGGAGTCCAAAACAGTGTTAAACATGTCACTTCCTGTTGCCAGCAGGTGGCGCTATGACTGTAACTGAATTTGAGCATGGCCATGTGTTCAGGACAGAACGCTTATCAAACGTGTGAAGTTTGGGGCAGATTGGACATTCAATGCCTGAGTTACAGCAAATTCCTATTTAATTGCATTAATAGCATGCTTTAGCACTTAGCTAATGTTTGCTAGCATGTTTTAGCATTTTTCTAGTATATTGTTAACATGTTAAGCACTTGCTGGCAATTTTTTATATGTTATTAGGAGTCCAAAACAGTGTTAAACATGTCACTTCCTGTTGCCAGCAGGTGGCGCTATGACTGTAACTGAATTTGAGCATGGTCATGTGTTCAGGACAGAACGCTTATCAAACGTGTGAAGTTTGGGGCAGATTGGACATTGTTTGCCTGAGTTACAGCAACTTCCTGTTTCATGGCGAAACATCAAAATTTGTCAGGCCGCCGAGGACACGCCCTTCGACGAAAACTCTAGATCTTCGCAATTTAACGTCGCAAAGGCCTTAAGATTACACTCACCAAATTTGAAGATGATCAGATTAAAACTGTAGGAGGAGTTCGTTAAAGTACGAGGCCTGAAAATGGCAAAAACTGCACAAAAATCAGAGAGGAAGTTCAAAATGGCTGACTTCCTGTTGTGTTTAAGGCTATGCTCCAAGAGACTTTTTTGTAGGTATTGGGTCATTACATGTATGTACCGAATTTCGTACACGTACGTGAAACGTAGCGGGAGGCGCACTCCGTTGAACCTTTATAGGTGGCGCTATCGAGCCATTTTACCCCGCCCAATTCTGAAACGCATATCAGATGTCAATTTTCGCCAGTTCTGACGCGTGTGCAAATTTTCGTGAGTTTTCGTGCATGTTTAGGCCCTCAAAAATGCGATTGAATGCGGAAAATAATAATAATAATAATAATAAACAGAGCAATTCCAATAGTGTCCTCGCACCATCGGTGCTCGGGCCCTAAATATAATTAAAGCTGCAAGCAGCGATGAAAGGGCCCTCGCACCCGTGCCACCGCCACCCGGTGGCTTTAGGAAGACAGAGCACGGTGGGCAATGTGTATTTAAGTAGGTAAAAATGGGAGGAGTATGTCAAAGTCAGTTACAAAAATGTCCTTCATTATGGGGATAATAACATGCGTTATCACTCAGATAAGTGTTGCTAGCATGCTTTAGCATGTTTCTAGCATGTTTAGAACTCAATGGCATATTAAATATGTCGCTAGTAACGCATCACAGTGTAAAACGTGTCACTTCCTGTCGACGGTAGGTGGCGCTATTACTTTAACTTAAAATTGTCATGTAGATGTGTTCAGGGCAGGACTCTTATCAAACGTGTGAAGTTTGGGGCAGATTGAACATTGCCTTCTTCAGTAACACCAACTTCCTGTTTCATTGCATTAGCGTGCTTTAGCACTTAGCTAAGAATTGCTAGCATGTTTTAACATGTTTCTAACATGTATATAACTCAATGGCATATTAATTATGTTGCTAGTACAGCATCACAGTGTTAAACATGTCACTTCCTGTTGCCAGCAGGTGGCGCTATTACTATAACTGAATATTATCATGTAAATGTGTTCAGGGCAGAACTCTTATCAAACGTGTGAAGTTTGGGGCAGATTGAACATCCAATGCCTGAGTTACAGCAAATTCCTATTTAATTGCAGTAATAGCATGCTTTAGCACCTAGCTAATGTTTGCTAGCATGTTTTAGCATGTTTCTAGTATGTTGTTAACATGTTTAGCACTTGCTGGCAATTTTTTATATGTTATAAGGAGTCCAAAACAGTGTTAAACATGTCACTTCCTGTTGCCAGCAGGTGGCGCTATGACTGTAACTGAATTTGAGCATGGTCATGTGTTCAGGACAGAACTCTTATCAAACGTGTGAAGTTTGGGGCAGATTGGACATTCCATGCCTGAGTTACAGCAAATTCCTATTTAATTGCAGTAATAGCATGCTTTAGCACTTAGCTAATGTTTGCTAGCATGTTTTAGCATGTTTCTAGTATGTTGTTAACATGTTTAGCACTTGCTGGCAATTTTTTATAAGTTATAAGGAGTCCAAAACAGTGTTAAACATGTCACTTCCTGTTGCCAGCAGGTGGCGCTATAACTGTAACTGAATTTGAGCATGGTCATGTGTTCAGGACAGAACTCTTATCAAACGTGGGAAGTTTGGGGCAGATTGGACATTGTTTGCCTGAGTTACAGCAACTTCCTGTTTCATGGCGAAACATCAAAATTTGTCAGGCCGCCGAGGACACGCCCTTCGACGAAAACTCAAGATCTTCGCAATTTAACGTCGCAAAGGCCTTAAGATTACACTCACCAAATTTGAAGATGATCAGATTAAAACTGTAGGAGGAGTTCGTTAAAGTACGAGGCCTGAAAATGGCAAAAACTGCACAAAAATCAGAGAGGAAGTTCAAAATGGCTGACTTCCTGTTGTGTTTAAGGCTATGCTCCAAGAGACTTTTTTGTAGGTATTGGGTCATTACATGTATGTACCGAATTTCGTACACGTACGTGAAACGTAGCGGGAGGCGCACTCCGTTGAACCTCTATAGGTGGCGCTATCGAGCCATTTTACCCCGCCCAATTCTAAAACGCATATCAGATGTCAATTTTCGCCAGTTCTGACGTGTGTGCAAATTTTCGTGAGTTTTCGTGCATGTTTAGGCCCTCAAAAATGCGATTAAATGCGGAAAATAATAATAATAATAATAATTAAAGCTGCAAGCAGCGATGAAAGGGCCCTCGCACCCGTGCCAACCGCCACCCGGTGGATTTAGGAAGACAGAGCACGGTGGGCATTGTGCATTTAAGTAGGTAAATATAGGAGTATGTCAAAGTCAGTTACAAAAATGTCCTTTATTATGGGGATAATAGCATGCGTTATCACTCAGATAAGTGTTGCTAGCATGTTTTAGCATGTTTCTAGCATGTTTAGAACTCAATGGCATATTAAATATGTCGCTAGCAATGCATCACAGTTTAAAACGTGTCACTTCCTGTCGACAGTAGGTGGCGCTATTACTTTAACTTAAAATTGTCATGTAGATGTGTTCAGGGCAGGACTCTTATCAAACGTGTGAAGTTTGGGGCAGATTTGACATTGCCTTCTTCAGTAACAACAACTTCCCGTTTCATTGCATTAGTGTGCTTTAGCACTTAGCTAAGAATTGCTAGCATGTTTTAACATGTTTCTAACATGTATATAACTCAATGGCATATTTAATATGTTGCTAGTAATGCATCGCAGTGTTAAACATGTCACTTCCTGTTGCCAGTAGGTGGCGCTATTACTATAACTGAAAAGTGTCATGTAGATGTGTTCAGGGCAGGACTCTTATCAAACGTGTGAAGTTTGGGGCAGATTGGACATTGCCTTCTTGAGTAACAACAACTTCCTCTTTCATTGCATTAGCATGCTTTAGCACTTAGCTAAGAATTGCTAGCATGTTTTAACATGTTTCTAACATGTATATTACTCAATGGCATATTTAATATGTTGCTAGTACTGCATCACAGTGTTAAACATGTCACTTCCTGTTGCCAGTAGGTGGCGCTATTACTATAACTGAAAAGTGTCATGTAGATGTGTTCAGGGCAGGACTCTTATCAAACGTGTGAAGTTTGGGGCAGATTGGACATTGCCTACTTGAGTAACAACAACTTCCTGTTTCATTGCATTAGCATGCTTTAGCACTTAGCTAAGAATTGCTAGCATGTTTTAACAGGTTTCTAACATGTTTATAACTCAATGGTTTATTTAATATGTTGCTAGTACAACATCACAGTGTTAAACATGTCACTTCCTGTTGCCAGTAGGTGGCGCTATTACTATAACTGAATACTCTCATGTAAATGTGTTCAGGTCAGAACTCTTATCAAACGTGTGAAGTTTGGGGCAAATTGAACATTCAATGCCTGAGTTACAGCAAATTCCTATTTAATTGCAGTAATAGCATGCTTTAGCACTTAGCTAATGTTTGTTAGCATGTTTTAGCATGTTTCCCGTATGTTGTTAACATGTTTAGCACTTGCTGGCAATTTTTTATATGTTATTAGGAGTCCAAAATGGTGTTAAACATGTCACTTCCTTTTGCCAGCAGGTGGCGCTATTACTATAACTGAATATTCTCATGTAGATGTGTTCAGACCAGAACTCTTATCAAACGTGTGAAGTTTGGGGCAGATTGGGCATTCAATGTCTGAGTTACAGCAAATTCCTATTTAATTGCAGTAGTAGCATGCTTTAGCACTTAGCTAATGTTTGCTAGCATGTTTTAGCATGTTTCTAGTATGTTGTTAACATGTTTAGCACTTGCTGGCAATTTTGTATATGTTATTAGGAGTCCAAAACAGTGTTAAACATGTCACTTCCTGTTGCCAGCAGGTGGCGCTATGACTGTAACTGAATTTGAGCATGGTCATGTGTTCAGGACAGAACTCTTATCAACCGTGTGAAGTTTGGGGCAGATTGGACATTCAATGCCTGAGTTACAGCAACTTCCTGTTTCATGGCGAAACATCAAAATTTGTCAGGCCGCCGAGGACACGCCCTTCGACGAAAACTCTAGATCTTCGCAATTTAACGTCGCAAAGGCCTTAAGATTACACTCACCAAATTTGAAGATGATCAGATTAAAACTGTAGGAGGAGTTCGTTAAAGTACGAGGCCTGAAAATGGCAAAAACTGCACAAAAATCAGAGAGGAAGTTCAAAATGGCTGACTTCCTGTTGTGTTTAAGGCTATGCTCCAAGAGACTTTTTTGTAGGTATTGGGTCATTACATGTATGTACCGAATTTCGTACACGTACGTGAAACGTAGCGGGAGGCGCACTCCGTTGAACCTTTATAGGTGGCGCTATCGAGCCATTTTACCCCGCCCAATTCTGAAACGCATATCAGATGTCAATTTTCGCCAGTTCTGACGCGTGTGCAAATTTTCGTGAGTTTTCGTGCATGTTTAGGCCCTCAAAAATGCGATCAAATGCGGAAAATAATAATAATAATAATAATAATAATAATAATAATAATAAACAGAGCAATTCCAATAGTGTCCTCGCACCATCGGTGCTCGGGCCCTAATAAACAGAGCAATTCCAAGAGGGTCCTCACACCATCGGTGCTCGGGCCCTAATAATTAAAGCTGCAAGCAGCGATGAAAGGGCCCTCGCACCCGTGCCAACCGCCACCCGGTGGATTTAGGAAGACAGAGCACGGTGGGCATTGTGCATTTAAGTAGGTAAATATAGGAGTATGTCAAAGTCAGTTACAAAAATGTCCTTTATTATGGGGATAATAGCATGCGTTATCACTCAGATAAGTGTTGCTAGCATGTTTTAACATGTTTCTAGCATGTTTAGAACTCAATGGCATATTAAATATGTCGCTAGCAATGCATCACAGTTTAAAACGTGTCACTTCCTGTCGACAGTAGGTGGCGCAATTACTTTAACTTAAAATTGTCATGTAGATGTGTTCAGGGCAGGACTCTTATCAAACGTGTGAAGTTTGGGGCAGATTTGACATTGCCTTCTTCAGTAACAACAACTTCCCGTTTCATTGCATTAGCGTGCTTTAGCACTTAGCTAAGAATTGCTAGCATGTTTTAACATGTTTCTAACATGTATATAACTCAATGGCATATTTAATATGTTGCTAGTAATGCATCGCAGTGTTAAACATGTCACTTCCTGTTGCCAGTAGGTGGCGCTATTACTATAACTGAAAAGTGTCATGTAGATGTGTTCAGGGCAGGACTCTTATCAAACGTGTGAAGTTTGGGGCAGATTGGACATTGCCTTCTTGAGTAACAACAACTTCCTCTTTCATTGCATTAGCATGCTTTAGCACTTAGCTAAGAATTGCTAGCATGTTTTAACATGTTTCTAACATGTTTATTGCTCAATGGCATATTTAATATGTTGCTAGTACTGCATCACAGTGTTAACCATGTCACTTCCTGTTGCCAGTAGGTGGCGCTATTACTATAACTGAAAAGTGTCATGTAGATGTGTTCAGGGCAGGACTCTTATCAAACGTGTGAAGTTTGGGGCCGATTGGACATTGCCTTCTTGAGTAACAACAACTTCCTGTTTCATTGCATTAGCATGCTTTAGCACTTAGCTAAGAATTGCTAGCATGTTTTAACATGTTTCTAACATGTTTATAACTCAATGGTTTATTTAATATGTTGCTAGTACAACATCACAGTGTTGAACATGTCACTTCCTGTTGCCAGTAGGTGGCGCTATTACTATAACTGAAAAGTGTCATGTAAATGTGTTCAGGGCAGGACTCTTATCAAACGTGTGAAGTTTGGGGCAGATTGGACATTGCCTTCTTGAGTAACAACAACTTCCTGTTTCATTGCATTAGCATGCTTTAGCACTTAGCTAAGAATTGCTAGCATGTTTTAACATGTTTCTAACATGTTTATAACTCAATGGTTTATTTAATATGTTGCTAGTACAACATCACAGTGTTGAACATGTCACTTCCTGTTGCCAGTAGGTGGCGCTATTACTATAACTGAAAAGTGTCATGTAAATGTGTTCAGGGCAGGACTCTTATCAAACGTGTGAAGTTTGGGGCAGATTGGACATTGCCTTCTTGAGTAACAACAACTTCCTGTTTCATTGCATTAGCATGCTTTAGCACTTAGCTAAGAATTGCTAGCATGTTTTAACAGGTTTCTAACATGTTTATAACTCAATGGTTTATTTAATATGTTGCTAGTACTGCATCACAGTGTTAACCATGTCACTTCCTGTTGCCAGTAGGTGGCGCTATTACTATAACTGAAAAGTGTCATGTAGATGTGTTCAGGGCAGGACTCTTATCAAACGTGTGAAGTTTGGGGCCGATTGGACATTGCCTTCTTGAGTAACAACAACTTCCTGTTTCATTGCATTAGCATGCTTTAGCACTTAGCTAAGAATTGCTAGCATGTTTTAACATGTTTCTAACATGTTTATAACTCAATGGTTTATTTAATATGTTGCTAGTACAACATCACAGTGTTGAACATGTCACTTCCTGTTGCCAGTAGGTGGCGCTATTACTATAACTGAAAAGTGTCATGTAAATGTGTTCAGGGCAGGACTCTTATCAAACGTGTGAAGTTTGGGGCAGATTGGACATTGCCTTCTTGAGTAACAACAACTTCCTGTTTCATTGCATTAGCATGCTTTAGCACTTAGCTAAGAATTGCTAGCATGTTTTAACATGTTTCTAACATGTTTATAACTCAATGGTTTATTTAATATGTTGCTAGTACAACATCACAGTGTTGAACATGTCACTTCCTGTTGCCAGTAGGTGGCGCTATTACTATAACTGAAAAGTGTCATGTAAATGTGTTCAGGGCAGGACTCTTATCAAACGTGTGAAGTTTGGGGCAGATTGGACATTGCCTTCTTGAGTAACAACAACTTCCTGTTTCATTGCATTAGCATGCTTTAGCACTTAGCTAAGAATTGCTAGCATGTTTTAACAGGTTTCTAACATGTTTATAACTCAATGGTTTATTTAATATGTTGCTAGTACAACATCACAGTGTTGAACATGTCACTTCCTGTTGCCAATAGGTGGCGCTATTACTATAACTGAATACTCTCATGTAAATGTGTTCAGACCAGAACTCTTATGAAGCGTGTGAAATTGGGGCAAATTGAACATTCAATGCCTGAGTTACAGCAAATTCCTATTTAATTGCAGTAATAGCATGCTTTAGCACTCAGCTAATGTTTGTTAGCATGTTTTAGCATGTTTCCTGTATGTTGTTAACATGTTTAGCACTTGCTGGCAATTTTTTATGTTATTAGGAGTCCAAAATGGTGTTAAACATGTCACTTCCTGTTGCCAGCAGGTGGCGCTATTACTCTAACTGATTATTCTCATGTAAATGTGTTCAGGACAGAACTCTTATCAAACCTGTGAAGTTTGGGGCAGATTGGACATTGCCTACTTGAGTAACAACAACTTCCTGTTTCATTGCATTAGCATGCTTTAGCACTTAGCTAAGAATTGCTAGCATGTTTTAACATGTTTCTAACATGTTTATAACTCAATGGTTTATTTAATATGTTGCTAGTACAGCATGACAGTGTTAAACATGTCACTTCCTGTTGCCAATAGGTGGCGCTATTACTATAACTGAATATTCTCATGTAAATGTGTTCAGACCAGAACTCTTATCAAACGTGTGAAGTTTGGGGCAGATTGGGCATTCAATGCCTGAGTTACAGCAAATTCCTATTTAATTGCAGTAATAGCATGCTTTAGCACTTAGCTAATGTTTGCTAGCATGTTTTAGCATGTTTCTAGTATGTTGTTAACATGTTTAGCACTTGCTGGCAATTTTTTATATGTTATTAGGAGTCCAAAACAGTGTTAAACATGTCACTTCCTGTTGCCAGCAGGTGGCGCTATGACTGTAACTGAATTTGAGCATGGTCATGTGTTCAGGACAGAACTCTTATCAAACGTGTGAAGTTTGGGGCAGATTGGACATTGTTTGCCTGAGTTACAGCAACTTCCTGTTTCATGGCGAAACATCAAAATTTGTCAGGCCGCCGAGGACACGCCCTTCGACGAAAACTCTAGATCTTCGCAATTTAACGTCGCAAAGGCCTTAAGATTACACTCACCAAATTTGAAGATGATCAGATTAAAACTGTAGGAGGAGTTCGTTAAAGTACGAGGCCTGAAAATGGCAAAAACTGCACAAAAATCAGAGAGGAAGTTCAAAATGGCTGACTTCCTGTTGTGTTTAAGGCTATGCTCCAAGAGACTTTTTTGTAGGTATTGGGTCATTACATGTATGTACCGAATTTCGTACACGTACGTGAAACGTAGCGGGAGGCGCACTCCGTTGAACCTTTATAGGTGGCGCTATCGAGCCATTTTACCCCGCCCAATTCTGAAACGCATATCAGATGTCAATTTTCGCCAGTTCTGACGCGTGTGCAAATTTTCGTGAGTTTTCGTGCATGTTTAGGCCCTCAAAAATGCGATTAAATGCGGAGAAGAAGAAGAAGAATAATAATAATTAAAGCTGCAAGCAGCGATGAAAGGGCCCTCGCACCCGTGCCAACCGCCACCCGGTGGATTTAGGAAGACAGAGCACGGTGGGCATTGTGCATTTAAGTAGGTAAATATAGGAGTATGTCAAAGTCAGTTACAAAAATGTCCTTTATTATGGGGATAATAGCATGCGTTATCACTCAGATAAGTGTTGCTAGCATGTTTTAGCATGTTTCTAGCATGTTTAGAACTCAATGGCATATTAAATATGTCGCTAGCAATGCATCACAGTTTAAAACGTGTCACTTCCTGTTGACAGTAGATGGCGCTATTACTTTAACTTAAAATTGTCATGTAGATGTGTTCAGGGCAGGACTCTTATCAAACGTGTGAAGTTTGGGGCAGATTGGACATTGCCTTCTTCAGTAACAACAACTTCCCGTTTCATTGCATTAGCGTGCTTTAGCACTTAGCTAAGAATTGCTAGCATGTTTTAACATGTTTCTAACATGTATATAACTCAATGGCATATTTAATATGTTGCTAGTAATGCATTGCAGTGTTAAACATGTCACTTCCTGTTGCCAGTAGGTGGCGCTATTCTTTAACTGAAAAGTGTCATGTAGATGTGTTCAGGGCAGGACTCTTATCAAACGTGTGAAGTTTGGGGCAGATTGGACATTGCCTACTTGAGTAACAACAACTTCCTGTTTCATTGCATTAGCATGCTTTAGCACTTAGCTAAGAATTGCTAGCATGTTTTAACAGGTTTCTAACATGTTTATAACTCAATGGTTTATTTAATATGTTGCTAGTACAGCATCACAGTGTTAAACATGTCACTTCCTGTTGCCAATAGGTGGCGCTATTACTATAACTGAATATTCTCATGTAAATGTGTTCAGACCAGAACTCTTATCAAACGTGTGAAGTTTGGGGCAGATTGGGCATTCAATGCCTGAGTTACAGCAAATTCCTATTTAATTGCAATAATAGCATGCTTTAGCACTTAGCTAATGTTTGCTAGCATGTTTTAGCATGTTTCTAGTATGTTGTTAACATGTTTAGCACTTGCTGGCAATTTTGTATATGTTATTAGGAGTCCAAAACAGTGTTAAACATGTCACTTCCTGTTGCCAGCAGGTGGCGCTATGACTGTAACTGAATTTGAGCATGGTCATGTGTTCAGGACAGAACGCTTATCAAACGTGTGAAGTTTGGGGCAGATTGGACATTCAATGGCTGAGTTACAGCAAATTCCTATTTAATTGCAGTAATAGCATGATTTAGCACCTAGCTAATGTTTGCTAGCATGTTTTAGCATGTTTCTAGTATGTTGTTAACATGTTAAGCACTTGCTGGCAATTTTGTATATGTTATTAGGAGTCCAAAACAGTGTTAAACATGTCACTTCCTGTTGCCAGCAGGTGGCGCTATGACTGTAACTGAATATTCTCATGTAAATGTGTTCAGGGCAGAACTCTTATCAAACGTGTGAAGTTTGGGGCAGATTGGACATTGTTTGCCTGAGTTACAGCAACTTCCTGTTTAATTGCAGTAATAGCATGCTTTAGCACTTAGCTAATGTTTGCTAGCATGTTTTAGCATGTTTCTAGTATGTTGTTAACATGTTTAGCACTTGCTGGCAATCTTTTATAAATTATTAGGAGTCCAAAACAGTGTTAAACATGTCACTTCCTGTTGCCAGCAGGTGGCGCTATGACTGTAACTGAATTTGAGCATGGGCATGTGTTCAGGACAGAACGCTTATCAAACGTGTGAAGTTTGGGGCAGATTGGACATTCAATGCCTGAGTTACAGCAACTTCCTGTTTCATGGCGAAACATCAAAATTTGTCAGGCCGCCGAGGACACGCCCTTCGACGAAAACTCAAGATCTTCGCAATTTAACGTCGCAAAGGCCTTAAGATTACACTCACCAAATTTGAAGATGATCAGATTAAAACTGTAGGAGGAGTTCGTTAAAGTACGAGGCCTGAAAATGGCAAAAACTGCACAAAAATCAGAGAGGAAGTTCAAAATGGCTGACTTCCTGTTGTGTTTAAGGCTATGCTCCAAGAGACTTTTTTGTAGGTATTGGGTCATTACATGTATGTACCGAATTTCGTACACGTACGTGAAACGTAGCAGGAGGCGCACTCCGTTGAACATTTATAGGTGGCGCTATCGAGCCATTTTGCCCCGCCCAATTCTGAAACGCATATCAGATGTCAATTTTCGCCGGTTCTGACGCGTGTGCAAATTTTCGTGAGTTTTCGTGCATGTTTAGGCCCTCAAAAATGCGATTAAATGCGGAGAAGAATAATAATAATAATAATAATAATAATAATAATAAACAGAGCAATTCCAAGAGGGTCCTCACACCATCGGTGCTCGGGCCCTAATAATTAAAGCTGCAAGCAGCGATGAAAGGGCCCTCGCACCCGTGCCACCGCCACCCGGTGGCTTTAGGAAGACAGAGCATGGTGGACAATGTGCATTTAAGTAGGTAAAAATAGGAGGAGTATGTCAAAGTCAGTTACAAAAATGTCCTTGATTATGGGGATAATAGCATGCGTTATAACTCAGATAAGTGTTGCTAGCATGTTTTAGCATGTTTCTAGCATGTTTAGAACTCAATGGCATATTAAATATGTCGCTAGTAACGCATCACAGTGTAAAACTTGTCACTTCCTGTCGACGGTAGGTGGCGCTATTACTTTAACTTAAAATTGTCATGTAGATGTGTTCAGGGCAGGACTCTTATCAAACGTGTGAAGTTTGGGGCAGATTGGACATTGCCTTCTTCAGTAACACCAACTTCCTGTTTCATTGCATTAGCGTGCTTTAGCACTTAGCTAAGAATTGCTAGCATGTTTTAACATGTTTCTAACATGTATATAACTCAATGGCATATTTAATATGTTGCTAGTACTGTATCACAGTGTTAAACATGTCACTTCCTGTTGCCAGTAGGTGGCGCTATTACTATAACTGAAAAGTGTCATGTAGATGTGTTCAGGGCAGGACTCTTATCAAACGTGTAAAGTTTGGGAAAGATTGGACATTGCCTTCTTTAGTAACAACAACTTCCTCTTTCATTGCATTAGCATGCTTTAGCACTTAGCTAAGAATTGCTAGCATGTTTTAACAGGTTTCTAACATGTTTATAACTCAATGGCATATTTAATATGTTGCTAGTACAGCATCACAGTGTTAAACATGTCATTTCCTGTTGCCAGTAGGTGGCGCTATTACTATAACTGAATATTCTCATGTAAATGTGTTAAACATGAGAATATTCAACCGTGTGAAGTTTGGGGCAGATTAAACATCCAATGCCTGAGTTACAGCAAATTCCTATTTAATTGCATTAATAGCATGATTTAGCACCTAGCTAATGTTTGCTAGCATGTTTTAGCATCTTTCTAGTATGTTGTTAACATGTTTAACACTTGCTGGCACTTTTTTGTATGTTATTAGAAGTCCAAAACAGTGTTAAACATGTCACTTCCTGTTGCCAGCAGGTGGCGCTATGACTGTAACTGAATTTGAGCATGGCCATGTGTTCAGGACAGAACGCTTATCAAACGTGTGAAGTTTGGGGCAGATTGGACATCCAATGCCTGAGTTACAGCAAATTCCTATTTAATTGCAGTAATAGCATGCTTTAGCACTTAACTAATGTTTGCTAGCATGTTTTAGCATGTTTCTAGTATGTTGTTAACATGTTAAGCACTTGCTGGCAATTTTGTATATGTTATTAGGAGTCCAAAACAGTGTTAAACATGTCACTTCCTGTTGCCAGCAGGTGGCGCTATGACTGTAACTGAATTTGAGCATGGTCATGTGTTCAGGACAGAACGCTTATCAAACGTGTGAAGTTTGGGGCAGATTGGACATTGTTTGCCTGAGTTACAGCAACTTCCTGTTTCATGGCGAAACATCAAAATTTGTCAGGCCGCCGAGGACACGCCCTTCGACGAAAACTCTAGATCTTCGCAATTTAACGTCGCAAAGGCCTTAAGATTACACTCACCAAATTTGAAGATAATCAGATTAAAACTGTAGGAGGAGTTCGTTAAAGTACGAGGCCTGAAAATGGCAAAAACTGCACAAAAATCAGAGAGGAAGTTCAAAATGGCTGACTTCCTGTTGTGTTTAAGGCTATGCTCCAAGAGACTTTTTTGTAGGTATTGGGTCATTACATGTATGTACCGAATTTCGTACACATACGTGAAACGTAGCGGGAGGCGCACTCCGTTGAACCTTTATAGGTGGCGCTATCGAGCCATTTTACCCCGCCCAATTCTGAAACGCATATCAGATGTCAATTTTCGCCAGTTCTGACGCGTGTGCAAATTTTCGTGAGTTTTCGTGCATGTTTAGGCCCTCAAAAATGCGATTAAATGCGGAAAATAATAATAATAATAATAATAAACAGAGCAATTCCAATAGTGTCCTCGCACCATCGGTGCTCGGGCCCTAATAAACAGAGCAATTCCAATAGTGTCCTCGCACCATCGGTGCTCGGGCCCTAATTAAAGCTGCAAGCAGCGATTGCGGGCCCAAGCCGGTGGCACCGCCACCCTGGTGCCTTTAGTGGAACTAAAGGCACCGGGTGGCGGTGCCACCGGCTTGGGCCCTCCATCGCTGCTTGCAGCTTTAATTATATATATATATATATATATATATATATATATATATATATATATATATATATATATATATATATATTATGTAAATTCTTTTCCCCCCCTATTTTTAACATATATATTATTATATATATAATAATAATATATATATTATTAACATTTTTGGATGCTAAACTATTCTTTTTATAGGCTTTGTACTTTGTACACTCACGTTCCAATATAGAAAAATTATCCTCTTCAAATGCGCAAAAATGTGCTTGGAAACATCACAGTGGAGCGGTGCTTACTATGAACGGCACAAACTGTACAAATGACTATTTAAACAGAGCAGTGTAATTTTTATATGTAAGGTTGACTATTTTATTATTATATTTTATTAAGGCTATAATGAACATGCTGCGATGTCAAGGTTGCAATGCTGGAATGCTGTGTGTGTGTGTGTGTGTGTGTGTGTGTGTGTGTGTGTGTGTGTGTGTGTGTGTGTGTGTGTGTGTGTGTGTGTGTGTGTGTGTGTGTGTGTGTGTGTGTGAGGCTCGATCGAACAATGGAGACATAAAAACATACTCCGTCATTTTGTTCATACAGACCATCTTTCAAAATGCAAAGTGTTTCCTTATATTTGTGTACACTCGCAATGAAACACAACATTGTGCTTTTGTTAAACTATAAACTCTTGTCAAACTGTAACCTACAACTGTCACCCAACCAAAATCACACACACACACACACACACACACACACACACACACACACACACATCCCCCCTCCCCTCCCCTCCCCACACAGACAGACACACACACACACAGAATGGCAGAGAGACAGAGAGAGAGAAAATACACATTCAAATATCTGACTTCCTGTTGGTTGGAGCTAATGACTGTAAATTAGAAAGTTGTCTGGATCGAAGAGAAGAATGTACGTACCGAGTTTGGTTACTGTAGGTAAAACTATAACTAAGTTATAACACACTTTATGCATCCTTTTTTAATCATAAATTTGTTTCCTCGCCACGGCCAAACCGTTCGAGATATCAAAAATCCCCTGGCAATTTATCATCTTCCATGTCTTGACTTCATGCTGACCGAGTTTCGTGTTTCAAATGCGAGAGCAAGCGTTCTCCAATCAACCCGTAATAGCCGACTTCCTGTTGGGCTGGCGTAAAACTTGACCCAGGGAAAGTTGTTCGGCCCGATTAAATCTATATGTGTACCGAGTTTCATATTAATTCATGCAAGCGTGTTTGATATACGGACAAGTGTTCGAATCCCATTCCAGGGGGCGCTGTTGAGCCCCCCTGCCACGCCCGGGTACCAGCTTCAGCCTGGCCCTGTTGGCCGCGGGTTCTGAACTGTATGCAAAATTTCAAGAGTTTTCGAGCATGTTAAGGCCCTCAAAAGTGCCAGAGATTTTGCACACAGCAGAGAAATGGTTAAACTAAACTAGCCCCCCTCCTCACACACACACACACACACACAGAGGGGCAGAGGGAAAATGCTCCAAACAGTACACATTCAAACCAAAATATCTGACTTCCTGTTGGTCGGAGCTAATGACTGTAAATTAGAAAGTTGTCCGGATCGAAGAGAAGAATATACGTACCGAGTTTGGTTACTGTAGGTAAAACTAATACCCCCTTTTTGACTAAAGGTGGCGCTACTGAGCCCCATACCACGCCCGTTTCTGAAACTTCACACATGTCTATTACACAATAAATGTCAAATGCATGTTGAGTTTCATGCAATTTGAAGCATGTTAAGAGCCTCAAATGCATCCAAAAAGAATATAAAAGTTTAAAGCGTTGCCATGGCGACAGTATTAAAGATATCAATAATCCTTTCACAGGTCTACATCTGTCGTGTGTTTACAGTATACAGATGAAGTTTGAAGCAAATCGGGTAAAAATAAGAGGGTGATTTCAAAGCATTTCGAAAGTGACACACTTCCTGCTGCCAGTTGGTGGCGCTATAACTTTGACTCACAATAGTCACATCCATGTGATCTGCCTCTTACAGCGAACACACTGCTGAAGTTTCATCAAGATCAATTAATGTATGAGGATGTTATAACACACTTCCTGTTTCCAATATTCGCCATAAATTCGTTTCCTCGCCACGGCCAAACCGTTCGAGATATCAAAAATCCCCTCGCAACTTTTCATCCTCAATGTCTTGACTTCATGCTGACCGAGTTTCGTGGTGATTGTTTGAATCGTCTAGGAGGAGTATTTTAAATTCCATTGCATGTGTTTTTTAAACTACGCCAAATAGCCGACTTCCTGTTGGGCTGGGGTAAAAAGTCAGAGCATGAAGGATATATGAACCGATGAGATCTATAAGTGTACCGAGTTTCATATTATTTCATGCAAGCGTGTTTGATTTATGGACCAAGTTTTCGGACCCCGTTCCAGGGGGCGCTGTCGAGCCCCCCTGCCACGCCCGGGTACCAGCTTCAGTCCAGCTCTAATGGCCGCGGGTTCTGACCAGTGTGCAAAGTTTCAAGAGTTTTTGAGCACGTTAAGGCCCCCAAAAGTGGCAAAAACCTTGAAAAAAAAATTATTATAAAGAAGAAGAAGAAGAAGAAAAACAAAAAACCCTTAGAAGAACAATAGGGCTCTGCGCCCTTTCAGGGCTTGGGCCCTAATTAAAGCTGCAAGCAGCGATGAAAGGGCCCTCGCACCCGTGCCACCGCCACCCGGTGGCTTTAGGAAGACAGAGCATGGTGGACAATGTGCATTTAAGTAGGTAAAAATAGGAGGAGTATGTCAAAGTCAGTTACAAAAATGTCCTTGATTATGGGGATAATAGCATGTGTTATAACTCAGATAAGTGTTGCTAGCATGTTTTAGCATGTTTCTAGCATGTTTAGAACTCAATGGCATATTAAATATGTCGCTAGTAACGCATCACAGTGTAAAACTTGTCACTTCCTGTCGACGGTAGGTGGCGCTATTACTTTAACTTAAAATTGTCATGTAGATGTGTTCAGGGCAGGACTCTTATCAAACGTGTGAAGTTTGGGGCAGATTGGACATTGCCTTCTTCAGTAACACCAACTTCCTGTTTCATTGCATTAGCGTGCTTTAGCACTTAGCTAAGAATTGCTAGCATGTTTTAACATGTTTCTAACATGTATATAACTCAATGGCATATTTAATATGTTGCTAGTACTGTATCACAGTGTTAAACATGTCACTTCCTGTTGCCAGTAGGTGGCGCTATTACTATAACTGAAAAGTGTCATGTAGATGTGTTCAGGGCAGGACTCTTATCAAACGTGTAAAGTTTGGGAACGATTGGACATTGCCTTCTTTAGTAACAACAACTTCCTCTTTCATTGCATTAGCATGCTTTAGCACTTAGCTAAGAATTGCTAGCATGTTTTAACAGGTTTCTAACATGTTTATAACTCAATGGCATATTTAATATGTTGCTAGTACAGCATCACAGTGTTAAACATGTCATTTCCTGTTGCCAGTAGGTGGCGCTATTACTATAACTGAATATTCTCATGTAAATGTGTTAAACATGAGAATATTCAACCGTGTGAAGTTTGGGGCAGATTAAACATCCAATGCCTGAGTTACAGCAAATTCCTATTTAATTGCATTAATAGCATGATTTAGCACCTAGCTAATGTTTGCTAGCATGTTTTAGCATGTTTCTAGTATGTTGTTAACATGTTTAACACTTGCTGGCACTTTTTTGTATGTTATTAGAAGTCCAAAACAGTGTTAAACATGTCACTTCCTGTTGCCAGCAGGTGGCGCTATGACTGTAACTGAATTTGAGCATGGCCATGTGTTCAGGACAGAACGCTTATCAAACGTGTGAAGTTTGGGGCAGATTGGACATCCAATGCCTGAGTTACAGCAAATTCCTATTTAATTGCAGTAATAGCATGCTTTAGCACTTAGCTAATGTTTCCTAGCATGTTTTAGCATGTTTCTAGTATGTTGTTAACATGTTAAGCACTTGCTGGCAATTTTTTATATGTTATTAGGAGTCCAAAACAGTGTTAAACATGTCACTTCCTGTTGCCAGCAGGTGGCGCTATGACTGTAACTGAATTTGAGTATGGTCATGTGTTCAGGACAGAACGCTTATCAAACATGTGAAGTTTGGGGCAGATTGGACATTGTTTGCCTGAGTTACAGCAACTTCCTGTTTCATGGCGAAACATCAAAATTTGTCAGGCCGCCGAGGACACGCCCTTCGACGAAAACTCTAGATCTTCGCAATTTAACGTCGCAAAGGCCTTAAGATTACACTCACCAAATTTGAAGATGATCAGATTAAAACTGTAGGAGGAGTTCGTTAAAGTACGAGGCCTGAAAATGGCAAAAACTGCACAAAAATCAGAGAGGAAGTTCAAAATGGCTGACTTCCTGTTGTGTTTAAGGCTATGCTCCAAGAGACTTTTTTGTAGGTATTGGGTAATTACATGTATGTACCGAATTTCGTACACGTACGTGAAACGTAGCGGGAGGCGCACTCCGTTGAACCTTTATAGGTGGCGCTATCGAGCCATTTTACCCCGCCCAATTCTGAAACGCATATCAGATGTCAATTTTCGCCAGTTCTGACGCGTGTGCAAATTTTCGTGAGTTTTCGTGCATGTTTAGGCCCTCAAAAATGCGATTGAATGCGGAAAATAATAATAATAATAATAATAATAATAATAATTAAAGCTGCAAGCAGCGATGAAAGGGCCCTCGCACCCGTGCCACCGCCACCCGGTGGCTTTAGGAAGACAGAGCACGGTGGGCAATGTGCATTTAAGAAGGTAAAAATAGGAGGAGTATGTCAAAGTCAGTTACAAAAATGTCCTTGATTATGGGGATAATAGCATGCGTTATAACTCAGATAAGTGTTGCTAGCATGTTTTAGCATGTTTCTAGCATGTTTAGAACTCAATGGCATATTAAATATGTCGCTAGTAATGCATCACAGTGTAAAACGTGTCACTTCCTGTCGACAGTAGGTGGCGCTATTACTTTAACTTAAAATTGTCATGTAGATGTGTTCAGGGCAGGACTCTTATCAAACGTGTGAAGTTTGGGGCAGATTGGACATTGCCTTCTTCAGTAACACCAACTTCCTGTTTCATTGCATTAGCGTGCTTTAGCACTTAGCTAAGAATTGCTAGCATGTTTTAACATGTTTCTAACATGTATATAACTCAATGGCATATTTAATATGTTGCTAGTACTGCATCACAGTGTTAAACATGTCACTTCCTGTTGCCAGTAGGTGGCGCTATTACTATAACTGAAAAGTGTCATGTAGATGTGTTCAGGGCAGGACTCTTATCAAACGTGTGAAGTTTGGGAAAGATTGGACATTGCCTTCTTGAGTAACAACAACTTCCTCTTTCATTGCATTAGCATGCTTTAGCACTTAGCTAAGAATTGCTAGCATGTTTTAACAGGTTTCTAACATGTTTATAACTCAATGGCATATTTAATATGTTGCTAGTACAGCATCACAGTGTTAAACATGTCATTTCCTGTTGCCAGTAGGTGGCGCTATTACTATAACTGAATATTCTCATGTAAATGTGTTAAACATGAGAATATTCAACCGTGTGAAGTTTGGGGCAGATTAAACATCCAATGCCTGAGTTACAGCAAATTCCTATTTAATTGCATTAATAGCATGATTTAGCACCTAGCTAATGTTTGCTAGCATGTTTTAGCATGTTTCTAGTATGTTGTTAACATGTTTAACACTTGCTGGCACTTTTTTGTATGTTATTAGAAGTCCAAAACAGTGTTAAACATGTCACTTCCTGTTGCCAGCAGGTGGCGCTATGACTGTAACTGAATTTGAGCATGGCCATGTGTTCAGGACAGAACGCTTATCAAACGTGTGAAGTTTGGGGCAGATTGGACATCCAATGCCTGAGTTACAGCAAATTCCTATTTAATTGCAGTAATAGCATGCTTTAGCACTTAGCTAATGTTTGCTAGCATGTTTTAGCATGTTTCTAGTATGTTGTTAACATGTTAAGCACTTGCTGGCAATTTTTTATATGTTATTAGGAGTCCAAAACAGTGTTAAACATGTCACTTCCTGTTGCCAGCAGGTGGCGCTATGACTGTAACTGAATTTGAGCATGGTCATGTGTTCAGGACAGAACTCTTATCAAACGTGTGAAGTTTGGGGCAGATTGGACATTGTTTGCCTGAGTTACAGCAACTTCCTGTTTCATGGCGAAACATCAAAATTTGTCAGGCCGCCGAGGACACGCCCTTCGACGAAAACTCTAGATCTTCGCAATTTAACGTCGCAAAGGCCTTAAGATTACACTCACCAAATTTGAAGATGATCAGATTTAAACTGTAGGAGGAGTTCGTTAAAGTACGAGGCCTGAAAATGGCAAAAACTGCACAAAAATCAGAGAGGAAGTTCAAAATGGCTGACTTCCTGTTGTGTTTAAGGCTATGCTCCAAGAGACTTTTTTGTAGGTATTGGGTCATTACATGTATGTACCGAATTTCGTACACGTACGTGAAACGTAGCGGTAGGCGCACTCCGTTGAACCTTTATAGGTGGCGCTATCGAGCCATTTTACCCCGCCCAATTCTGAAACGCATATCAGATGTCAATTTTCGCCAGTTCTGACGCGTGTGCAAATTTTCGTGAGTTTTCGTGCATGTTTAGGCCCTCAAAAATGCGATTGAATGCGGAAAATAATAATAATAATTAAAGCTGCAAGCAGCGATGAAAGGGCCCTCGCACCCGTGCCACCGCCACCCGGTGGCTTTAGGAAGACAGAGCACGGTGGGCGATGTGCATTTAAGTAGGTAAAAATGGGAGGAGTATGTCAAAGTCAGTTACAAAAATGTCCTTGATTATGGGGATAATAGCATGCGTTATAACTCAGATAAGTGTTGCTAGCATGTTTGAGCATGTTTAGAACTCAATGGCATATTAAATATGTCGCTAGTAATGCATCACAGTGTAAAACGTGTCACTTCCTGTCGACAGTAGGTGGCGCTATTACTTTAACTTAAAATTGTCATGTAGATGTGTTCAGGGCAGGACTCTTATCAAACGTGTGAAGTTTGGGGCAGATTGAACATTGCCTTCTTCAGTAACACCAACTTCCTGTTTCATTGCATTAGCGTGCTTTAGCACTTAGCTAAGAATTGCTAGCATGTTTTAACAGGTTTCTAACATGTATATAACTCAATGGCATATTTAATATGTTGCTAGTACTGCATCACAGTGTTAAACATGTCACTTCCTGTTGCCAGTAGGTGGCGCTATTACTATAACTGAAAAGTGTCATGTAGATGTGTTCAGGACAGGACTCTTATCAAACGTGTAAAGTTTGGGAAAGATTGGACATTGCCTTCTTTAGTAACAACAACTTCCTCTTTCATTGCATTAGCATGCTTTAGCACTTAGCTAAGAATTGCTAGCATGTTTTAACAGGTTTCTAACATGTTTATAACTCAATGGCATATTTAATATGTTGCTAGTACAGCATCACAGTGTTAAACATGTCACTTCCTGTTGCCAGTTGGTGGCGCTATTACTATAACTGAAAAGTGTCATGTAGATGTGTTCAGGACAGGACTCTTATCAAACGTGTAAAGTTTGGGAAAGATTGGACATTGCCTTCTTTAGTAACAACAACTTCCCCTTTCATTGCATTAGCATGCTTTAGCACTTAGCTAAGAATTGCTAGCATGTTTTAACAGGTTTCTAACATGTTTATAACTCAATGGCATATTTAATATGTTGCTAGTAAAGCATCACAGTGTTAAACATGTCACTTCCTGTTGCCAGTTGGTGGCGCTATTACTATAACTGAATATTCTCATGTAAATGTGTTAAACATGAGAATATTCAACCGTGTGAAGTTTGGGGCAGATTAAACATCCAATGCCTGAGTTACAGCAAATTCCTATTTAATTGCATTAATAGCATGATTTAGCACCTAGCTAATGTTTGCTAGCATGTTTTAGCATGTTTCTAGTATGTTGTTCACATGTTTAACACTTGCTGGCACTTTTTTGTATGTTATTAGGAGTCCAAAATAGTGTTAAACATGTCACTTCCTGTTGCCAGCAGGTGGCGCTATGACTGTAACTGAATATGAGCATGGTCATGTGTTCAGGACAGAACTCTTATCAAACGAGTGAAGTTTGGGGCAGATTGGACATTCAATGCCTGAGTTACAGCAAATTCCTATTTAATTGCAGTAATAGCATGCTTTAGCACTTAGCTAATGTTTGCTAGCATATTTTAGCATGTTTCTAGTATGTTGTTAACATGTTAAGCAGTTGCTGGCAATTTTTTATATGTTATTAGGAGTCCAAAACAGTGTTAAACATGTCACTTCCTGTTGCCAGCAGGTGGCGCTATGACTGTAACTGAATTTGAGCATGGTCATGTGTTCAGGGCAGAACTCTTATCAAACGTGGGAAGTTTGGGGCAGATTGGACATTGTTTGCCTGAGTTACAGCAACTTCCTGTTTCATGGCGAAACATCAAAATTTGTCAGGCCGCCGAGGACACGCCCTTCGACGAAAACTCTAGATCTTCGCAATTTAACGTCGCAAAGGCCTTAAGATTACACTCACCAAATTTGAAGATGATCAGATTAAAACTGTAGGAGGAGTTCGTTAAAGTACGAGGCCTGAAAATGGCAAAAACTGCACAAAAATCAGAGAGGAAGTTCAAAATGGCTGACTTCCTGTTGTGTTTAAGGCTATGCCTCAAGAGACTTTTTTGTAGGTATTGGGTCATTACATGTATGTACCGAATTTCGTACACATACGTGAAACGTAGCGGGAGGCGCACTCCGTTGAACCTTTATAGGTGGCGCTATCGAGCCATTTTACCCCGCCCAATTCTGAAACGCATATCAGATGTCAATTTTCGCCAGTTCTGACGCGTGTGCAAATTTTCGTGAGTTTTCGTGCATGTTTAGGCCCTCAAAAATGCAATTAAATGCGGAGAAGAATAATAATAATAATTAAAGCTGCAAGCAGCGATGAAAGGGCCCTCGCACCCGTTCCACCGCCACCCGGTGGCTTTAGGAAGACAGAGCACGGTGGGCAATGTGCATTTAAGTAGGTAAAAATAGGAGGAGTATGTCAAAGTCAGTTACAAAAATGTCCTTTATTATGGGTATAATAGCATGCGTTATCACTCAGATAAGTGTTGCTAGCATGTTTTATCATGTTTCTAGCGTGTTTAGAACTCAATGGCATATTAAATATGTTGCTAGTAATGCATCACAGTGTAAAACGTGTCACTTTCTGTCGACAGTAGGTGGCGCTATTACTTTAACTTAAAGTTGTCATGTAGATGTGTTCAGGGCAGGACTCTTATCAAACATGTGAAGTTTGGGGCAGATTGGACATTGCCTTCTTCAGTAACACCAACTTCCTGTTTCATTGCATTAGTGTGCTTTAGCACTTAGCTAAGAATTGCTAGCATGTTTTAACATGTTTCTTACATGTTTATAACTCAATGGCATATTTAATATGTTGCTAGTACTGCATCACAGTGTTAAACATGTCACTTCCTGTTGCCAGTAGGTGGCGCTATTACTATAACTGAAAAGTGTCATGTAGATGTGTTCAGGGCAGAACTCTTATCAAACGTGTGAAGTTTGGGGCAGATTGGACATTGCCTTCTTGAGTAACAACAACTTCCTTTTTCGTTGCATTAGCGTGCTTTAGCACTTAGCTAAGAATTGCTAGCATGTTTAACAGGTTTCTAACATGTTTATAACTCAATGCTGACAGTTTTTTATATGTTATTTGGAGTCCAAAACAGTGTTAAACATGTCACTTCCTGTTGCCAGCAGGTGGCGCTATGACTGTAACTGAATTTGAGCATGGTCATGTGTTCAGGACTGAACTCTTATCAAACGTGTGAAGTTTGGGGCAGATTGGACATTGTTTGCTTGAGTTACATTAAATTCCTATTTAATTGCAGTAATAGCATGCTTTAGCACTTAGCTAATGTTTGCTAGCATGTTTTAGCATGTTTCTAGTATGTTGTTAACATGTTTAGCACTTGCTGGCAATTTTTTATATGTGATTAGGAGTCCAAAACAGTGTTAAACATGTCACTTCCTGTTGCCAGCAGGTGGCGCTATGACTGTAACTGAATTTGAGCATGGTCATGTGTTCAGGGCAGAACTCTTATCAAACGTGTGAAGTTTGGGGCAGATTGGACATTGTTTGCCTGAGTTACATTAAATTCCTATTTAATTGCAGTAATAGCATGCTTTAGCACTTAGCTAATGTTTGCTAGCATGTTTTAGCATGTTTCTAGTATGTTGTTAACATGTTAAGCACTTGCTGGCAATTTTTTATATGTTATTAGGAGTCCAAAACAGTGTTAAACATGTCACTTCCTGTTGCCAGCAGGTGGCGCTATGACTGTAACTGAATTTGAGCATGGTCATGTGTTCAGGACAGAACTCTTATCAACCGTGTGAAGTTTGGGGCAGATTGGACATTGTTTGCCTGAGTTACAGCAACTTCCTGTTTCATGGCGAAACATCAAAATTTGTCAGGCCGCCGAGGACACGCCCTTCGACGAAAACTCTAGATCTTCGCAATTTAACGTCGCAAAGGCCTTAAGATTACACTCACCAAATTTGAAGATGATCAGATTAAAACTGTAGGAGGAGTTCGTTAAAGTACGAGGCCTGAAAATGGCAAAAACTGCACAAAAATCAGAGAGGAAGTTCAAAATGGCTGACTTCCTGTTGTGTTTAAGGCTATGCTCCAAGAGACTTTTTTGTAGGTATTGGGTCATTACATGTATGTACCGAATTTCGTACACGTACGTGAAACGTAGCGGGAGGCGCACTCCGTTGAACCTTTATAGGTGGCGCTATCGAGCCATTTTACCCCGCCCAATTCTGAAACGCATATCAGATGTCAATTTTCGCCAGTTCTGACGCGTGTGCAAATTTTCGTGAGTTTTCGTGCATGTTTAGGCCCTCAAAAATGCGATTGAATGCGGAAAATAATAATAATAATAATAATAATAATAATAATAATAATAATAATAAACAGAGCAATTCCAATAGTGTCCTCGCACCATCGGTGCTCGGGCCCTAATAATAATAATAATAATAATAAACAGAGCAATTCCAAGAGGGTCCTCACACCATCGGTGCTCGGGCCCTAATAATAATAATAATAATAATAATAATAAACAGAGCAATTCCAATAGTGTCCTCGCACCATCGGTGCTCGGGCCCTAATAAACAGAGCAATTCCAATAGTGTCCTCGCACCATCGGTGCTCGGGCCCTAATAATAATAATAATAAACAGAGCAATTCCAAGAGGGTCCTCACACCATCGGTGCTCGGGCCCTAAATATAGCTGCAAGCAGCGATTACGGGCCCAAGCCGGTGGCACCGCCACCCTGGTGCCTTTAGTTACACTAAAGGCACCGGGCTGGCGCTGCCACCGGCTTGGGCCCTCCATCGCTGCTTGCAGCTATATTTATATATATATATATATATATGTATATATATATATATATATATATATATGTATATATATATATATATATATATATATATAAAGCCGCCACCCCGTTGCCTTTCGGGTTCCTGTGCACGACGGGCAATAACGTAACCCCGCTTTGACTGTCGAGAAGAAGTCTGCTTTAGAGCTTGTATCAGTGTGAGTCTTTCTGCTCCCCTCCAAACACACACAGAAAAGGGGGGGGGGGCTGTCTGTGTGTGTGCCCTCCCTCCATACCCCCCCCCCCCACACCCCCCCCCCCCCACACACACACACACACAGAGAGAGAATGGCAGGGGGAACTCTGTCAGAGAGAGACAAAACCACATTCAAACCAAAATATCTGACTTCCTGTTGGTCGGAGCTTATGACTGTAAAAGAGAAAGTTGTCCGGATCGATAAGCATAATATACAGACCGAGTTTTGTGACTGTAGGTAAAAATAACCCCCCCACTTTAGTCAAAAGTATCTTGAAAGTAACACACTTCCTGCTGCCAGTTGGTGGCGCTATAACTTTGACTCACAATAGTCACATCCATGTGATAGCCCTCTTACAACAAACACACTGCTGAAGTTTCATCAAGATCAATAAATGTATGAAGACGTTATAACACATTGTGTTTTTCTTTTCTCGCCATAACTTCGTTTCCTCGCCACGGCCAAACCATTCGAGATATCAAAAATCCGTCCGCAATTTAGCGTCCTCAATGTCTTGACTTCATGCTGACCGAGTTTGGTGAAGATCAAATTAAATTTCTTGGAGGAGTATATAAAATTCCAGGGGCGTGCATTTTCATACAACCCATAATAGCCGACTTCCTGTTGGGCTGGTGTAAAACTTAGAGCACGAAAGTTGTTCGGCCCGATGAGATCTATATGTGTACCGAGTTTCATACTAATTCATGCAATATTCAGTTTGATATATGGACCAAGTTTTCGGACCCCGTTAAAGGGGGCGCTGTTGAGCCCCCCTGCAACGCCAGGGTACCAGCTTCAGCCCGGCCCTGATGGCCGCAGGTTCTGACCTGTGTGCAAAGTTTCAAGAGTTTTCGAGCACGTTAAGGGCACCAAAAGTGCCCGAGAAGTCCCACACAGCAGAGAAAGGGTTAAAATAAAGCCCCCCTCCTCTCTCACACACACAGACACTGAGAGAGACTGGCAAAATTCCCATCAAATCACATTCAAACCAAAATATCTGACTTCCTGTTTGTCGGAGCTAATGACTGTAAATTAGAAAGTTGTCCGGCTCGGGGAGATAAATATAAATACCGATTTTTGTTACTGTAGGTAAAACTAATACCCCATTTTTGACTAAAGGTGGCGCTACTGAGCCCCTTACCACGCCCGTTTCGGAAACTTTGCACAAGTGTACAAGGCAATAAATGTAAAGTGTCTGTCGAGTTTCATGCAATTTCAAGCATGCTAAGAGTCTCAAAAACTTTAAAAAAGAATATTAAAGTTTGCTGCGTTGCCATGGCAACAGTATTTAAGATATCAATAATCCTTTCACAGGTCTACATCTGCCGTGTGTTTACATTATACACAAAGTTTGAAGCAAATCGGGTAAAAATAAGAGGGTGATTTTAAAGCATTTTGAAAGTGACACTTCCTGCTGCCAGTTGGTGGCGCTATAACTTTGACTCACAATAGTCACATCCATGTGATCGGCCTCTTACAGCGAACACACTGCTGAAGTTTTATCCAGATCAATTAATGTATGAGGATGTTATAACACACTTCCTGTTTCCAATATTCGCCATAAATTCATTTCCTCGCCACGGCCAAACCGTTCGAGATATCAAAAATCCCCTGGCAATTTTTCATCCTCCATGTCTTGACTTCATGCACACCGAGTTTCGTGGTGATTGGTTGCATTTTCTAGGAGGAGTATTTTAAATTCCATTGCATGTGTTTTTTAAACTACGCCAAATAGCCGACTTCCTGTTGGGCTGGGATAAAAAGTCAGAGCACGAAGGATATATGAACCGATGAGATCTATAAGTGTACCGAGTTTCATATTATTACACGCAAGCGTGTTTGATTTATGGACCAAGTTTTCGGACCGCGTTCCAGGGGGCGCTGTCGAGCCCCCCTGCCACGCCCGGGTACCAGCTTAAGTCCGGCTCTAATGGCCGCGGGTTCTGACATTTGTGCAAAGTTTCAAGAGTTTTTGAGCACGTTAAGATACCCAAAAGTGCCCGAATAGTCGTAAGAAAAATAATAATAATAATAATAATAATAATAATAATAATAATCTGAAGGAAAACAATAGGGCCTTCGCCTTTTCAAGGCTTGGGCCCTAATAATCCGAAGGAAAACAATAGGGCCTTCGCCTTTTCAAGGCTTGGGCCCTAATAAAGAAGAAGAAGAAGAAGAAGAAGAAGAAGAAGAAGAAGAAGAAGAAGAAATATATATATATATATATATATATATAATTAAAGCTGCAAGCAGCGATTGCGGGCCCAAGCCGGTGGCACCGCCACCCTGGTGCCTTTAGTTCCACTAAAGGCACCGGGTGGCGGTGCCACCGGCTTGGGCCCTCCATCGCTGCTTGCAGCTTTAATTATATATATATATATATATATATATATATATATATATATATATATATATATATATATATATATATATATATATATATATATATATATAAAAATATATATATATATATATATATATATATATATTATGTAAATTCTTTTTTCCCCCTATTTTTAACATATATATTATTATATATAATAATAATAATATATATTATTAACATTTTTGGATGCTAAACTATTCTTTTTATAGGCTTTGTACTTTGTACACTTTGTACACTCACGTTCCAATATAGAAAAATTATCCTCTTCAAATGCGCAAAAATGTGCTTGGAAACATCACAGTGGAGCGGTGCTTACTATGAACGGCACAAACTGTACAAATGACTATTTAAACAGAGCAGTGTAATTTTTATATGTAAGGTTGACTATTTTATTATTATATTTTATTAAGGCTATAATGAACATTCTGCGATGTCAAGATTGCAATGCTGGAATGCTGTGTGTGTGTGTGTGTGTGTGTGTGTGTGTGTGTGTGTGTGTGTGTGTGTGTGTGTGTGTGTGTGTGTGTGTGTGTGTGTGTGTGTGTGTGTGTGTGTTTGTGTTTGTGTGTGTGAGAGAGGCTCGATCGAACAATGGAGACATAAAAACATACTCCGTCATTTTGTTCATACAGAACACAACATTGTGCTTTTGTTAAACTATAAACTCTTGTCAAACTGTAACCTACAACTGTCACCCAACCAAAATCACACACACACACACACATCCCCCCTCCCCTCCCCTCACCTCCCCTCCCCTCCCCACACAGACAGACACACACACACACACAGAGAATGGCAGAGAGACAGAGAGAGAGAAAATACACATTCAAACCACAATATCTGACTTCCTGTTGGTCGGAGCTAATGACTGTAAATTAGAAAGTTGTCCGGATCGAAGAGAAGAATATACGTACCGAGTTTGGTTACTGTAGGTTAAACTATAACTAAGTTATAACACACTTTATGCATCCTTTTTTAATCATAAATTTGTTTCCTCGCCACGGCCAAACCGTTCGAGATATCAAAAATCCCCTGGCAATTTATCATCCTCCATGTCTTGACTTCATGCTGACCGAGTTTCGTGGTCATCGGATGAAATCTCTAGGAGAAGTGTTTCAAATGCGAGAGCAAGCGTTCTCCAATCAACCCGTAATAGCCGACTTCCTGTTGGGCTGGCGTAAAACTTGACCCAGGGAAAGTTGTTCGGCCCGATTAAATCTATATGTGTACCGAGTTTCATATTAATTCATGCAAGCGTGTTTGATATACGGACAAGTGTTCGAATCCCATTCCAGGGGGCGCTGTCGAGCCCCCCTGCCACGCCCGGGTACCAGCTTCAGCCTGGCCCTGATGGGTTCTGACCTGTGTGCAAAATTTCAAGAGTTTTCGAGCATGTTAAGGCCCTCAAAAGTGCCAGAGATTTCGTACACAGCAGAGAAAGGGTTAAACTAAACTAGCCCCCCTCCTCTCTCACACACACACACACACAGAGACGCAGAGGGGCAGAGGGAAAATGCTCCAAACAGTACACATTCAAACCAAAATATCTGACTTCCTGTTGGTCGGAGCTAATGACTGTAAATTAGAAAGTTGTCCGGATCGAAGAGAAGAATATACGTACCGAGTTTGGTTACTGTAGGTAAAACTAATACCCCATTTTTGACTAAAGGTGGCGCTACTGAGCCCCTTACCACGCCCGTTTCTGAAACTTCGCACATGTCTATTAGACAATAAATGTCAAATGCATGTTGAGTTTCATGCAATTTGAAGCATGTTAAGAGCCTCAAATGCATCCAAAAAGAATATAAAAGTTTAAAGCGTTGCCATGGCGACAGTATTAAAGATATCAATAATCCTTTCACAGGTCTACATCTGTCATGTGTTTACATTATACAGATGAAGTTTGAAGCAAATCGGGTAAAAATAAGAGGGTGATTTCAAAGCATTTTGAAAGTGACACACTTCCTTCTGCCAGTTGGTGGCGCTATAACGTTGACTCACAAGTCACATCCATGTGATCGGCCTCTTACAGCGAACACACTGCTGAAGTTTCATCAAGATCAGTTAATGTATGAGGATGTTATAACACACTTCCTGTTTCCAATATTCGCCATAAATTTGTTTCCTCACCACGGCCAAACCGTTCGAGATATCAAAAATCCCCTCGCAACTTTTCATCCTCCATGTCTTGACTTCATGCACACCGAGTTTCGTGGTGATTGTTTGAATCGTCTAGGAGGAGTATTTTAAATTCCATTGCATGTGTTTTTTAAACTACGCCAAATAGCCGACTTCCTGTTGGGCTGGGGTAAAAAGTCAGAGCATGAAGGATATATGAACCGATGAGATCTATAAGTGTACCGAGTTTCATATTATTTCATGCAAGCGTGTTTGATTTATGGACCAAGTTTTCGGACCCCGTTCCAGGGGGCGCTGTCGAGCCCCCCTGCCACGCCCGGGTACCAGCTTCAGTCAGGCTCTAATGGCCGCGGGTTCTGACCAGTGTGCAAAGTTTCAAGAGTTTTTGAGCATGTTAAGGCCCCCAAAAGTGGCAAAAACCTTGAAAAAAAAATTATTATAAAGAAGAAGAAGAAGAAGAAAAACAAAAAACCCTTAGAAGAACAATAGGGCTCTGCGCCCTTTCAGGGCTTGGGCCCTAATTAAAGCTGCAAGCAGCGATTGCGGGCCCAAGCCGGTGGCACCGCCACCCTGGTGCCTTTAGTTGCACTAAAGGCACCGGGTGGCGGTGCTACCGGCTTGGGCCCTCCATCTCTGCTTGCAGCTTTAATTATATATATATATATATATATATATATATATATATATATATATATATATATATATATGCTTGGAAACATCACAGTGGAGCGGTGCTTACTGTGAACGGTACGAACTGTACAACTGACTATTTAAACAGAGCAGTGTAATTTTTTTATGTTAGGTTGACTATTTTATTATTAAATTTTATTAAGGCTATAATGAACATGCTGCGATTTCAAGATTGAAATGCTGTGTGTGTGTGTGTGTGTGTGTGTGTGTGTGTGTGTGTGTGTGTGTGTGTGTGTGTGTGTGGCTCGATCGAATGGAGACATAAAAACATACTCCGTCATTTTGTTCACACAGGACATCATTCAAAGTGTTTCTCTATATTTGTGTACACTCGCAATAAAGCACAACATTGTGCTTTTGTTAAACTATAAACTCTTGTCAAACTGTAACCTACAACTGTCACCCAACCAAAATATCACACACACACACACACACACACACACACACACACACACACACACACAGAATGGCAGAGAGACAGAGAGAGACACAATCCACATTCAAACCACAATATCTGACTTTCTGTTGGTCGGAGCTAATGACTGTAAATTAGAAAGTTGTTCGGCTTGATAAGATCAATATACACGCTGAGTTTTGTAACTGTAGGTAAAACTATAACTAAGTTATAACACACTTTATGCATCCTTTTTTAATCATAAATTTGTTTCCTCGCCACGGCCAAACCGTTCGAGATATCAAAAAACCCCTGGCAATTTATCATCTTCCATGTCTTGACTTCATGCTGACCGAGTTTCGTGGTCATCGGATGAATTCTCTAGGAGAAGTGTTTCAAATGCGAGAGCAAGCGTTCTCCAATCAACCCGTAATAGCCGACTTCCTGTTGGGCTGGCGTAAAACTTGACCCAGGGAAAGTTGTTCGGCCCGATTAAATCTATAAGTGTACCGAGTTTCATATTAATTCATGCAAGCGTGTTTGATATACGGACAAGTGTTCGAATCCCATTCCAGGGGGCGCTGTCGAGCCCCCCTGCCACGCCCGGGTACCAGCTTCAGCCTGGCCCTAATGGCCGCGGGTTCTGACCTGTGTGCAAAATTTCAAGAGTTTTCGAGCACGTTAAGGCCCTCAAAAGTGCCAGAGATTTTGCACACAGCAGAGAAAGGGTTAAACTAAACTAGCCCCCCTCCTCACACACACACACACACACACACAGGGGCAGAAGGAAAATTCTCCAAACAGTACACATTCAAACCAAAATATCTGACTTCCTGTTGGTCGGAGCTAATGACTGTAAATTAGAAAGTTGTCCGGATCGAAGAGAAGAATATACGTACCGAGTTTGGTTACTGTAGGTAAAACTAATACCCCATTTTTGACTAAAGGTGGCGCTACTGAGCCCCTTACCACGCCCGTTTCTGAAACTTCGCACATGTCTATTACACAATAAATGTCAAATGCATGTTGAGTTTCATGCAATTTGAAGCATGTTAAGAGCCTCAAATGCATCCAAAAAGAATATTAAAGTTTGATGCGTTGCCATGGCGACAGTATTAAAGATATCAATAATCCTTTCACAGGTCTACATCTGTCGTGTGTTTACATTATACAGATTAAGTTTGAAGCAAATCGGGTAAAAATAAGAGGGTGATTTCAAAGCATTTTGAAAGTGACACACTTCCTGCTGCCAGTTGGTGGCGCTATAACTTTGACTCACAATAGTCACATCCATGTGATCGGCCTCTTACAGCGAACACACTGCTGAAGTTTCATCAAGATCAGTTAATGTATGAGGATGTTATAACACACTTCCTGTTTCCAATATTCGCCATAAATTCGTTTCCTCGCCACGGCCAAACTGTTCGAGATATCAAAAATCCCCTCGCAACTTTTCATCCTCAATGTCTTGACTTCATGCACACCGAGTTTCGTGGTGATTGGTTGAATCGTCTAGGAGGAGTATTTTAAATTCCATTGCATGTGTTTTTTAAACTACGCCAAATAGCCGACTTCCTGTTGGGCTGGGGTAAAAAGTCAGAGCGTGAAGGATATATGAACCGATGAGATCTATAAGTGTACCGAGTTTCATATTATTTCATGCAAGCGTGTTTGATTTATGGACCAAGTTTTCGGACCCCGTTACAGGGGGCGCTGTCGAGCCCCCCTGCCACGCCCGGGTACCAGCTTCAGTCCGGCTCTAATGGCCGCAGGTTCTGACCAGTGTGCAAAGTTTCAAGAGTTTTTGAGCACGTTAAGGCCCCCAAAAGTGGCAAAAACCTTGAAAAAAAATTTATTATAAAGAAGAAGAAGAATAACAAAAAACCCTTAGAAGAACAATAGGGCTCTGCGCCCTTTCAGGGCTTGGGCCCTAATTAAAGCTGCAAGCAGCGATTGCGGGCCCAAGCCGGTGGCACCGCCACCCTGGTGCCTTTAGTGGAACTAAAGGCACCGGGTGGCGGTGCCACCGGCTTGGGCCCTCCATCGCTGCTTGCAGCTTTAATTATATATATATATATACAAAAAAAAAAATATATATATATATATATATATATATATATATATATATATATATATATATATATATATATATATATATTATGTAAATTCTTTTTCCCCCCTATTTTTAACATATTATTATATATTTATACTACAGGGCCGTTGAATGCTTGAATCTGATTGGTTGACGAACGTTCTGAGGTGTGCAATTATTTTCAGGGAACCGCACGGCTAAAGTAGTTCCGGCAGGTCTTGACCTCATTACAGTTCCATATCACTTCGCATAGTTAACTGTAATAACGGACAATACGATACAATTCATAACAAGAAAAAGCTGCAGCCCCATGCGCTTGATCTGCAATTTTCAATGTCTAACTTCACAATCAATGAAAATATGCAGTTTAATTTTAATAAATAAAGTAAACAGTCCTATTCATAATCAAAAGAAAATTAAACTGAATATTTAAATAAATTGATAGTCCTGTTGCACGGGTTTTCGTAATTATTGAAGATAATATAACAAATAAATAAAATTGATAGGCCTATACTTGTTAAAAGGGCTTTGTGTTATTAGTCTAGTCTACTGTCAATAATAGAAAAAAAGAATGAACGAATTAATTAAAACGAATTGAATTAATAAATAAATAATAATATTGACGCACATGCTTCTCTCTAAGGCCGGTTATGAATGTAATTTGATACTTATGTTATGACTGATCATGCACGCGTTTTCAGCGCGTTCAGTCTGTGTTCACAGTGGTGTTTAAAATCTGCTGCATTCACAGTCAGAGAATGTTTCTGGTTGTTAAGTGTTTCCAGCATTACTCTGCTATCAGCGGCTCAGACCTCCGTTACTAACTCTAAAATGACGTTTTGGAATTAGCAACAGAGCATGGGTTTAGATGCGCAAGGAATTGGTCCTACATACAAGATTATTTTTATAATAATTCAACGGCCTGTCGTCAATTATTCCTTACATAATAATAATATATATATTATTAACATTTTTGGATGCTAAACTATTCTTTTTATAGGCTTTGTACTTTGTACACTCACGTTCCAATATAGAAAAATTATCCTCTTCAAATGCGCAAAAATGTGCTTGGAAACATCACAGTGGAGCGGTGCTTACTATGAACGGCACAAACTGTACAAATGACTATTTAAACAGAGCAGTGTAATTTTTATATGTAAGGTTGACTATTTTATTATTATATTTTATTAAGGCTATAATGAACATGCTGCGATGTCAAGATTGCAATGCTGGAATGCTGTGTGTGTGTGTGTGTGTGTGTGTGTGTGTGTGTGTGTGTGTGTGTGTGTGTGTGTGTGTGTGTGTGTGTGTGTGTGTGTGTGTGTGTGTGTGTGAGGCTCGATCGAACAATGGAGACATAAAAACATACTCCGTCATTTTGTTCATACAGACCATCTTTCAAAATGCAAAGTGTTTCCTTATATTTGTGTACACTCGCAATGAAACACAACATTGTGCTTTTGTTAAACTATAAACTCTTGTCAAACTGTAACCTACAACTGTCACCCAACCAAAATCACACACACACACACACACACACACACACACACACACACACATCCCCCCTCCCCTCCCCACACAGACAGACACACACACACACACAGAATGGCAGAGAGACAGAGAGAGAGAAAATACACATTCAAATATCTGACTTCCTGTTGGTTGGAGCTAATGACTGTAAATTAGAAAGTTGTCTGGATCGAAGAGAAGAATATACGTACCGAGTTTGGTTACTGTAGGTAAAACTATAACTAAGTTATAACACACTTTATGCATCCTTTTTTAATCATAAATTTGTTTCCTCGCAACGGCCAAACCGTTCGAGATATCAAAAATCCCCTGGCAATTTATCATCTTCCATGTCTTGACTTCATTCTGACCGAGTTTCGTGGTCATCGGATGAATTCTCTAGGAGAAGTGTTTCAAATGCGAGAGCAAGCGTTCTCCAATCAACCCGTAATAGCCGACTTCCTGTTGGGCTGGCGTAAAACTTGACCCAGGAAAAGTTGTTCGGCCCGATTAAATCTATATGTGTACCGAGTTTCATATTAATTCATGCAAGCGTGTTTGATATACGGACAAGTGTTCGAATCCCATTCCAGGGGGCGCTGTCGAGCCCCCCTGCCACGCCCGGGTACCAGCTTCAGCCTGGCCCTGTTGGCCGCGGGTTCTGACCTGTGTGCAAAATTTCAAGAGTTTTCGAGCATGTTAAGGCCCTCAAAAGTGCCAGAGATTTTGCACACAGCAGAGAAATGGTTAAACTAAACTAGCCCCCCTCCTCACACACACACACACACACACACAGAGGGGCAGAGGGAAAATGCTCCAAACAGTACACATTCAAACCAAAATATCTGACTTCCTGTTGGTCGGAGCTAATGACTGTAAATTAGAAAGTTGTCCGGATCGAAGAGAAGAATATACGTACCGAGTTTGGTTACTGTAGGTAAAACTAATACCCCATTTTTGACTAAAGGTGGCGCTACTGAGCCCCTTACCACGCCCGTTTCTGAAACTTCGCACATGTCTATTACACAATAAATGTCAAATGCATGTTGAGTTTCATGCAATTTGAAGCATGTTAAGAGCCTCAAATGCATCCAAAAAGAATATAAAAGTTTAAAACGTTGCCATGGCGACAGTATTAAAGATATCAATAATCCTTTCACAGGTCTACATCTGTCGTATGTTTACATTATACAGATGAAGTTTGAAGCAAATCGGGTAAAAATAAGAGGGTGATTTCAAAGCATTTCGAAAGTGACACACTTCCTGCTGCCAGTTGGTGGCGCTATAACTTTGACTCACAATAGTCACATCCATGTGATCGGCCTCTTACAGCGAACACACTGCTGAAGTTTCATCCAGATCAATTAATGTATGAGGATGTTATAACACACTTCCTGTTTCCAATATTCGCCATAAATTCGTTTCCTCGCCACGGCCAAACCGTTCGAGATATCAAAAATCCCCTCGCAATTTAGCATCCTCCATGTCTTGACTTCATGCTGACCGAGTTTCGTGGCGATTGTTTGAATCGTCTAGGAGGAGTATTTTAAATTCCATTGAATGCGTTTTTCTAACTACCCCAAATAGCCGACTTCCTGTTGGGCTGGGGTAAAAAGTCAGAGCATGAAGGATATATGAACCGATGAGATCTATAAGTGTACCGAGTTTCATATTATTCCACGCAAGCGTGTTTGATTTATGGACCAAGTTTTCGGACCCCGTTCCAGGGGGCGCTGTCGAGCCCCCCTGCCACGCCCGGGTACCAGCTTCAGTCCGGCTCTAATGGCCGCGGGTTCTGACCAGTGTGCAAAGTTTCAAGAGTTTTTGAGCACGTTAAGGCCCCCAAAAGTGGCAAAAACCTTGAAAAAAAAATTATTATAAAGAAGAAGAAGAAGAAGAAGAAGAAAAACAAAAAACCCTTAGAAGAACAATAGGGCTCTGCGCCCTTTCAGGGCTTGGGCCCTAATTAAAGCTGCAAGCAGCGATTGCGGGCCCAAGCCGGTGGCACCGCCACCCTTGTGCCTTTAGTGGAAAGGCTTCTTTCCACTAAAGGCACGGCTTGGGCCCTCCATCGCTGCTTGCAGCTTTAATTATATATATATATATATATATAAAAAATATATATATATATATATATATATATATATATATATATATATATATATATTATGTAAATTCTTTTTCCCCCCTATTTTTAACATATATATTATTATATATATAATAATAATATATATATTATTAACATTTTTGGATGCTAAACTATTCTTTTTATAGGCTTTGTACTTTGTACACTTTGTACACTCACGTTCCAATATAGAAAAATGATCCTCTTCAAATGCGCAAAAATGTGCTTGGAAACATCACAGTAGAGCGGTGCTTACTATGAACGGCACAAACTGTACAAATGACTATTTAAACAGAGCAGTGTAATTTTTATATGTAAGGTTGACTATTTTATTATTATATTTTATTAAGGCTATAATGAACATGCTGCGATGTCAAGATTGCAATGCTGGAATGCTGTGTGTGTGTGTGTGTGTGTGTGTGTGTGTGTGTGTGTGTGTGTGTGTGTGTGTGTGTGTGTGTGTGTGTGTGTGTGTGTGTGTGTGTGAGGCTCGATCGAACAATGGAGACATAAAAACATACTCCGTCATTTTGTTCATACAGACCATCTTTCAAAATGCAAAGTGTTTCCTTATATTTGTGTACACTCGCAATGAAGCACAACATTGTGCTTTTGTTAAACTATAAACTCTTGTCAAACTGTAACCTACAACTGTCACCCAACCAAAATCACACACACACACACACACACACACACACACACACACACACACACATCCCCCCTCCCCTCCCCTCCCCACACAGACAGACACACACACACACAGAATGGCAGAGAGACAGAGAGAGAGAAAATACACATTCAAATATCTGACTTCCTGTTGGTTGGAGCTAATGACTGTAAATTAGAAAGTTGTCTGGATCGAAGAGAAGAATATACGTACCGAGTTTGGTTACTGTAGGTAAAACTATAACTAAGTTATAACACACTTTATGCATCCTTTTTTAATCATAAATTTGTTTCCTCGCCACGGCCAAACCGTTCGAGATATCAAAAATCCCCTGGCAATTTATCATCTTCCATGTCTTGACTTCATGCTGACCGAGTTTCGTGGTCATCGGATGAATTCTCTAGGAGAAGTGTTTCAAATGCGAGAGCAAGCGTTCTCCAATCAACCCGTAATAGCCGACTTCCTGTTGGGCTGGCGTAAAACTTGACCCAGGGAAAGTTGTTCGGCCCGATTAAATCTATATGTGTACCGAGTTTCATATTAATTCATGCAAGCGTGTTTGATATACGGACAAGTGTTCGAATCCCATTCCAGGGGGCGCTGTCGAGCCCCCCTGCCACGCCCGGGTACCAGCTTCAGCCTGGCCCTGTTGGCCGCGGGTTCTGAACTGTATGCAAAATTTCAAGAGTTTTCGAGCATGTTAAGGCCCTCAAAAGTGCCAGAGATTTTGCACACAGCAGAGAAATGGTTAAACTAAACCCCCCTCCTCACACACACACACACACAGAGGGGCAGAGGGAAAATGCTCCAAACAGTACACATTCAAACCAAAATATCTGACTTCCTGTTGGTCGGAGCTAATGACTGTAAATTAGAAAGTTGTCCGGATCGAAGAGAAGAATATACGTACCGAGTTTGGTTACTGTAGGTAAAACTAATACCCCATTTTTGACTAAAGGTGGCGCTACTGAGCCCCTTACCATGCCCGTTTCTGAAACTTCGCACATGTCTATTACACAATAAATGTCAAATGCATGTTGAGTTTCATGCAATTTGAAGCATGTTAAGAGCCTCAAATGCATCCAAAAAGAATATAAAAGTTTAAAGCGTTGCCATGGCGACAGTATTAAAGATATCAATAATCCTTTCACAGGTCTACATCTGTCGTATGTTTACATTATACAGATGAAGTTTGAAGCAAATCGGGTAAAAATAAGAGGGTGATTTCAAAGCATTTCGAAAGTGACACACTTCCTGCTGCCAGTTGGTGGCGCTATAACATTGACTCACAATAGTCACATCCATGTGATCGGCCTCTTACAGCGAACACACTGCTGAAGTTTCATCAAGATCAGCTAATGTATGAGGATGTTATAACACACTTCCTGTTTCCAATATTCGCCATAAATTCGTTTCCTCGCCACGGCCAAACCGTTCGAGATATCAAAAATCCCCTCGCAACTTTTCATCCTCAATGTCTTGACTTCATGCTGACCGAGTTTCGTGGTGATTGTTTGAATCGTCTAGGAGGAGTATTTTAAATTCCATTGCATGTGTTTTTTAAACTACGCCAAATAGCCGACTTCCTGTTGGGCTGGGGTAAAAAGTCAGAGCATGAAGGATATATGAACCGATGAGATCTATAAGTCTACCGAGTTTCATATTATTTCATGCAAGCGTGTTTGATTTATGGACCAAGTTTTCAGACCCCGTTCCCTGCCACGCCCGGGTACCAGCTTCAGTCCGGCTCTAATGGCCGCGGGTTCTGACATTTGTGCAAAGTTTCAAGAGTTTTTGAGCACGTTAAGGCCCCCAAAAGTGGCAAAAACCTTGAAAAAAAATTTATTATAAAGAAGAAGAAGAAGAAGAAGAAGAAAAACAAAAAACCCTTAGAAGAACAATAGGGCTCTGCGCCCTTTCAGGGCTTGGGCCCTAATAACAAAAAACCCTTAGAAGAACAATAGGGCTCTGCGCCCTTTCAGGGCTTGGGCCCTAATAAATAATAATCCTAAGAAAAACAATAGGGCCTTCGCCTTTTCAAGGCTTGGGCCCTAATAATAATCCCAAGAAAAACAATAGGGCCTTCGCCTTTTCAAGGCTTGGGCCCTAATAAAACATTGCCAGATTCACGTTTATCTGTTTTGAATAAAACTGAATGCTTTTAGCCGGACTCATCACTTTGAATGTACTTTGAACATATCACTTTGAACATATCACTTTGAAACTGTTGTGAAAAGTGCAAGATGCAACACTATTCACAAAGCCTGTGTTGAAAATAAATAATAATAAATAAAAAAATAATAAAAATGACAAAAGCCCAGATATGGAATATGAATAGTGCCATTTTAGGTATTTTGAAAGAAGGAAATTAAGGATAGGATTAGGCTATTTATAGGATGTGATCTCCAGGCAACTGACAGGCTCCATGTGGACTACCAGGTGCCTGCAGATCTATAATGCCTGGAGAAAGCTGTCTGTTAGCATTTTCATACCTAAAAATAAAATTAAAAAATGGATTGTGTGGTCACAGCATCTAACAGCAAGAGGAAACAGGGCCATGCTAACCAGACAAACTATGACCAAAAGGTCAAATAGTTGACAGTATATATTGTTGAAATATCGTTTGAATGGATTTGATATCAAATTAGATTCAGTCTATTTGATCACACGGTGGGATTGAAGGCTTGAGCTGAATTTGCATCATGTAGTTGGCAGAGAGAAGCTGGGAAGTGCAGTAAATTAGAAGAGGCAAGTGACTTTTTACAGTCGGAATTAAAGCACCCAGACCGTATCAAGCGAGTTCTTGTTGCCTCTCCACAGAGAGTCTACTCCGTTTAGACCCCATCATGATGAATGACATTTACTACAAATGACAACACACGGTAGCTTGAACTGAAGTGTATGTCAGTACAACATTACAGTCCCCTTTTTGAAATAAAAGGAAATTTTCAAAATATTCTATCAGTATTCTGGGTTCAGAACTCACAAAATAGGCAATTACTGTCACTGTATGGTTTCCTGATTAACATTCAAGCTCACGTTTGGTAGGCTGTTTCATTTGAACTATTAAATATAGTCTCCAGTCCGATTGAATATATTTAGGGCCCAAGCCTTGAAAAGGCGAAGGCCCTATTGTTTTCCTTCGGATTATTATTATTATTATTATTATTATTATTTTTCTTACGACTATTCGGGCACTTTTGGGTCTCTTAACGTGCTCAAAAACTCTTGAAACTTTGCACAAATGTCAGAACCCGCGGCCATTAGAGCCAGACTGAAGCTGGTACCCGGGCGTGGCAGGGGGGCTCAACAGCGCCCCCTGGAACGCGGTCCGAAAACTTGGTCCATAAATCAAACACGCTTGCGTGTAATAATATGAAACTCGGTACACTTATAGATCTCATCGGTTCATATATCCTTCGTGCTCTGACTTTTTACCCCGGCCCAACAGGAAGTCGGCTATTTGGCGTAGTTTAAAAAGCACATGCAATGGAATTTAAAATACTCCTCCTAGAAAATTCAACCAATCACCACGAAACTCGGTGTGCATGAAGTCAAGACATGGAGGATGAAAAATTGCCAGGGGATTTTTGATATCTCGAACGGTTTGGCCGTGGCGAGGAAACGAATTTATGGCGAATATTGGAAACAGGAAGTGTGTTATAACATCCTCATACATTAATTGATCTGGATGAAACTTCAGCAGTGTGTTCGCTGTAAGAGGGCGATCACATGGATGTGACTATTGTGAGTCAAAGTTATAGCGCCACCAACTGGCAGCAGGAAGTGTGTCACTTTCAAAATGCTTTGAAATCACCCTCTTATTTTTACCCGATTTGCGTCAAACTTTATGTGTATAATGTAAACACACGGCAGATGTAGACCTGTGAAAGGATTATTGATATCTTAAATACTGTTGCCATGGCAACGCATCAAACTTTAATATTCTTTTTTAAAGTTTTTGAGACTCTTAACATGCTTGAAATTGCTTGAAACTCGACAGACACTTTAAATTTATTGCCTAGTACACTTGTGCAAAGTTTCAGAAACGGGCGTGGTAAGGGGCTCAGTAGCGCCACCTTTAGTCAAAAATGGGGTATTAGTTTTACCTACAGTAACAAAAATCGGTATTTATATTTATCTCCCCGAGCCGGACAACTTTCTAATTTACAGTCATTAGCTCCGACCAACAGGAAGTCAGATATTTTGGTTTGAATGTGATTTGATGGGAATTTTGCCAGTCTCTCTCAGTGTCTGTGTGTGTGAGAGAGGAGGGGGGCTTTATTTTAACCCTTTCTCTGCTGTGTGGGACTTCTCGGGCACTTTTGGGGCCCTTAACGTGCTCGAAAACTCTTGAAACTTTGCACACAGGTCAGAACCTGCGGCCATCAGGGCCGGGCTGAAGCTGGTACCCGGGCGTGGCAGGGGAGCTCAACAGCGCCCCCTTGAACGTGGTCCGAAAAACTTGGTCCATATATCAAACACGTTTGCATGTAATAATATGAAACTCGGTACACATATAGATTTAATCGGGCCGAACAACTTTTGTGCTCTAAGTTTTACGCCAGTCCAACAGGAAGTCGGCTATTATGGGCTGTATGAAAATGCATGCCCCTGGAATTTGATATACTCGTCCAAGAAAAATTATCCTATCGCCACCAAACTCGGTCAGCATGAAGTCAAGACATTGAGGACGCTAAATTGCGGACGGATTTTTGATATCTCGAACGGTTTGGCCGTGGCGAGGAAACGAAGTTATGGCGAGAAAAGAAAAACACAATGTGTTATAACGTCTTCATACATTTATTGATCTTGATGAAACTTCAGCAGTGTGTTTGTTGTAAGAGGGCGATCACATGGATGTGACTATTGTGAGTCAAAGTTATAGCGCCACCAACTGGCAGCAGGAAGTGTGTTACTTTCAAGATACTTTTGACTAAAGTGGGTGGGTTATTTTTACCTACAGTCACAAAACTCGGTCTGTATATTGTGCTTATCGATCCGGACAACTTTCTCATTTACAGTCATTAGCTCCGACCAACAGGAAGTCAGATATTTTGGTTTGAATGTGGTTTTGTCTCTCTCTGACAGAGTTCCCCCTGCCATTCTCTGTGTGTGTGTGTGTGTGTGTGTGTGGGGAGGGAGGGAGGGAGGGAGGGCACACACACAGACAGCCCCCCCCCTTTTCTGTGTGTGTTTGGAGGGGAGCAGAAAGACTCACACTGATGCAAGCTCTAAAGCAGGCTTCTTCTCGACAGTCAAAGCGGGGTTACGTTATTGCCCGTCGTGCACAGGAACCCGAAAGGCAACGGGGTGGCGGCTTTTTATATATATATATATATATATATATATATAGATAGATATATATATATATATATATATATAGATATATATATATATATATATATATATATATATATATATATATATATATATATATATATATATAAATAAATATAGCTGCAAGCAGCGATGGAGGGCCCAAGCCGGTGGCAGCGCCAGCCCGGTGCCTTTAGTGTAACTAAAGGCACCAGGGTGGCGGTGCCACCGGCTTGGGCCCGTAATCGCTGCTTGCAGCTATATTTTTTCTTTCACTTCCACAGGCAGAAGGTTAAGCTCTGTCACACTATAGTGTCTTGTCAGTATCAATGTTTAAGGTCAACTTACAGCAAGACGTGTAGCTTTCCATGTGTTCCCATCATCCAAAAGAAATGTGATTTTCTTCCTCCCCGCTGTTCCAGACGACATAATGCTTTTCAGGATGTTCAGCTGAGGATTGGCAGTCCAGGTCATGTCTCCTACTGGAAGTGTAAATGTAATTGTAGAGCAAAGAGTTGTCCATCAAAAAAAAATAAAAAAAATAGAGGGAATGTCCAAAGGCTGTCTTTGGATCAATGTAGTCAGTATGTTGTATTGCACAATTTGGTTCCAGGGCTCAAGTGAGATCTTCAAATGTTTAATACCTCTCAAGACACATGAGATAAAACTGGAGCATCAGTCTCCAGCACTCCTAGATTTCCTGTTATTGAGGAGGCTGAAGAACGCCATGCAATATCCATTCAGTCAGTCAGACCATACAGGCTTGAAAATGTCAAAATCCAGAGCAGATATGATCAGTATGGTTTTCTGATGCAGAGTAACAACAGCGTCTCTGGCAATAACTGGGAAACAACAAGTCCCTCATGCAGACAACTGAATTATTAACAACAGCAAGTTCATCACAAGAGTGACATACAACCTGACAGTCTTTTTCTTTCCCAGTGCAGATGTGCATTACAGAAAAGGACGGTTTTTATACATACAGTGTCTTTACGGAAAAGTCTCAGTCAAACAGACTTCTGAATTTCAGAACCAGCTCTTTACATTTTGTGAATTGAACTGGCCACAGTAGATAGGAAGTTGTATTGGCATTTAAATTTGAATGACATGAAGATATATCTGCTGTATTGCAATTAAAAGAAGCCCAACATTGCCTGTGCAACAAAACAAATCATTAATTTTGACTAATCATTTGCATTAACACATGTCCATGTTTTCCCTATTTTTTTAAATACTGTATAAACAATTAGCAGCCATCAAAACAGATGTTAAGGCCATAGCCTTCATGAAAAAGTCTACATGAAAGACAGAAGGAAAGAAAGAAAGATGCCAGCATAGTTGTTTCTTGTAGTAATACAGATATCTCAGATTTTGATGATCAATGAGAGTACTTTTAAGCCAGAGTATTTCTCAGCAGCCAAAGTGCTTCTTTCTTTCTATACAATGAACTATTTCTTTTCTGCATCCAGCAGCTTTTTATTCTCCTAGTTGTTATTTATGAAAGGATAACTCAGTGGAGGTCAGACAACAGTAAGCAGTTTGTGATTAAAAACTATTAGCGTGTTACCAGAGTTGTGACACCGTGTGCACATGCTCACGGAACACAGGTTTCAATTCAGCGGACATCATGTCCTGTTCTCAGATCCCTCCCTCTCTCCCACCATTTCCCTGCATCTAACTGTCCTCAACAGCACTTACACACCATAGCTCTCAGGGGTTCCACACATGTAGATTTTTTTTATATTTGGCTTAGTTAAATACTATGGTAACACTTTGGTAAATGCCATTTAAATTATATGTTTTTGTTCTATTTTGCCAGCAAAATGGTTCCAAAACACACCAACAGAATGGCTGCACGTCTCAGAGCAACACACAGTGGTGTTTTTGATACTGAATGAATTTGATGATTCAACTACCCATCCATAAAGACAGTTATGCGCTTCCAGATTCCTGAATAAACCAGCTATTTTTTGAGAAATTGGTTTAGTAAATGATTCAATGACTCACTTATTAAAACTGTGAAATGCCAGCACCTACTGGTGTTTTTTTGGTATTGTTGCTTTTTCTAATTATTTTAAATGGCCATTTTCAAAAACATATCAATCGCATTACTATGTATGTACATTATATATACAATTTGTTATCGCAGTGTAAATGTAATCAAGCCACCTTTGAGCTGCATTAAACAGTCATTGTGAATACATCTAAATTTAAACACACACATGCACAATAATTCACATTGATTTTCAGAATGCCATCATGAGTATAAGCCGGATGTGGACCCTCAAGCTCAGACTCATCTGGTCAAACTGACATTTGTCTTTATTGAGGTTCAGTCCAGCCTCATTAGTCCGGCTCAACCCGACACATAGGTCAGCATTGTGTAGATGAGTTGATGCTCCATAAATGATCCTGTTGTCAAGGTAACACTGGACAACCCTCCTTGTTAGAATCCCTCAGGTCTACACGTGTATGCCACCTGTCTTCTTTGTGACAGCAAAAGGATACATCCATTCAGAGTCTGTTTTGTCTATTATTCAATTTTCCACAAATCATATTAGATATAGCATAATGAATGTGCATTCATATTTTATGTGCAGACGTAAGTCATGATATTACATTTCTGTAGTGGACATATATGATTAATCTAATTTATAGTGTGCCTTTCAGAAAATTAAAAATGTTAGTCAATTTCCAAACATATTGGCAGGATTATTTGAATTAATTATTTCAGAATTGTTCTTCTAAAAAACACTGGTTATGTGTTAATAATATGTTAATATGTAATAGCTTGTAACAATTTTTTTTTCCTGATCATATCTTTAACAATAGTAGGTTGTTTAAAAAAAAAATATGGCAGACAAAAACTACACTGGATAAAGCAATGTTGTCAAGAGTACAGTCAATCTTTCATTTAAAGTCGGCATGAAACAGAAGTTGTGATAGCCTTTTCTTTCCTAATTTGGAATTCTTTCCTACTTTCAAATTCCATGGGGAATTGATTGGATGGTTGTGGTTTGCTATTGGTGGATCTCACGTGAGTGACAGGTTGTCCCGCCCTCACGCCAGTAAACATCATCAGAGAAGAGAAGAGATGATGCTGCAAGAGGGGAAGTTATTTTGATTAAAGATGGCGAGGGCACATGCATTTTTAAAATAACTTAATGATGTGCATGCATAAATCATTTATAATAAATACTTAAATATTTAATAAAAAAATGAAATAAAGCCGGTTTTGATTTCATGGTGACCAAGTAGTTGATCTCTCCGAGCATATATTTAGTTGTATGATGCAAATGCAAAGAAATCCATGTACTTTTACATGGCTAAATAATCGTTGGGCCCGCTGAATGTATTCACTCTATATGAAACGTATGGCGGTCAGTAAGAGCTGTGCGTGCCTCCTACGCCGGATATCATGGTTTGATTCCCTCTAAAAGTGGGTCGAGTAGGACTGGTTACATACCGTATATTCACAGTACATCAAAACACTAAGTTACAGGTTGTTGTAACTGAAGTGCAAGGTATTTTCCTGTAACAAAAAAATATATATTTTCAATGTTTAGGGCAAAATAAAAGGCAATGTCTTATTTCCCCAAGTTTTATATTCCCCTTAGGTTGCTTTTTCTTATATTTGTCTGACACAGTCGGTGTCTTGCAGTGATTTTGTGCGACCACCGCATTTATTTTACTTTCTGCCACGTCTTTTGCATCAACATTCACAGACTCATATTGTTTTCTCAAGTGTTAAATCAGACTTCAGACTCCAGTCTGGTCATGTACCATTTCACTATCCATGTGTCTGAAGCCACATGTTGTGACAAGCTCACGTAGCGCTGCCACATCGTGATACATGAACTTTCACACATCAACTCTCTGTGATCGTCTTCAACCATTGAAATAAGCTTCATTCTTCACAGCTGTCCTGGTAATGCTTCACGCGAAGAAATTTGTGTCCTTATTACGGCAACTTTTTTTTTTAACCTGATTGAACAAAGGGAATGTCTGTCATGTATCTCTTAAATGTTGTTGTGGGTCTGATCTTTAATTTGTGCCTTTATTTCTCTTCTTCAGTGCTACTCTCCTTTTATCTTTCATCCCTGTTCTCATATATTTGATCTCACTTAATGTTTGATAAGCAAGCGAAAAGCATTTGGTTGTGAATTGCTCCCAACCCTGCTTCTCACACCTTTTGCTTTTATTTTATGGTGTGCCTTAATATGTTCAGTTTCAAAAAGCAAAGCAGTGTGGATGAGCAAACTACATTTTTGGTGAGCCACGTATTCGAATTTTAAAACGACTTGCATTAAAGGGAGCATGATTTGTTTGCATGAAACGTCTTTTTGTTTGCATTGACTATATAGACAACGGTCTACAAATGACACATCTTTTCAAAGGTCTGTGGGTTTAGTGTTAGTATTTGGTCTCTGCTTTATAATAGACATGCTTCAGCTACAGCAATATAGTAATGTGTGTTGGAAATACAAATGAAAACATGCAAAATCAAAAGAAGACATTCATTACAAAACAGTAATCGCGGAATTAGCCTAATCCAATCAGTCACATTTGGGCAAATTGTTAAAGTCAAGCATCCTTTGAAAAATTAGCACTTTTTGTCCCCAAAAGAGTGAAATCAGTGAAATATTGATATTGTCCATTGTTTACATCAGATTTTCCACGGGAAATCTCACAAAATATCTTGCCGTCAAACTTGACTTTAGAGTAGACAAACATGGCAGACGACGGGCAAGAAGAAATGGCGATTATAGTGTTTGGACAGCTTTTTACAGAAAAAGTGTGGGAAAATTGAAGGAAAGATGGCTTTCTGATTGGGTATCGCTTCGTTAAACATGAAAATCTACAGAGCCGACCCTTCCTTTACGCAAAATACACAAGTTGCGTAGGGCCCCCTTGCTCCTCACTATATAAAATAAACATGACGGTGATTTACCATAATGTGAATATATATCTTTATAACATGCAAATCTATGTGTGGCGTCTACTAAATATTTGCGGAGTCATGTGAAAATATTTGTAATAATTATTTATATGTATTCAATAACTGTTTCGGACTCGGACATAACATGCATCTTGACATGGCTATGGCTGCAAAACGAAATTATCCTTCTAGAACAGAAAAAAGTCCCAATCCAGATCTCCAACGTGTTTCGTTCGTTTGTGTTTGTGCTATACATCAATAATCAAAACGTTATTATGTGTGGTTTAACGTATACACTTTCCTGTTCAGTATTACAAGCTGTCATGTAACTCAGGTACTTTAAAAACAATGTCCATTAGTCTAAAATGACCTCATTTAAAGAATGTTTTATGTAGTTTCGTATGTTTACCTGAGCCTTGTTCACTCTAAAAAATGCTTGGTTGTTTCAACCTAGATTTGGGCCAAAATGGACAAAGCCAACTGTTGGGTTCAAATAAAAATGCAACCCAATGGTTGGGTTTGTCCATATTTGACCCAAATTTGGGTTGAAAGAATCATGCTTTTTTTATTATTATCATGTTGTAGGCTAATTTAAATATTAAATCACACATTTAGAAAGCCAATTCAGCTGTGTGTTATAGTTTTTTTCTGACAGCTAGTTGGTGCCAGAACATTACTATTAAAATAGCATTTATTTAGCTGTCAATTAAAATTTGGTTTTAATTTTACTTACTGCCTAATTTAACGTGTTTTAGTTTCCCTTTACATATTTATATACGCCTTTCATAACTTGCAGTTTGTTTATTTGATGGGGGTTTTTTTTAGGTTGGGTTAGTTAGGTTGATTGGGACACTTTTTACCATTGAAATGTCTTTCAACCTGAATTCACCCCTATAGAAAACTGGCAGTTCACCTGGGATAATGAGAACCATTGTGATTATTACTTATGTTTATGGTAAATTGTTGTTTTTTCAAGAATGCACTGCCACCATACAACAGGATTTCTGATCGTCACTAATTCTGATCCAATTAGTTGAATATTTACGATTTGAGACCGGTGCGGCCCTGACGTTCTTCCGAGCAGATTCAGTCTCTCACACACCTCACACCACACAGGAAAATCTGATAAAATAATCTGTAGAATCATCAAGATAATATTGAATAAACTTTACCAAAGGAGACAAACTGGCCCGATTATCTTGTATTGTGTACAAACAAATGAGCCTGTCTCCAAAGTTTATTTTTCATAATAGGGCAGTAGTTTTAAAAGTTTTAATGTGACCCTTTTCTAAGATTTTGCAGCCCTACAAAAAAACACTGAAACTAATAATTATTTTAGAGATATGCAATGATAAAAAGTTCCCAGGACTTAAAAATGTGGGAATTGGTTTAGGATCTGAATACTTGGCAGGACATTTTATCTATGATGACAATTGCACTCTTTATGATGAAAGACGAGACATTTTATCTTGTGAAGTTGGGAGCTTATAAGGAGTACTTTTATATGCAATCTCTTTTATATATCTTTATAATAGATGTACTTTTTATGCGAAATAAAATGTTCCAAAGAGCATTTTTTGTCATGTTGCAGATACTGTGCTTTATAATTAATTATGCAAAAAGTTTTGAACCAGGACGCACTCGTGAATCAAGATTTATACTGTAACACTGGACCAACATTTACTGTGAAGTCTTTGGTAATATGTATATTTATCTGGATTTTAGGGTTCTCCCACCTTTGAAACCACATTCATCCTCTGATAATGCGGCAACATTTGTCTTTGTTCTACTCATCACCGAGACCGTTCCAATGGCCTAGAAGACAGTGACGATATATATCAGAGCGATTCTTATCGGCTTCTCTGTTACTTATGGAGGTTAATGACATTTGGTAGACATTTTGGTAAAGCAGCGTATCATGATTCAGGCCATGATGATGAATTCAGCTAATGGCTTTATTTGATGTCTTATCTTCTTTGTGCCACATGAGCGGACGAGAATATATGAGCAGAGCGCTGAGGCTGATTGACGAAGGAGATCCGTTGTTCACATTTATTGATTGTTGCCATGTGAAATCATTACTGTTCAAAGTAATTGGATATTCATCTTACTGCAGATAAAGAAATGGAAATGTAACAGCTTTGTCAAAAAGACACTGAAAGACATACAGAGAGCGAAATAGACAAAGTGCGCTCAGAAACATTTCTAAAATGCCAAACTTAATGCGCAAGCCACCCATGTATCATGTATTTTCACAGTGTCATTGTAATTTGAGTTAGACCCTCAGCACAGTGCCAATGTAGACAGGTAATAATGCATAAAACAGTTCTGGATATGTCTGTCTACCTGTCTACCAGCTGTCCAAGTTGCCTAAAATAATGGCAATAAGCCTGGCATGTGCCGAAAATGTACGTCAGGCAACAAACATGAACATTGCACAATAAATGTGTAAATAAGCATAAAAAATAGGAATTGTGTTTTATATTATGTTGTTACTGTATGAGTTTTATAGTATATGAAGTTGAGTTTTGCTTTGTTTTAATATTTGTTTTATTTTTTCAGCAAGCACATTTTCCAGTAAACATGAAAAAATAAATTGCACAAGCTATTAAGACAGATAATGTTAAATTCATTTCTTACTCCTCTGCACCCAAGCATAAACTTGAAATGTTAAAATTATACTAAAGAGTCAAAATGTGCTTTTTTTTAAATAACTGAATTTTTGTTGACAGTACAAAATTAATATAAATATGACTAATGCCAAAAGACATGGTTGCCTAAAATGATTTGGAGTCTTAGAGGGAATTTCTTAATAATCAAAACAAATTCAAATTGAAGGCAATTAAAATTAAAAAGTGTTCCTTCAACAATGTTACAGTCTTAAACCCCATCACACTATATTCTCAGTTGTGTCATATTTTAGGAAAATAAAAAAGGGAAACAATTAAAAAGTAAAGCATTTTTTGCTGAGTGTCGCCAGATGAAAAAAAAAGTGGCTTTAGTTAATACAATAAAAAAATAAAAATAAAAAACAGATAGAGTTACAGTTACATGTATAATTAATAAAATGTGTTGTGTAAAGCCAAGTAAAAAAAAGTGTAGAAATCTGAATATAATTAAAGGCCTTGAATGACTGAGCTTGTTCTTTCTTTTGTGCTTAATGATGGGGTATTTAGAAAATTAATCATGTAGTTAAGAAAATACTAGTAAAAGTGACATGTAAAGGCCAAGTATGATAACCCATATTCAGAATTTGTCCTCAGCATTTATGCTGCCTTCACATGCTATCGGATATTCCCTATACTTCCCACTTCTGAAGTCATGATTATGAGCTCATCGCATTAAAATTTTTAGTTGGGGTACATGTCCAAGTTTTGAACTAGGAAACTAGTATTTACGATTATTCTGATAGCACGTGAAGGCACCATTAACCCATCCAAGTTATAGCACACACACACTGCAAACTGTGGACACACACACCTGGAACAGTGGGCAGCCATTCACTGCGGCGCCCGGGGAGCGATTGGGGTTTAGGTGTCTTGCTCAAGGGCACAAAAAGCATGCCCTGCCAGTATTGAGAATCGAACCCACAACCTTTGAGTTACCAGTCTGATCATTAGGCCACGATACTATACATATTAATTTAAACAATATAATTTTAATACTATATATTTAATTCAATAGATATTACAAATCATATTTGAGGAATAGATGCTAACTTACCGTATTTTCCGGACTATAAGTCACACTTTTTTTCATAGTTTTGCTGGTCCTGCGACATAGTCAGGTGCGACTTATATATCAAAATTAATTCATACTGACTGAGATGAACCAAGAGAAAACATTACCGTCTACAGCCGTGAGAGGGCGCTCTAGTTGGCGGAGTTGTACAGAAGCGACACGGAGGATGAAGAAGTCAATGGATTCAGTGATGTGGAATGAGATTGCGGGAGCTTGGTGAACTTGCTTTACCGGTAACTTGTTGGACTCGCTGGCTTATGTTCATTTAGCCTATTCAGCCTCCCAGGTATATGTTCTTTATGCTATTGTGTAGGGTTTCCCACAGAAGTTAAGGTGTAACTTAACTTAGTGTTAGCCTACGCGTCGCCACCATACACATCAGCATAAATGCTCCTGATAAATTATTTGTTATTAAAACATTAGCATTCACAAACCACTGTTAACTTAACATAAAAGCAAGCAGGCTGCGTGCATGGTTTGCCATGACTGAATGCGCGCAAAGTGCACTGCCTTAATAATTCCTAAAAAGCTGACATTGCGATCTCATACATCTCTGTTATTATCAATGAAGCTGACTGCATATTTAATCTTTCATAATATCTTTTAAATCAGAGGATTTGCCAGCATGCAGAATTCAGCACTGAACAAAAAGTCTGTTTTGAGCGGTGAGGGGATTCTATCTTAAATGCTTCTGATTGGCCATTGCGTTAAAAAAAATCAACACATATGTCTGTGATTGGCTACATCGCTCAACGCTGCAAACATGTTACAAATAGAAACTCTGGCCTGTAAATCGTTTATACTTTGTTTTAGTTGTTCTTGTTTCTTTTCTGCAACAGATGTATTATCTAATAATAACAATTTATTAGTTTTTATACGTTTTATTCATAGATATTTTTTATTTAATAGTTTTATTCTCCCGCAGCCCGCACACGCAGAGTGAGTGCATTAGGCTACCGCCCGCGCTCGCACTCGGCCATCAAATCTAGTCCCGCGCCGCACGTCTCTAGATCAAGGGCCCGGCCCCAGTATAGCGGTGGGAAATATCGGGCTCGGGCAGAGAATCTAAGCTCTAAAAAGGACAGAGTAACACGTCGGATATCGCTCAAATAAATTTTTTTGACGACGTAGTTAACCCTCTGGGGTCTAAGGTGTTTTTGGGGTCCTTGAGATGTTTTGACATGACCTGATATTTGTATTTTTTCAGTGTGTTAGGGTTAGGTTAGTGGCAAGCGTGTGTTGCTTCGGCGGCCGCCTTAGTTCCAAAGTGCTGCGGGAAACCCTGTGTTACATTAACATGCCGGACACCTATTCAGCCTGTTGTTCTGTGTGCTATTGTGGAGCTGAATAACTTGCCTTTCCAGATTAAATGTCTGTTCTTGGTCTTGGATTTTGTGAAATAAATGTCTAAATAAATGCAACTTATAGTCCAGTGCGACTTATATGCGTTCATGACACATTTTTTGACTGATGCGACTTATACTACGGAGCGACTTATAGTCCGGAAAATATGGTATGTCTGTAAACATAGGGGGCCATACATGTTTATTTGGGGGCTCAGTTCACAAATCCCTCAGTCCTAATGGGCTACCTAGACCCACGTGGCACACACTGGTCTCACGGCCTTTGTATTGATCTGTTTGGTTGCATCAGCACCAACCAAATTGCTGTGGTCAGACGTTCTATAGCCAAGTACGCTGGGAGTATAACGTGCTGTTATTAGCTTGGCAAGTGCTGAATGTTTAAGTCCCTCAAGACCCGAGAATCTTGGCTCAATCATTGTGAAGCAATTCTGAGCCAGATAAGCAATACTACGATTGAAGTTACACAGTTTGCACTGTTACACTGCTCAGGGAAAGACAATAAAAAGAACATAAAAAATATCAGCCTATGCAAAAAAGCACAGCCATTTTCTCCACCTGTTAGATTAATTGTATTTAAAAAAAAGTTTGCATTTACATTATTCTAAACCCATATGACTGATGAACATCAGCATTTTTTATCGTATTCATAAAAAATAATTAATATTTTCAATACACAAGAACATTTTGTTGTATGATGGAAACAGTCAATATACTGTAGAAATCAACAATCAATAATAGAAAGAACAGAGCCCCTGTTAAAAAAAGAAAAAGAAAGAAAAGAAAACCGTGTTTTTGTCAAAGACTTTGTCCAGATCGAATTCAGAATGATGATCAAAACATAGGCGAAGTAGATCGATCAACACAACCAGAACTTGCACAGTTGTATACCTCTTAGTGGATTCAACATTTCATTTGGAAATGTTAGGCAGTTTTGATTAATATGTTGTTGAATGTTTGATGATCAAATTAGCTTACTTGTGCGTAAACAACTTCAATCTGCTCCTTCTGGTTGTGCAGAATTTCTTCTTCGGCTGTATTTGGATCTTGAGGTGCTGCACTATTTCAGAAGATCTCTAACAGCAGGGAAATACAATAGGGAAGACAAATAAACAAGAAAGCATTTCTTGTTAAATAAATTACAATAAAAGTGGCATGTTAAAAGTGACACAACAAAGTTGTGATTTTAGTCAAACATCTAAATTGAAAACTTTGTTTGACAAAAATAAAGAGACCATAGATTAACAGTTTGTCTATTTGCAACTTTAAATTACATAAAAAGTGAATTATCATAATACTACATTTGTTACACATATGCAGTAGTTAGATTTTGTATACGTTTAAGTCAATGTTGTCCTTTACCGAGTTGAGAAAAAAGGTGGCCAACCAACCAATCAATGAATGACAGTCAAACACTCAAAAAATAAGCTGTTGAACAAACTTAATTAAATTAAGGAAACCTTTTCCACAAAATGGAATTACATTTTTCCAACAAAATCGAATTTGTTCGAAATTATTTGGTGTAATCTTGTTGTATGAACTTAAATTAATTTAGTCAATCCAGCAAGATAGATTAGTTTAGTCTAGTAAGTTTAGTCAGGTTAGTTTTTATCCAACATTATAATTTTAGCTAATTTGACTCTACTAATGCTAGATGTTACTAGTGTTCTATATAATTAAAACCAGTACATAGTAATATTAAATATGACTTGTGCAGGCCTGCGAGTGTGGTTTAATGGAAATAAAGTGTTTACCGAGTGCCCAAACCCTAAACAGTCGCCACTCTTCTGCATAATGGTAACCACAATTTTCAAAAACATTACAGAAAGTCCTCTAAGTTTCTAACATAACTGAACATTAAACACAAACATTAAATATAGCTGCAAGCAGCGATTACGGGCCCAAGCCGGTGGCACCGCCACCCCGGTGCCTTTAGTTGCACTAAAGGCACCAGGGTGGAGGTGCCACTGGCTTGGGCCCTCCATCTCTGCTTGCAGCTATATTTATTTATATATATATATATATATAAAAAAAACCGCCACCCCGGTGCCTTTAGGGTTCTTGTGCACAACGGGCAATAACGTATCTCCGCTTTAGAGCTTGCATCAGTGTGGGTTCTGCAAAAGTGCGCATCGAGGGCGTGAGCACCGTTCTGAAAACTAAAATGAAAATTAGACACCCTACAGTTTCATGGACTTAACGGACACATGAAATCAGCAGCCATTGTAAGTACACAAGACCAAAAATTCATATGAAGTGTGGTATATATATATATTAATTTTTTTAAGGGACAAGACAGATTATTTGACTTGCCTGACCTGATTAGAACAGTGAAAAAAAAAAAAAAAAAAAAATGGGTTGTGCAAAAAGGCGCATTTTTTGCTAGATTTTTTAAAAAGTTTAAATATATCAAAACAGAAAGATTTTTTTACATTTAAAAGCGTGCAATGAAAAACAGGAATAGGGGAGGGGAATGGCCGACAGAGACAGAGAACTTTTGAAACTAAAAAAATAACATCCTAACTTTGACAGAAAGTAGTCTTTGATAATGTTTAAATATACATAAAAATGCAGCATTGAATTAATTGAAATTAGTGTACTTTAAAACACTTGTTTAAAAGAAAAAACACATTTATACATAGTATAAAACACTAGATGGCACAATATACCTATTTTTAATAGTCTTTCTGCCCCCCTCCCCACACAGACAAACACAGGAGGGGCTGTCTGTGTGTGTGGCTGCGATGTCAAGATTGCAGTGTGTGTGTGTGTGTGTGTGTGTGTGTGTGTGTGTGTGTGTGTGTGTGTACGAGGATCGATCGAAAAATGGAGACATAAAAACATACTCCGTCATTTTGTTCATACAGGACATCATTCAAACTGCAAAGTGTTTCCTTATATTTGTGTGCACTTGCAATAAAACACAACATTGTGCTTTTGTTAAACTATAAACTCTTGTCAAACTGTAACATACAAATGTCACCCAACCAAAATCACACACACACACAACAATGTTGACTGTTTTTGTTCTGTTTCAGCAGCGAAAATAGTTAAACAAAGATCACAGCAGAACCATCGCGCATCTCACAGTGTTTTTTCATTAGTGAATGATTCCGCATTTTTAAAGAATCGCTTGACTCAAAGATTCAATGATCAATCCATAAAGATCTGTGTCATTCATGAATGATTCAGTCGTTCGAACGAATGAATCAATGACTCGCTCATTAAGACGGTCGTGTTTTTTCATTAGTGAATGATTCCGCATTTTGAAAGAATCGCTTGACTCAAAGATTCAATGATCAATCCATAAAGATCTGTGTCATTCATGAATGACTCAGTCGTTCGAACGACTCGTTTGAACGAATGAATCAATGACTCGCTCATTAAGACGGTCGCCTGGCGACACCTATAGGAGGTTTAGTGTTATGTTTAAAAGTAGCCTTTCATTCTTTGCAACGATCGTTAATTAACTTATATTTAAAACAATCTTAAAACATTATTTAATGCATTGTTATTTTTCAGTGTAAAATATTTAATTTGATCAGCCACAGGGTAGGCTAACAGTCCTATAGTGTCTTATTATTCTAAATAATTTAATTTATTGATCAAATTTAGAAATTAAAAATGAACTATGAAGCATACATTTAATAAGAGTAGGGTGTGACTAGGTATAGATATTACAATATACAGATATTCAAATATAGTGGGCACTAGCCTATTAAAACCTGAACGTGTCCGCTTAATAAATCGTGAGCTGAATGAGTCGCAGCAAACATCAGCACAAGGAGTCCAATTTCATTAATCATGGGTGAAAAGCTGACTGAAAAGATTAAGAATAATAGGCTATTGAACACGCAATTCAAGCAATCCCACCCCCGAAATGGCGCTATGTTTAAAATTAAACTAAATGCTCACGGCTGCACGGGCAATAACGCGTTCACGGCGAGGAACGAGCAGAACAGAGTGAATGTGTTTTAGTTCATTCCTACTGGACGTCCAGTACTTACTTTGGCTTTTAAGTTAGCGATTTAAAAGCCCCCGCTTTAATTGCACATCGATTAACCGGTAGGAAAATATTCTAACAGTCACTATTTATATAGATACAATATACAATGGGCCTACCCGATTTTGACCACAAGAGGGCAGTATTGCCCTATGTATGACTTATTTTTTGACTTAAAAAGTGCATTCTGGCTGTTTTTTAACTTATACATAATTCTTAAATTGAAATAAAAGAACAAAATGGGTTTAGTTCTGATATTTGTATACTTTTATATAGAAATAAATGGTGTATAATAAATTTTTTAGAAGATATGAGGCTTTTAGTGTTTCCTTTTTTGGACATTACTTTAATCCCTCGCCATAGCAAAACCATTTGAGATATTTAATATCTGTTCACAATTTAGCATCTTTAATGTATTTTCATCATGTTGAAAAAGTTTGGTGTGAATAAAATAAACCACCGCTAAAAACTCGGAGTCTAAAATATACCAAAACTCACATTCAAACCAAAATATCTGACTTCTTGTTGGTCGGAGCTAATGACTGTAAATTAGAAAGTTGTCCGGATCGAAGAGAAGAATATACGTACCGAGTTTGGTTACTGTAGGTAAAACTAATACCCCATTTTTGACTAAAGGTGGCGCTAATGAGCCCCTTACCACGCCCGTTTCTGAAACTTCGCACATGTCTATTACACAATAAATGTCAAATGCATGTTGAGTTTCATGCAATTTGAAGCATGTTAAGAGCCTCAAATGCATCCAAACAGAATATAAAAGTTTAAAGCGTTGCCATGGCGACAGTATTAAAGATATCAATAATCCTTTCACAGGTCTACATCTGTCGTGTGTTTACATTATACAGATGAAGTTTGAAGCAAATCGGGTAAAAATAAGAGGGTGATTTCAAAGCATTTCGAAAGTGACACACTTCCTGCTGCCAGTTGGTGGCGCTATAACTTTGACTCACAATAGTCACATCCATGTGATCGGCCTCTTACAGCGAACACACTGCTGAAGTTTCATCAAGATCAGTTAATGTATGAGGATGTTATAACACACTTCCTGTTTCCAATATTCGCCATAAATTCGTTTCCTCGCCACGGCCAAACCATTCGAGATATCAAAAATCCCCTCGCAATTTAGCATCCTCCATGTCTTGACTTCATGCACACCGAGTTTCGTGGTCATCCGATGAATTCTCTAGGACAAGTGTTTCAAATGCCAGAACATGCGTTTCCATACAGCCCATAATAACCGACTTCCTGTTGGACTGGCGTAAAACTTAGAGCACGAAAGTTGTTCGGCCCGATGAGATCTATACGTGTACCGAGTTTCATATTATTACATGCAAGCGTGTTTGAGATATGGACATGTTTTTGAATCCCATTCCAGGGGGCGCTGGCGAGCCCCCCTGCCACGCCCGGGTCCCAGCTTCAGTCGGGCCCTAATGGCCGCGGGTTCTGACATTTGTGCAAAGTTTCAAGAGTTTTTGAGCACGTTAAGGCCCCCAAAAGTGCCCAAAAGGTAGTAAAATAATAATAATAAAGAATAATAAATAATTAAAGCTGCAAGCAGCGATGAAAGGGCCCTCGCACCCGTGCCAACCGCCACCCGGTGGATTTAGGAAGACAGAGCACGGTGGCCATTGTGCATTTAAGTAGGTAAATATAGGAGTATGTCAAAGTCAGTTACAAAAATGTCCTTTATTATGGGGATAATAGCATGCGTTATCACTCAGATAAGTGTTGCTAGCATGTTTCTAGCATGTTTAGAACTCAATGGCATATTAAATATGTCGCTAGCAATGCATCACAGTTTAAAACGTGTCACTTCCTGTCGACAGTAGGTGGCGCTATTACTTTAACTTAAAATTGTCATGTAGATGTGTTCAGGGCAGGACTCTTATCAAACGTGTGAAGTTTGGGGCCGATTGGACATTGCCTTCTTCAGTAACAACAACTTCCCGTTTCATTGCATTAGCGTGCTTTAGCACTTAGCTAAGAATTGCTAGCATGTTTTAACATGTTTCTAACATGTATATTACTCAATGGCATATTTAATATGTTGCTAGTAATGCATCGCAGTGTTAAACATGTCACTTCCTGTTGCCAGTAGGTGGCGCTATTACTATAACTGAAAAGTGTCATGTAGATGTGTTCAGGGCAGGACTCTTATCAAACGTGTGAAGTTTGGGGCAGATTGGACATTGCCTTCTTGAGTAACAACAACTTCCTCTTTCATTGCATTAGCATGCTTTAGCACTTAGCTAAGAATTGCTAGCATGTTTTAACCGGTTTCTAACATGTTTATTACTCAATGGCATATTTAATATGTTGCTAGTACTGCATCACAGTGTTAACCATGTCACTTCCTGTTGCCAGTAGGTGGCGCTATTACTATAACTGAAAAGTGTCATGTAGATGTGTTCAGGGCAGGACTCTTATCAAACGTGTGAAGTTTGGGGCAGATTGGACATTGCCTACTTGAGTAACAACAACTTCCTGTTTCATTGCATTAGCATGCTTTAGCACTTAGCTAAGAATTGCTAGCATGTTTTAACAGGTTTCTAACATGTTTATAACTCAATGGTTTATTTAATATGTTGCTAGTACAGCATCACAGTGTTAAACATGTCACTTCCTGTTGCCAATAGGTGGTGCTATTACTATAACTGAATATTCTCATGTAAATGTGTTCAGACCAGAACTCTTATTAAACGTGTGAAGTTTGGGGCAGATTGGGCATTCAATGCCTGAGTTACAGCAAATTCCTATTTAATTGCAGTAATAGCATGCTTTAGCACTTAGCTAATGTTTGCTAGCATGTTTTAGCATGTTTCTAGTATGTTGTTAACATGTTTAGCACTTGCTGGCAATTTTGTATATGTTATTAGGAGTCCAAAACAGTGTTAAACATGTCACTTCCTGTTGCCAGCAGGTGGTGCTATGACTGTAACTGAATTTGAGCATGGTCATGTGTTCAGGACAGAACTCTTATCAAACGTGTGAAGTTTGGGGCAGATTGGACATTGTTTACCTGAGTTACAGCAACTTCCTGTTTTATGGCGAAACATCAAAATTTGTCAGGCCGCCGAGGACACGCCCTTCGACGAAAACTCAAGATCTTCGCAATTTAACGTTGCAAAGGCCTTAAGATTACACTCACCAAATTTGAAGATGATCAGATTAAAACTGTAGGAGGAGTTCGTTAAAGTACGAGGCCTGAAAATGGCAAAAACTGCACAAAAATCAGAGAGGAAGTTCAAAATGGCTGACTTCCTGTTGTGTTTAAGGCTATGCTCCAAGAGACTTTTTTGTCAAAAATGTCCTTTATTATGGGGATAGTAGCATGTGTTATCACTCAGATAAGTGTTGCTAGCATGTTTTAGCATGTTTCTAGCGTGTTTAGAACTCAATGGCATATTAAATATGTCGCTAGTAATGCATCACAGTGTAAAACGTGTCACTTCCTGTCGATGTTAGGTGGCGCTATTACTTTAACTTATAATTGTCATGTAGATGTGTTCAGGGCAGAACTCTTATCAAACGTGTGAAGTTTGGGGCAGATTGGACATTGCCTTCTTCAGTAACACCAACTTCCTGTTTCATTGCATTAGCGTGCTTTAGCACTTAACTAAGAATTGCTAGCATGTTTTAACATGTTTCTAACATGTTTCTAACTCAATGGCATATTTAATATGTTGCTAGTACTGCATCACACTGTTAAACATGTCACTTCCTGTTGCCAGTAGGTGGCGCTATTACTATAACTGAATATTCTCATGTACATGTGTTAAACATGAGAATATTCAACCGTGTGAAGTTTGGGGCAGATTGGACATTCAATGCCTCAGTTACAGCAAATTCCTATTTAATTGCATTAATAGCATGATTTAGCACCTAGCTAATGTTTGCTAGCATGTTTTAGCATGTTTCTAGTATGTTGTTAACATGTTTAACACTTGCTGGCACTTTTTTGTATGTTATTAGGAGTCCAAAACAGTGTTAAACATGTCACTTCCTGTTGCCAGCAGGTGGCGCTATGACTGTAACTGAATTTGAGCATGGTCATGTGTTCAGGACAGAACGCTTATCAAACGTGTGAAGTTTGGGGCAGATTGGACATTCAATGCCTGAGTTACAGCAAATTCCTATTTAATTGCAGTAATAGCATGCTTTAGCACTTAGCTAATGTTTGCTAGCATGTTTTAGCATGTTTCTAGTATGTTGTTAACATGTTAAGCACTTGCTGGCAATTTTTTATATGTTATTAGGAGTCCAAAACAGTGTTAAACATGTCACTTCCTGTTGCCAGCATGTGGCGCTATGACTGTAACTGAATTTGAGCATGGTCATGTGTTCAGGACAGAACGCTTATCAAACGTGTGAAGTTTGGGGCAGATTGGACATTCAATGCCTGAGTTACAGCAAATTCCTATTTAATTGCAGTAATAGCATGCTTTAGCACTTAGCTAATGTTTGCTAGCATGTTTTAGCATGTTTCTAGTATGTTGTTAGCATGTTAAGCACTTGGTGGCAATTTTTTATATGTTATTAGGAGTCCAAAACAGTGTTAAACATGTCACTTCCTGTTGCCAGCAGGTGGCGCTATGACTGTAACTGAATTTGAGCATGTCATGTGTTCAGGACAGGACTCTTATCAAACGTGTGAAGTTTGGGGCAGATTGGACATTGTTTGCCTGAGTTACAGCAACTTCCTGTTTCATGGCGAAACATCAAAATTTGTCAGGCCGCCGAGGACACGCCCTTCGACGAAAACTCTAGATCTTCGCAATTTAACGTCGCAAAGGCCTTAAGATTACACTCACCAAATTTGAAGATGATCAGATTAAAACTGTAGGAGGAGTTCGTTAAAGTACGAGGCCTGAAAATGGCAAAAACTGCACAAAAATCAGAGAGGAAGTTCAAAATGGCTGACTTCCTGTTGTGTTTAAGGCTATGCTCCAAGAGACTTTTTTGTAGGTATTGGGTCATTACATGTATGTACCGAATTTCGTACACATACGTGAAACGTAGCGGGAGGCGCACTCCGTTGAACCTTTATAGGTGGCGCTATCGAGCCATTTTACCCCGCCCAATTCTGAAACGCATATCAGATGTCAATTTTCGCCAGTTCTGACGCGTGTGCAAATTTTCGTGAGTTTTCGTGCATGTTTAGGCCCTCAAAAATGCGATCAAATGCGGAAAATAATAATAATAATAATAATAATAATAATAATTAAAGCTGCAAGCAGCGATGAAAGGGCCCTCGCACCCGTGCCACCGCCAACCAGTGGCTTTAGGAAGACAGAGCACGGTGGGCAATGTGCATTTAAGTAGGTAAAAATAGGAGTAGTATGTCAAAGTCAGTTACAAAAATGTCCTTTATCATGGGTATAATAGCATGCGTTATCACTCAGATAAGTGTTGCTAGCATGTTTTAGCATGTTTCTAGCATGTTTAGAACTCAATGGCATATTAAATATGTCGCTAGCAATGCATCACAGTTTAAAACGTGTCACTTCCTGTCGACAGTAGGTGGCGCTATTACTTTAACTTAAAATTGTCATGTAGATGTGTTCAGGGCAGGACTCTTATCAAACATGTGAAGTTTGGGGCAGATTGGACATTGTCTTCTTCAGTAACAATAACTTCCCGTTTCATTGCATTAGCATGCTTTAGCACTTAGCTAAGAATTGCTAGCATGTTTTAACAGGTTTCTAACATGTTTATTACTCAATGGCATATTTAATATGTTGCTAGTACTGCATCACAGTGTTAACCATGTCACTTCCTGTTGCCAGTAGGTGGCGCTATTACTATAACTGAAAAGTGTCATGTAGATGTGTTCAGGGCAGAACTCTTATCAAACGTGTGAAATTGGGGCAAATTGAACATTCAATGCCTGACAGCAAATTCCTATTTAATTGCAGGAATAGCATGCTTTAGCACTTAGCTAATGTTTGTTAGCATGTTTTAGCATGGTTCCCGTGTGTTGTTAACATGTTCAGCACTTGCTGGCAATTTTTTATATTTTATTAGGAGTCCAAAATGGTGTTAAACATGACACTTCCTGTTGCCAACAGGTGGCGCTATTACTCTAACTGATTATTCTCATGTAGATGTGTTCAGGGCAGGACTCTTATCAAACCTGTGAAGTTTGGGGCAGATTGGACATTGCCTACTTGAGTAACAACAACTTCCTGTTTCATTGCATTAGCATGCTTTAGCACTTAGCTAAGAATTGCTAGCATGTTTTAACATGTTTCTAACATGTTTATAACTCAATGGTTTATTTAATATGTTGCTAGTACAGCATCACAGTGTTAAACATGTCACTTCCTGTTGCCAATAGGTGGCGCTATTACTATAACTTAATATTCTCATGTAAATGTGTTCAGGACAGAACTCTTATCAAACGTGTGAAGTTTACAGCAAATTCCTATTTAATTGCAGTAATAGCATGCTTTAGCACTTAGCTAATGTTTGCTAGCATGTTTTAGCATGTTTCTAGTATGGTGTTAACATGTTTAGCACTTGCTGGCAATTTTGTATATGTTAATTAGGAGTCCAAAACGGTGTTAAACATGTCACTTCCTGTTGCCAGCAGGTGGCGCTATGACTGTAACTGAATTTGAGCATGGTCATGTGTTCAGGACAGAACGCTTATCAAACGTGTGAAGTTTGGGGCAGATTGGACATTGTTTGCCTTAGTTACAGCAACTTCCTGTTTCATGGCGAAACATCAAAATTTGTCAGGCCGCCGAGGACACGCCCTTCGACGAAAACTCTAGATCTTCGCAATTTAACGTCGCAAAGGCCTTAAGATTACACTCACCAAATTTGAAGATGATCAGATTAAAACTGTAGGAGGAGTTCGTTAAAGTACGAGGCCTGAAAATGCCAAAAACTGCACAAAAATCAGAGAGGAAGTTCAAAATGGCTGACTTCCTGTTGTGTTTAAGGCTATGCTCCAAGAGACTTTTTTGTAGGTATTGGGTCATTACATGTATGTACCGAATTTCGTACACGTACGTGAAACGTAGCGGGAGGCGCACTCCGTTGAAACTTTATAGGTGGCGCTATCGAGCCATTTTACCCCGCCCAATTCTGAAACGCATATCAGATGTCAATTTTCGCCAGTTCTGACGCGTGTGCAAATTTTCGTGAGTTTTCGTGCATGTTTAGGCCCTCAAAAATGCGATCAAATGCGGAAAATAATAATAATAATAATAATAATAATAATAATAATAATAAACAGAGCAATTCCAATAGTGTCCTCGCACCATCGGTGCTCGGGCCCTAATTAAAGCTGCAAGCAGCGATGAAAGGGCCCTCGCACCCGTGCCACCGCCACCCGGTGGCTTTAGGAAGACAGAGCACGGTGGGCGATGTGCATTTAAGTAGGTAAAAATGGGAGGAGTATGTCAAAGTCAGTTACAAAAATGTCCTTGATTATGGGGATAATAGCATGCGTTATAACTCAGATAAGTGTTGCTAGCATGTTTGAGCATGTTTAGAACTCAATGGCATATTAAATATGTCGCTAGTAATGCATCACAGTGTAAAACGTGTCACTTCCTGTCGACAGTAGGTGGCGCTATTACTTTAACTTAAAATTGTCATGTAGATGTGTTCAGGGCAGGACTCTTATCAAACGTGTGAAGTTTGGGGCAGATTGAACATTGCCTTCTTCAGTAACACCAACTTCCTGTTTCATTGCATTAGCGTGCTTTAGCACTTAGCTAAGAATTGCTAGCATGTTTTAACAGGTTTCTAACATGTATATAACTCAATGGCATATTTAATATGTTGCTAGTACTGCATCACAGTGTTAAACATGTCACTTCCTGTTGCCAGTAGGTGGCGCTATTACTATAACTGAAAAGTGTCATGTAGATGTGTTCAGGACAGGACTCTTATCAAACGTGTAAAGTTTGGGAAAGATTGGACATTGCCTTCTTTAGTAACAACAACTTCCTCTTTCATTGCATTAGCATGCTTTAGCACTTAGCTAAGAATTGCTAGCATGTTTTAACAGGTTTCTAACATGTTTATAACTCAATGGCATATTTAATATGTTGCTAGTACAGCATCACAGTGTTAAACATGTCACTTCCTGTTGCCAGTTGGTGGCGCTATTACTATAACTGAAAAGTGTCATGTAGATGTGTTCAGGACAGGACTCTTATCAAACGTGTAAAGTTTGGGAAAGATTGGACATTGCCTTCTTTAGTAACAACAACTTCCCCTTTCATTGCATTAGCATGCTTTAGCACTTAGCTAAGAATTGCTAGCATGTTTTAACAGGTTTCTAACATGTTTATAACTCAATGGCATATTTAATATGTTGCTAGTAAAGCATCACAGTGTTAAACATGTCACTTCCTGTTGCCAGTTGGTGGCGCTATTACTATAACTGAATATTCTCATGTAAATGTGTTAAACATGAGAATATTCAACCGTGTGAAGTTTGGGGCAGATTAAACATCCAATGCCTGAGTTACAGCAAATTCCTATTTAATTGCATTAATAGCATGATTTAGCACCTAGCTAATGTTTGCTAGCATGTTTTAGCATGTTTCTAGTATGTTGTTCACATGTTTAACACTTGCTGGCACTTTTTTGTATGTTATTAGGAGTCCAAAATAGTGTTAAACATGTCACTTCCTGTTGCCAGCAGGTGGCGCTATGACTGTAACTGAATATGAGCATGGTCATGTGTTCAGGACAGAACTCTTATCAAACGAGTGAAGTTTGGGGCAGATTGGACATTCAATGCCTGAGTTACAGCAAATTCCTATTTAATTGCAGTAATAGCATGCTTTAGCACTTAGCTAATGTTTGCTAGCATATTTTAGCATGTTTCTAGTATGTTGTTAACATGTTAAGCAGTTGCTGGCAATTTTTTATATGTTATTAGGAGTCCAAAACAGTGTTAAACATGTCACTTCCTGTTGCCAGCAGGTGGCGCTATGACTGTAACTGAATTTGAGCATGGTCATGTGTTCAGGGCAGAACTCTTATCAAACGTGGGAAGTTTGGGGCAGATTGGACATTGTTTGCCTGAGTTACAGCAACTTCCTGTTTCATGGCGAAACATCAAAATTTGTCAGGCCGCCGAGGACACGCCCTTCGACGAAAACTCTAGATCTTCGCAATTTAACGTCGCAAAGGCCTTAAGATTACACTCACCAAATTTGAAGATGATCAGATTAAAACTGTAGGAGGAGTTCGTTAAAGTACGAGGCCTGAAAATGGCAAAAACTGCACAAAAATCAGAGAGGAAGTTCAAAATGGCTGACTTCCTGTTGTGTTTAAGGCTATGCCTCAAGAGACTTTTTTGTAGGTATTGGGTCATTACATGTATGTACCGAATTTCGTACACATACGTGAAACGTAGCGGGAGGCGCACTCCGTTGAACCTTTATAGGTGGCGCTATCGAGCCATTTTACCCCGCCCAATTCTGAAACGCATATCAGATGTCAATTTTCGCCAGTTCTGACGCGTGTGCAAATTTTCGTGAGTTTTCGTGCATGTTTAGGCCCTCAAAAATGCAATTAAATGCGGAGAAGAATAATAATAATAATAATAATAATAATAATAATAAACAGAGCAATTCCAAGAGGGTCCTCACACCATCGGTGCTCGGGCCCTAATTAAAGCTGCAAGCAGCGATGAAAGGGCCCTCGCACCCGTGCCACCGCCACCCGGTGGCTTTAGTAAGACAGAGCACGGTGGGCAATGTGCATTTAAGTAGGTAAAAATAGGAGGAGTATGTCAAAGTCAGTTACAAAAAATGTCCTTTTATTATGGGGATAATAGCATGCGTTATAACTCAGATAAGTGTTGCTAGCATGTTTTAGCATGTTTAGAATTCAATGGCATATTAAATATGTCGCTAGTAATGCATCACAGTGTAAAACGTGTCACTTCCTGTCGACAGTAGGTGGCGCTATTACTTTAACTTAAAATTGTCATGTAGATGTGTTCAGGGCAGGACTCTTATCAAACGTGTGAAGTTTGGGGCAGATTTGACATTGCCTTCTTCAGTAACAACAACTTCCCGTTTCATTGCATTAGCGTGCTTTAGCACTTAGCTAAGAATTGCTAGCATGTTTTAACATGTTTCTAACATGTATATAACTCAATGGCATATTTAATATGTTGCTAGTAATGCATCGCAGTGTTAAACATGTCACTTCCTGTTGCCAGTAGGTGGCGCTATTACTATAACTGAAAAGTGTCATGTAGATGTGTTCAGGACAGGACTCTTATCAAACGTGTGAAGTTTGGGGCAGATTGGACATTGCCTTCTTTAGTAACAACAACTTCCTCTTTCATTGCATTAGCATGCATTAGCACTTAGCTAAGAATTGCTAGCATGTTTTAACATGTTTCTAACATGTATATAACTCAATGGCATATTTAATATGTTGCTAGTACAGCATCACAGTGTTAACCATGTCACTTCCTGTTGCCAGTAGGTGGCGCTATTACTATAACTGAAAAGTGTCATGTAGATGTGTTCAGGGCAGGACTCTTATCAAACGTGTGAAGTTTGGGGCAGATTGGACATTGCCTTCTTTAGTAACAACAACTTCCTCTTTCATTGCATTAGCGTGCTTTAGCACTTAGCTAAGAATTGCTAGCATGTTTTAACATGTTTCTAACATGTATATAACTCAATGGCATATTTAATATGTTGCTAGTAATGCATTGCAGTGTTAAACATGTCACTTCCTGTTGCCAGTAGGTGGCGCTATTCTATAACTGAAAAGTGTCATGTAGATGTGTTCAGGGCAGGACTCTTATCAAACGTGTGAAGTTTGGGGCAGATTGGACATTGCCTTCTTGAGTAACAACAACTTCCCGTTTCATTGCATTAGCGTGCTTTAGCACTTAGCTAAGAATTGCTAGCATGTTTTAACATGTTTCTAACATGTATATAACTCAATGGCATATTTAATATGTTGCTAGTAATGCATTGCAGTGTTAAACATGTCACTTCCAGTTGCCAATAGGTGGCGCTATTACTATAACTAAATATTCTCATGTAAATGTGTTCAGACCAGAACTCTTATCAAACGTGTGAAGTTTGGGGCAGATTGGGCATTCAATGCCTGAGTTACAGCAAATTCCTATTTAATTGCAATAATAGCATGCTTTAGCACTTAGCTAATGTTTGCTAGCATGTTTTAGCATGTTTCTAGTATGTTGTTAACATGTTTAGCACTTGCTGGCAATTTTGTATATGTTATTAGGAGTCCAAAACAGTGTTAAACATGTCACTTCCTGTTGCCAGCAGGTGGCGCTATGACTGTAACTGAATATTCTCATGTAAATGTGTTCAGGGCAGAACTCTTATCAAACGTGTGAAGTTTGGGGCAGATTGGGCATTCAATGCCTGAGTTACAGCAACTTCCTGTTTAATTGCAGTAATAGCATGCTTTAGCACTTAGCTAATGTTTGCTAGCATGTTTTAGCATGTTTCTAGTATGTTGTTAACAAGTTTAGCACTTGCTGGCAATCTTTTATAAATTATTAGGAGTCCAAAACAGTGTTAAACATGTCACTTCCTGTTGCCAGCAGGTGGCGCTATGACTGTAACTGAATTTGAGCATGGTCATGTGTTCAGGACAGAACGCTTATCAAACGTGTGAAGTTTGGGGCAGATTGGACATTCAATGCCTGAGTTACAGCAACTTCCTGTTTCATGGCGAAACATCAAAATTTGTCAGGCCGCCGAGGACACGCCCTTCGACGAAAACTCAAGATCTTCGCAATTTAACGTCGCAAAAGCCTTAAGATTACACTCACCAAATTTGAAGATGATCAGATTAAAACTGTAGGAGGAGTTCGTTAAAGTACGAGGCCTGAAAATGGCAAAAACTGCACAAAAATCAGAGAGGAAGTTCAAAATGGCTGACTTCCTGTTGTGTTTAAGGCTATGCTCCAAGAGACTTTTTTGTAGGTATTGGGTCATTACATGTATGTACCGAATTTCGTACACGTACGTGAAACGTAGCAGGAGGCGCACTCCGTTGAACATTTATAGGTGGCGCTATCGAGCCATTTTGCCCCGCCCAATTCTGAAACGCATATCAGATGTCAATTTTCGCCGGTTCTGACGCGTGTGCAAATTTTCGTGAGTTTTCGTGCATGTTTAGGCCCTCAAAAATGCGATTAAATGCGGAGAAGAATAATAATAATAATAATAATAATAATAATAATAAACAGAGCAATTCCAAGAGGGTCCTCACACCATCGGTGCTCGGGCCCTAATTAAAGCTGCAAGCAGCGATGAAAGGGCCCTCGCACCCGTGCCAACCGCCACCCGGTGGATTTAGGAAGACAGAGCACGGTGGGCATTGTGCATTTAAGTAGGTAAATATAGGAGTATGTCAAAGTCAGTTACAAAAATGTCCTTTATTATGGGGATAATAGCATGCGTTATCACTCAGATAAGTGTTGCTAGCATGTTTTAGCATGTTTCTAGCATGTTTAGAACTCAATGGCATATTAAATATGTCGCTAGCAATGCATCACAGTTTAAAACGTGTCACTTCCTGTTGACAGTAGGTGGCGCTATTACTTTAACTTAAAATTGTCATGTAGATGTGTTCAGGGCAGGACTCTTATCAAACGTGTGAAGTTTGGGGCAGATTGGACATTGCCTTCTTCAGTAACAACAACTTCCCGTTTCATTGCATTAGCGTGCTTTAGCACTTAGCTAAGAATTGCTAGCATGTTTTAACATGTTTCTAACATGTATATAACTCAATGGCATATTTAATATGTTGCTAGTAATGCATTGCAGTGTTAAACATGTCACTTCCTGTTGCCAGTAGGTGGCGCTATTCTATAACTGAAAAGTGTCATGTAGATGTGTTCAGGGCAGGACTCTTATCAAACGTGTGAAGTTTGGGGCAGATTGGACATTGCCTACTTGAGTAACAACAACTTCCTGTTTCATTGCATTAGCATGCTTTAGCACTTAGCTAAGAATTGCTAGCATGTTTTAACAGGTTTCTAACATGTTTATAACTCAATGGTTTATTTAATATGTTGCTAGTACAGCATCACAGTGTTAAACATGTCACTTCCTGTTGCCAATAGGTGGCGCTATTACTATAACTAAATATTCTCATGTAAATGTGTTCAGACCAGAACTCTTATCAAACGTGTGAAGTTTGGGGCAGATTGGGCATTCAATGCCTGAGTTACAGCAAATTCCTATTTAATTGCAATAATAGCATGCTTTAGCACTTAGCTAATGTTTGCTAGCATGTTTTAGCATGTTTCTAGTATGTTGTTAACATGTTTAGCACTTGCTGGCAATTTTGTATATGTTATTAGGAGTCGAAAACAGTGTTAAACATGTCACTTCCTGTTGCCAGCAGGTGGCGCTATGACTGTAACTGAATATTCTCATGTAAATGTGTTCAGGGCAGAACTCTTATCAAACGTGTGAAGTTTGGGGCAGATTGGACATTGTTTGCCTGAGTTACAGCAACTTCCTGTTTAATTTCAGTAATAGCATGCTTAAGCACTTAGCTAATGTTTGCTAGCATGTTTTAGCATGTTTCTAGTATGTTGTTAACATGTTAAGCACTTGCTGGCAATTTTTTATATGTTGTTAGGAGTCCAAAACAGTGTTAAACATGTCACTTCCTGTTGCCAGCAGGTGGCGCTATGACTGTAACTGAATTTGAGCATGGTCATGTGTTCAGGACAGAACTCTTATCAAACGTGTGAAGTTTGGGGCAGATTGGACATTCAATGCCTGAGTTACAGCAACTTCCTGTTTCATGGCGAAACATCAAAATTTGTCAGGCCGCCGAGGACACGCCCTTCGACGAAAACTCAAGATCTTCGCAATTTAACGTCGCAAAGGCCTTAAGATTACACTCACCAAATTTGAAGATGATCAGATTAAAACTGTAGGAGGAGTTCGTTAAAGTACGAGGCCTGAAAATGGCAAAAACTGCACAAAAATCAGAGAGGAAGTTCAAAATGGCTGACTTCCTGTTGTGTTTAAGGCTATGCTCCAAGAGACTTTTTTGTAGGTATTGGGTCATTACATGTATGTACCGAATTTCGTACACGTACGTGAAACGTAGCGGGAGGCGCACTCCGTTGAACATTTATAGGTGGCGCTATCGAGCCATTTTGCCCCGCCCAATTCTGAAACGCATATCAGATGTCAATTTTCGCCGGTTCTGACGCGTGTGCAAATTTTCGTGAGTTTTCGTGCATGTTTAGGCCCTCAAAAATGCGATTAAATGCGGAGAAGAATAATAATAATAATAATAATAATAATAATAATAAACAGAGCAATTCCAAGAGGGTCCTCACACCATCGGTGCTCGGGCCCTAATAATAATAATAATAATAATAAACAGAGCAATTCCAATAGTGTCCTCGCACCATCGGTGCTCGGGCCCTAATAATCCGAAGAAAAACAATAGGGCCTTCGCCTTTTCAAGGCTTGGGCCCTAATAACAACATCTTTCCATTTACTGAAAAACACATAAAATTAAAGCTGCAAGCAGCGATGAAAGGGCCCTCGCACCCGTGCCAACCGCCACCCGGTGGATTTAGGAAGACAGAGCACGGTGGGCATTGTGCATTTAAGTAGGTAAATATAGGAGTATGTCAAAGTCAGTTACAAAAATGTCCTTTATTATGGGGATAATAGCATGCGTTATCACTCAGATAAGTGTTGCTAGCATGTTTTAGCATGTTTCTAGCATGTTTAGAACTCAATGGCATATTAAATATGTCGCTAGCAATGCATCACAGTTTAAAACGTGTCACTTCCTGTCGACAGTAGGTGGCGCAATTACTTTAACTTAAAATTGTCATGTAGATGTGTTCAGGGCAGGACTCTTATCAAACGTGTGAAGTTTGGGGCAGATTTGACATTGCCTTCTTCAGTAACAACAACTTCCCGTTTCATTGCATTAGCGTGCTTTAGCACTTAGCTAAGAATTGCTAGCATGTTTTAACATGTTTCTAACATGTATATAACTCAATGGCATATTTAATATGTTGCTAGTAATGCATCGCAGTGTTAAACATGTCACTTCCTGTTGCCAGTAGGTGGCGCTATTACTATAACTGAAAAGTGTCATGTAGATGTGTTCAGGGCAGGACTCTTATCAAACGTGTGAAGTTTGGGGCAGATTGGACATTGCCTTCTTGAGTAACAACAACTTCCTCTTTCATTGCATTAGCATGCTTTAGCACTTAGCTAAGAATTGCTAGCATGTTTTAACATGTTTCTAACATGTTTATTGCTCAATGGCATATTTAATATGTTGCTAGTACTGCATCACAGTGTTAACCATGTCACTTCCTGTTGCCAGTAGGTGGCGCTATTACTATAACTGAAAAGTGTCATGTAGATGTGTTCAGGGCAGGACTCTTATCAAACGTGTGAAGTTTGGGGCCGATTGGACATTGCCTTCTTGAGTAACAACAACTTCCTGTTTCATTGCATTAGCATGCTTTAGCACTTAGCTAAGAATTGCTAGCATGTTTTAACATGTTTCTAACATGTTTATAACTCAATGGTTTATTTAATATGTTGCTAGTACAACATCACAGTGTTGAACATGTCACTTCCTGTTGCCAGTAGGTGGCGCTATTACTATAACTGAAAAGTGTCATGTAAATGTGTTTAGGGCAGGACTCTTATCAAACGTGTGAAGTTTGGGGCAGATTGGACATTGCCTTCTTGAGTAACAACAACTTCCTGTTTCATTGCATTAGCATGCTTTAGCACTTAGCTAAGAATTGCTAGCATGTTTTAACAGGTTTCTAACATGTTTATAACTCAATGGTTTATTTAATATGTTGCTAGTACAACATCACAGTGTTGAACATGTCACTTCCTGTTGCCAGTAGGTGGCGCTATTACTATAACTGAATACTCTCATGTAAATGTGTTCAGACCAGAACTCTTATCAAACGTGTGAAATTGGGGCAAATTGAACATTCAATGCCTGAGTTACAGCAAATTCCTATTTAATTGCAGTAATAGCATGCTTTAGCACTCAGCTAATGTTTGTTAGCATGTTTTAGCATGTTTCCTGTATGTTGTTAACATGTTTAGCACTTGCTGGCAATTTTTTATGTTATTAGGAGTCCAAAATGGTGTTAAACATGTCACTTCCTGTTGCCAGCAGGTGGCGCTATTACTCTAACTGATTATTCTCATGTAAATGTGTTCAGGACAGAACTCTTATCAAACCTGTGAAGTTTGGGGCAGATTGGACATTGCCTACTTGAGTAACAACAACTTCCTGTTTCATTGCATTAGCATGCTTTAGCACTTAGCTAAGAATTGCTAGCATGTTTTAACATGTTTCTAACATGTTTATAACTCAATGGTTTATTTAATATGTTGCTAGTACAGCATGACAGTGTTAAACATGTCACTTCCTGTTGCCAATAGGTGGCGCTATTACTATAACTGAATATTCTCATGTAAATGTGTTCAGACCAGAACTCTTATCAAACGTGTGAAGATTGGGGCAGATTGGGCATTCAATGCCTGAGTTACAGCAAATTCCTATTTAATTGCAGTAATAGCATGCTTTAGCACTTAGCTAATGTTTGCTAGCATGTTTTAGCATGTTTCTAGTATGTTGTTAACATGTTTAGCACTTGCTGGCAATTTTTTATATGTTATTAGGAGTCCAAAACAGTGTTAAACATGTCACTTCCTGTTGCCAGCAGGTGGCGCTATGACTGTAACTGAATTTGAGCATGGTCATGTGTTCAGGACAGAACGCTTATCAAACGTGTGAAGTTTGGGGCAGATTGGACATTGTTTGCCTGAGTTACAGCAACTTCCTGTTTCATGGCGAAACATCAAAATTTGTCAGGCCGCCGAGGACACGCCCTTCGACGAAAACTCTAGATCTTCGCAATTTAACGTCGCAAAGGCCTTAAGATTACACTCACCAAATTTGAAGATGATCAGATTAAAACTGTAGGAGGAGTTCGTTAAAGTACGAGGCCTGAAAATGGCAAAAACTGCACAAAAATCAGAGAGGAAGTTCAAAATGGCTGACTTCCTGTTGTGTTTAAGGCTATGCTCCAAGAGACTTTTTTGTAGGTATTGGGTCATTACATGTATGTACCGAATTTCGTACACGTACGTGAAACGTAGCGGTAGGCGCACTCCGTTGAACCTTTATAGGTGGCGCTATCGAGCCATTTTACCCCGCCCAATTCTGAAACGCATATCAGATGTCAATTTTCGCCAGTTCTGACGCGTGTGCAAATTTTCGTGAGTTTTCGTGCATGTTTAGGCCCTCAAAAATGCGATTGAATGCGGAAAATAATAATAATAATAATAATTAAAGCTGCAAGCAGCGATGAAAGGGCCCTCGAAACCCGTGCCACCGCCACCCGGTGGCTTTAGGAAGACAAAGCACGGTGGGCAATTTGCATTTAAGTAGGTAAAAATAGGAGGAGTATGTCAAATTCAGTTACAAAAATGTCCTTTATTATGGGTATAATAGCATGCGTTATCACTCAGATAAGTGTTGCTAGCATGTTTTAGCATGTTTCTAGCGTGTTTAGAACTCAATGGCATATTAAATATGTCGCTAGTAATGCATCACAGTGTAAAACGTGTCACTTCCTGTCGACAGTAGGTGGCGCTATTACTTTAACTTAAAGTTGTCATGTAGATGTGTTCAGGGCAGGACTCTTATCAAACGTGTGAAGTTTGGGGCAGATTGGACATTGCCTTCTTCAGTGACACCAACTTCCTGTTTCATTGCATTAGCGTGCTTTAGCACTTAGCTAAGAATTGCTAGCATGTTTTTACATGTTTCTAACATGTATATAACTCAATGGCATATTTAATATGTTGCTAGTACTGCATCACAGTGTTAAACATGTCACTTCCTGTTGCCAGTAGGTGGCGCTATTGCTATAACTGAAAAGTGTCATGTGTTCAGGGCAGGACTCTTATCAAACGTGTAAAGTTTGGGGCAGATTGGACATTGCCTTGAGTAACAACAACTTCCTCTTTCATTGCATTAGCATGCTTTAGCACTTAGCTAAGAATTGTTAGAATGTTTTAACAGGTTTCTAACATGTTTATAACTCAATGGCATATTTAATATGTTGCTAGTACTGCATCACAGTGTTAAACATGTCACTTCCTGTTGCCAGTAGGTGGCGCTATTGCTATAACTGAAAAGTGTCATGTAGATGTGTTCAGAGCAGGACTCTTATAAAACGTGTGAAGTTTGGGGCAGATTGGACATTGCCTACTTGAGTAACAACAACTTCCTGTTTCATTGCATTAGCATGCTTTAGCAGTTAGCTAATGTTTGCTAGCATGTTTTAGCATGTTTCTAGTATGTTGTTAGCATGGTTAGCACTTGCTGACAATTTTTTATATGTTATTAGGAGTCCAAAACTTTGTTAAACATGTCACTTCCTGTTGCCAGCAGGTGGCGCTTTGACTGTAACTGAATTTGAGCATGGGCATGTGTTCAGGACAGAACTCTTATCAACCGTGTGAAGTTTGGGGCAGATTGGACATTGCCTACTTGAGTAACAACAACTTCCTGTTTCATTGCATTAGCATGCTTTAGCAGTTAGCTAATGTTTGCTAGCATGTTTTAGCATGTTTCTAGTATGTTGTTAACATGTTTAGCACTTGCTGGCAATTTTTTATATGTTATTAGGAGTCCAAAACGGTGTTAAACATGTCACTTCCTGTTGCCAGCAGGTGGCGCTATGACTGTAACTGAATTTGAGCATGGTCATGTGTTCAGGACAGAACTCTTATCAAACGTGTGAAGTTTGGGGCAGATTGGACATTGTTTGCCTGAGTTACAGCAACTTCCTGTTTCATGGCGAAACATCAAAATTTGTCAGGCCGCCGAGGACACGCCCTTCGACGAAAACTCAAGATCTTCGCAATTTAACGTCGCAAAGGCCTTAAGATTACACTCACCAAATTTGAAGATGATCAGATTAAAACTGTAGGAGGAGTTCGTTAAAGTACGAGGCCTGAAAATGGCAAAAACTGCACAAAAATCAGAGAGGAAGTTCAAAATGGCTGACTTCCTGTTGTGTTTAAGGCTATGCTTCAAGAGACTTTTTTGTAGGTATTGGGTCTTTACATGTATGTACCGAATTTCGTACACGTACGTGAAACGTAGCGGGAGGCGCACTCCGTTGAACCTTTATAGGTGGCGCTATCGAGCCATTTTACCCCGCCCAATTGTGAAACGCATATCAGATGTCAATTTTCGCCAGTTCTGACGCGTGTGCAAATTTTCGTGAGTTTTCGTGCATGTTTAGGCCCTCAAAAATGCGATCAAATGCGGAAAATAATAATAATAATAATAATAATTAAAGCTGCAAGCAGCGATGAAAGGGCCCTCGCACCCGTGCCACCGCCACCCGGTGGCTTTAGGAAGACAGAGCACGGTGGGCGATGTGCATTTAAGTAGGTAAAAATGGGAGGAGTATGTCAAAGTCAGTTACAAAAATGTCCTTGATTATGGGGATAATAGCATGCGTTATAACTCAGATAAGTGTTGCTAGCATGTTTGAGCATGTTTAGAACTCAATGGCATATTAAATATGTCGCTAGTAATGCATCACAGTGTAAAACGTGTCACTTCCTGTCGACAGTAGGTGGCGCTATTACTTTAACTTAAAATTGTCATGTAGATGTGTTCAGGGCAGGACTCTTATCAAACGTGTGAAGTTTGGGGCAGATTGAACATTGCCTTCTTCAGTAACACCAACTTCCTGTTTCATTGCATTAGCGTGCTTTAGCACTTAGCTAAGAATTGCTAGCATGTTTTAACAGGTTTCTAACATGTATATAACTCAATGGCATATTTAATATGTTGCTAGTACTGCATCACAGTGTTAAACATGTCACTTCCTGTTGCCAGTAGGTGGCGCTATTACTATAACTGAAAAGTGTCATGTAGATGTGTTCAGGACAGGACTCTTATCAAACGTGTAAAGTTTGGGAAAGATTGGACATTGCCTTCTTTAGTAACAACAACTTCCTCTTTCATTGCATTAGCATGCTTTAGCACTTAGCTAAGAATTGCTAGCATGTTTTAACAGGTTTCTAGCATGTTTATAACTCAATGGCATATTTAATATGTTGCTAGTACAGCATCACAGTGTTAAACATGTCACTTCCTGTTGCCAGTTGGTGGCGCTATTACTATAACTGAAAAGTGTCATGTAGATGTGTTCAGGACAGGACTCTTATCAAACGTGTAAAGTTTGGGAAAGATTGGACATTGCCTTCTTTAGTAACAACAACTTCCCCTTTCATTGCATTAGCATGCTTTAGCACTTAGCTAAGAATTGCTAGCATGTTTTAACAGGTTTCTAACATGTTTATAACTCAATGGCATATTTAATATGTTGCTAGTAAAGCATCACAGTGTTAAACATGTCACTTCCTGTTGCCAGTTGGTGGCGCTATTACTATAACTGAATATTCTCATGTAAATGTGTTAAACATGAGAATATTCAACCGTGTGAAGTTTGGGGCAGATTAAACATCCAATGCCTGAGTTACAGCAAATTCCTATTTAATTGCATTAATAGCATGATTTAGCACCTAGCTAATGTTTGCTAGCATGTTTTAGCATGTTTCTAGTATGTTGTTCACATGTTTAACACTTGCTGGCACTTTTTTGTATGTTATTAGGAGTCCAAAATAGTGTTAAACATGTAACTTCCTGTTGCCAGCAGGTGGCGCTATGACTGTAACTGAATATGAGCATGGTCATGTGTTCAGGACAGAACTCTTATCAAACGAGTGAAGTTTGGGGCAGATTGGACATTCAATGCCTGAGTTACAGCAAATTCCTATTTAATTGCAGTAATAGCATGCTTTAGCACTTAGCTAATGTTTGCTAGCATATTTTAGCATGTTTCTAGTATGTTGTTAACATGTTAAGCAGTTGCTGGCAATTTTTTATATGTTATTAGGAGTCCAAAACAGTGTTAAACATGTCACTTCCTGTTGCCAGCAGGTGGCGCTATGACTGTAACTGAATTTGAGCATGGTCATGTGTTCAGGGCAGAACTCTTATCAAACGTGGGAAGTTTGGGGCAGATTGGACATTGTTTGCCTGAGTTACAGCAACTTCCTGTTTCATGGCGAAACATCAAAATTTGTCAGGCCGCCGAGGACACGCCCTTCGACGAAAACTCTAGATCTTCGCAATTTAACGTCGCAAAGGCCTTAAGATTACACTCACCAAATTTGAAGATGATCAGATTAAAACTGTAGGAGGAGTTCGTTAAAGTACGAGGCCTGAAAATGGCAAAAACTGCACAAAAATCAGAGAGGAAGTTCAAAATGGCTGACTTCCTGTTGTGTTTAAGGCTATGCCTCAAGAGACTTTTTTGTAGGTATTGGGTCATTACATGTATGTACCGAATTTCGTACACATACGTGAAACGTAGCGGGAGGCGCACTCCGTTGAACCTTTATAGGTGGCGCTATCGAGCCATTTTCCCCTGCCCAATTCTGAAACGCATATCAGATGTCAATTTTCGCCAGTTCTGACGCGTGTGCAAATTTTCGTGAGTTTTCGTGCATGTTTAGGCCCTCAAAAATGCAATTAAATGCGGAGAAGAAGAAGAAGAATAATAATAATTAAAGCTGCAAGCAGCGATGAAAGGGCCCTCGCACCCGTGCCACCGCCACCCGGTGGCTTTAGGAAGACAGAGCACGGTGGGCAATGTGCATTTAAGTAGGTAAAAATAGGATGAGTATAAGTCAGTTACAAAAATGTCCTTTATTATGGGGATAATAGCATGCGTTATCACTCAGATAAGTGTTGCTAGCATGTTTTAGCATGTTTCTAGCATGTTTAGAACTCAATGGCATATTAAATATGTCGCTAGTAATGCATCACAGTGTAAAACGTGTCACTTCCTGTCGACAGTAGGTGGCGCTATTACTTTAACTTAAAGTTGTCATGTAGATGTGTTCAGGGCAGGACTCTTATCAAACGTGTGAACTTTGGGGCAGATTGGACATTGCCTTCTTCAGTAAGACCAACTTCCTGTTTCATTGCATTAGCGTGCTTTAGCACTTAGCTAAGAATTGCTAGCATGTTTTAACATGTTTTTAACATGTATATAACTCAATGGCATATTTAATATGTTGCTAGTAATGCATCGCAGTGTTAAACATGTCACTTCCTGTTGCCAGTAGGTGGCGCTATTACTATAACTGAAAATTGTCATGTAGATGTGTTCAGGACAGGACTCTTATCAAACGTGTAAAGTTTGGGAAAGATTGGACATTGCCTACTTTAGTAACAACAACTTCCTCTTTCATTGCATTAGCATGCTTTAGCACTTAGCTAAGAATTGCTAGCATTTTTTAACAGGTTTCTAACATGTTTATAACTCAATGGCATATTTAATAAGTTGCTAGTACAGCATCACAGTGTTAAACATGTCATTTCCTGTTGCCAGTAGGTGGCGCTATTACTATAACTGAATATTCTCATGTAAATGTGTTAAACATGAGAATATTCAACCGTGTGAAGTTTGGGGCAGATTAAACATCCAATGCCTGAGTTACAGCAAATTCCTATTTAATTGCATTAATAGCATGATTTAGCACCTAGCTAATGTTTGCTAGCATGTTTTAGCATGTTTCTAGTATGTTGTTAACATGTTTAACACTTGCTGGCTATTTTTGTATGTTATTAGGAGTCCAAAACAGTGTTAAAGATGTCACTTCCTGTTGCCAGCAGGTGGCGCTATGACTGTAACTGAATTTGAGCATGGTCATGTGTTCAGGACAGAACGCTTATCAAACGTGTGAAGTTTGGGGCAGATTGGACATTCAATGCCTGAGTTACAGCAAATTCCTATTCAATTGCATTAATAGCATGATTTAGCACTTAGCTAATGTTTGCTAGCATGTTTTAGCATGTTTCTAGTATGTTGTTAACATGTTAAGCACTTGGTGCCAATTTTTTATATGTTATTAGGAGTCCAAAACAGTGTTAAAGATGTCACTTCCTGTTGCCAGCAGGTGGCGCTATGACTGTAACTGAATTTGAGCATGGTCATGTGTTCAGGACAGAACTCTTATCAAACGTGTGAAGTTTGGGGCAGATTGGACATTGTTTGCCTGAGTTACAGCAACTTCCTGTTTCATGGCGAAACATCAAAATTTGTCAGGCCGCCGAGGACACGCCCTTCGACGAAAACTCTAGATCTTCGCAATTTAACGTCGCAAAGGCCTTAAGATTACACTCACCAAATTTGAAGATGATCAGATTAAAACTGTAGGAGGAGTTCGTTAAAGTACGAGGCCTGAAAATGGCAAAAACTGCACAAAAATCAGAGAGGAAGTTCAAAATGGCTGACTTCCTGTTGTGTTTAAGGCTATGCTCCAAGAGACTTTTTTGTAGGTATTGGGTCATTACATGTATGTACCGAATTTCGTACACATACGTGAAACGTAGCGGGAGGCGCACTCCGTTGAACCTTTATAGGTGGCGCTATCGAGCCATTTTACCCCGCCCAATTGTGAAACGCATATCAGATGTCAATTTTCGCCGGTTCTGACGCGTGTGCAAATTTTCGTGAGTTTTCGTGCATGTTTAGGCCCTCAAAAATGCGATTAAATGCGGAAAATAATAATAATAATAATAATAATAATAATAATAATAATAATAATAAACAGAGCAATTCCAATAGTGTCCTCGCACCATCGGTGCTCGGGCCCTAATAATAATAATAATAAACAGAGCAATTCCAAGAGGGTCCTCACACCATCGGTGCTCGGGCCCTAATAATAATAATAATAATAATAATAAACAGAGCAATTCCAATAGTGTCCTCGCACCATCGGTGCTCGGGCCCTAATTAAAGCTGCAAGCAGCGATGAAAGGGCCCTCGCACCCGTGCCACCGCCACCCGGTGGCTTTAGGAAGACAGAGCACGGTGGGCAATGTGCATTTAAGTAGGTAAAAATAGAAGTATGTCAAAGTCAGTTACAAAAATGTCCTTTATTATGGGGATAATAGCATGCGTTATCACTCAGATAAGTGTTGCTAGCATGTTTTAGCATGTTTCTAGCATGTTTAGAACTCAATGGCATATTAAATATGTCGCTAGTAATGCATCACAGTGTAAAACGTGTCACTTCCTGTCGACAGTAGGTGGCGCTATTACTTTAAATTAAAATTGTCATGTAGATGTGTTCAGGGCAGGACTCTTATCAAGCGTGTGAAGTTTGGGGCAGATTGGACATTAACTTCTTCAGTAACACCAACTTCCTGTTTCATTGCATTAGCGTAGCTAAGATTTGCTAGCATGTTTTAACATGTTTCTGACATGTATATAACTCAATGGCATATTTAATATGTTGCTAGTACTGTATCACACTGTTAAACATGTCACTTCCTGTTGCCAGTAGGTGGCGCTATTACTATAACTGAAAAGTGTCATGTAGATGTGTTCAGGGCAGGACTCTTATCAAACGTGTGAAGTTTGGGGCAGATTGGACATTTCCTACTTGAGTAACAACAACTTCCTGTTGCATTGCATTAGCGTGCTTTAGCACTTAGCTAAGATTTGCTAGCATGTTTTAACATGTTTCTAACATGTTTAGAACTCAATGGCATATTTAATATGTTGCTAGTACAGCATCACAGTGTTAAACATGTCACTTCCTGTTGCCAGTAGGTGGCGCTATTACTATAACTGAATATTCTCATGAAAATGTGTTCAGGGCAGAACTCTTATCAAACATGTGAAGTTTGGGGCAGATTGGACATCCAATGCCTGAGTTACAGCAAATTCCTATTTAATTGCAGTAATAGCATGCTTTAGCACTTAGCTAATGTTTGCTAGCATGTTTTAGCATGTTTCTAGTATGTTGTTAACATGTTTAGCACTTGCTGGCAATTTTTTATATGTTATAATGAGTCCAAAACAGTGTTAAACATGTCACTTCCTGTTGCCAGCAGGTGGCGCTATGACTGTAACTGAATTTGAGCATGGTCATGTGTTCAGTACAGAACTCTTATCAAACGTGTGAAGTTTGGGGCAGATTGGACATCCAATGCCTGAGTTACAGCAAATTCCTATTTAATTGCAGTAATAGCATGATTTAGCACTTAGCTAATGTTTGCTAGCATGTTTTAGCATGTTTCTAGTATGTTGTTAACATGTTTAGCACTTGCTGGCAATTTTTTATATGTTATAATGAGTCCAAAACAGTGTTAAACATGTCACTTCCTGTTGCCAGCAGGTGGCGCTATGACTGTAACTGAATTTGAGCATGGTCATGTGTTCAGGACAGAACTCTTATCAAACGTGTGAAGTTTGGGGCAGATTGGACATTGTTTCCCTGAGTTACAGCAACTTCCTGTTTCATGGCGAAACATCAAAATTTGTCAGGCCGCCGAGGACACGCCCTTCGACGAAAACTCAAGATCTTCGCAATTTAATGTCGCAAAGGCCTTAAGATTACACTCACCAAATTTGAAGATGATCAGATTAAAACTGTAGGAGGAGTTCGTTAAAGTACGAGGCCTGAAAATGGCAAAAACTGCACAAAAATCAGAGAGGAAGTTCAAAATGGCTGACTTCCTGTTGTGTTTAAGGCTATGCTTCAAGAGACTTTTTTGTAGGTATTGGGTCATTACATGTATGTACCGAATTTCGTACACGTACGTGAAACGTAGCGGGAGGCGCACTCCATTGAACCTTTATAGGTGGCGCTATCGAGCCATTTTGCCCCGCCCAATTCTGAAACGCATATCAGATGTCAATTTTCGCCGGTTCTGACGCGTGTGCAAATTTTCGTGAGTTTTCGTGCATGTTTAGGCCCTCAAAAATGCGATTAAATGCGGAGAAGAATAATAATAATAATAATTAAAGCTGCAAGCAGCGATGAAAGGGCCCTCGCACCCGTGCCAACCGCCACCCGGTGGATTTAGGAAGACAGAGCACGGTGGGCATTGTGCATTTAAGTAGGTAAATATAGGAGTATGTCAAAGTCAGTTACAAAAATGTCCTTTATTATGGGGATAATAGCATGCGTTATCACTCAGATAAGTGTTGCTAGCATGTTTTAGCATGTTTCTAGCATGTTTAGAACTCAATGGCATATTAAATATGTCGCTAGCAATGCATCACAGTTTAAAACGTGTCACTTCCTGTCGACAGTAGGTGGCGCAATTACTTTAACTTAAAATTGTCATGTAGATGTGTTCAGGGCAGGACTCTTATCAAACGTGTGAAGTTTGGGGCAGATTTGACATTGCCTTCTTCAGTAACAACAACTTCCCGTTTCATTGCATTAGCGTGCTTTAGCACTTAGCTAAGAATTGCTAGCATGTTTTAACATGTTTCTAACATGTATATAACTCAATGGCATATTTAATATGTTGCTAGTAATGCATCGCAGTGTTAAACATGTCACTTCCTGTTGCCAGTAGGTGGCGCTATTACTATAACTGAAAAGTGTCATGTAGATGTGTTCAGGGCAGGACTCTTATCAAACGTGTGAAGTTTGGGGCAGATTGGACATTGCCTTCTTGAGTAACAACAACTTCCTCTTTCATTGCATTAGCATGCTTTAGCACTTAGCTAAGAATTGCTAGCATGTTTTAACATGTTTCTAACATGTTTATAACTCAATGGTTTATTTAATATGTTGCTAGTACAACATCACAGTGTTGAACATGTCACTTCCTGTTGCCAGTAGGTGGCGCTATTACTATAACTGAAAAGTGTCATGTAAATGTGTTCAGGGCAGGACTCTTATTAAACGTGTGAAGTTTGGGGCAGATTGGACATTGCCTTCTTGAGTAACAACAACTTCCTGTTTCATTGCATTAGCATGCTTTAACACTTAGCTAAGAATTGCTAGCATGTTTTAACATGTTTCTAACATGTTTATAACTCAATGGTTTATTTAATATGTTGCTAGTACAACATCACAGTGTTGAACATGTCACTTCCTGTTGCCAGTAGGTGGCGCTATTACTATAACTGAAAAGTGTCATGTAAATGTGTTCAGGGCAGGACTCTTATCAAACGTGTGAAGTTTGGGGCAGATTGGACATTGCCTTCTTGAGTAACAACAACTTCCTGTTTCATTGCATTAGCATGCTTTAGCACTTAGCTAAGAATTGCTAGCATGTTTTAACATGTTTCTAACATGTTTATAACTCAATGGTTTATTTAATATGTTGCTAGTACAGCATGACAGTGTTAAACATGTCACTTCCTGTTGCCAATAGGTGGCGCTATTACTATAACTGAATATTCTCATGTAAATGTGTTCAGACCAGAACTCTTATCAAACGTGTGAAGTTTGGGGCAGATTGGGCATTCAATGCCTGAGTTACAGCAAATTCCTATTTAATTGCAGTAATAGCATGCTTTAGCACTTAGCTAATGTTTGCTAGCATGTTTTAGCATGTTTCTAGTATGTTGTTAACATGTTTAGCACTTGCTGGCAATTTTTTATATGTTATTAGGAGTCCAAAACAGTGTTAAACATGTCACTTCCTGTTGCCAGCAGGTGGCGCTATGACTGTAACTGAATTTGAGCATGGTCATGTGTTCAGGACAGAACGCTTATCAAACGTGTGAAGTTTGGGGCAGATTGGACATTGTTTGCCTGAGTTACAGCAACTTCCTGTTTCATGGCGAAACATCAAAATTTGTCAGGCCGCCGAGGACACGCCCTTCGACGAAAACTCTAGATCTTCGCAATTTAACGTCGCAAAGGCCTTAAGATTACACTCACCAAATTTGAAGATGATCAGATTAAAACTGTAGGAGGAGTTCGTTAAAGTACGAGGCCTGAAAATGGCAAAAACTGCACAAAAATCAGAGAGGAAGTTCAAAATGGCTGACTTCCTGTTGTGTTTAAGGCTATGCTCCAAGAGACTTTTTTGTAGGTATTGGGTCATTACATGTATGTACCGAATTTCGTACACGTACGTGAAACGTAGCGGGAGGCGCACTCCGTTGAACCTTTATAGGTGGCGCTATCGAGCCATTTTACCCCGCCCAATTCTGAAACGCATATCAGATGTCAATTTTCGCCAGTTCTGACGCGTGTGCAAATTTTCGTGAGTTTTCGTGCATGTTTAGGCCCTCAAAAATGCGATTAAATGCGGAGAAGAAGAAGAAGAATAATAATAATAATAATAATAATAAACAGAGCAATTCCAAGAGGGTCCTCACACCATCGGTGCTCGGGCCCTAATAATAATAATAATAATAATAATAATAAACAGAGCAATTCCAAGAGGGTCCTCACACCATCGGTGCTCGGGCCCTAATTAAAGCTGCAAGCAGCGATGAAAGGGCCCTCGCACCCGTGCCACCGCCACCCGGTGGCTTTAGGAAGACAGAGCACGGTGGGCAATGTGCATTTAAGTAGGTAAAAATAGGAGTAGTATGTCAAAGTCAGTTACAAAAATGTCCTTTATCATGGGTATAATAGCATGCGTTATCACTCAGATAAGTGTTGCTAGCATGTTTTAGCATGTTTCTAGCATGTTTAGAACTCAATGGCATATTAAATATGTCGCTAGCAATGCATCACAGTTTAAAACGTGTCACTTCCTGTCGACAGTAGGTGGCGCTATTACTTTAACTTAAAATTGTCATGTAGATGTGTTCAGGGCAGGACTCTTATCAAACATGTGAAGTTTGGGGCAGATTGGACATTGTCTTCTTCAGTAACAATAACTTCCCGTTTCATTGCATTAGCATGCTTTAGCACTTAGCTAAGAATTGCTAGCATGTTTTAACATGTTTCTAACATGTATATAACTCAATGGCATATTTAATATGTTGCTAGTACTGCATCACAGTGTTAACCATGTCACTTCCTGTTGCCAGTAGGTGGCGCTATTACTATAACTGAAAAGTGTCATGTAGATGTGTTCAGGGCAGAACTCTTATCAAACGTGTGAAATTGGGGCAAATTGAACATTCAATGCCTGACAGCAAATTCCTATTTAATTGCAGGAATAGCATGCTTTAGCACTTAGCTAATGTTTGTTAGCATGTTTTAGCATGGTTCCCGTGTGTTGTTAACATGTTCAGCACTTGCTGGCAATTTTTTATATGTTATTAGGAGTCCAAAATGGTGTTAAACATGACACTTCCTGTTGCCAGCAGGTGGCGCTATTACTCTAACTGATTATTCTCATGTAGATGTGTTCAGGGCAGGACTCTTATCAAACCTGTGAAGTTTGGGGCAGATTGGACATTGCCTACTTGAGTAACAACAACTTCCTGTTTCATTGCATTAGCATGCTTTAGCACTTAGCTAAGAATTGCTAGCATGTTTTAACATGTTTCTAACATGTTTATAACTCAATGGTTTATTTAATATATTGCTAGTACAGCATCACAGTGTTAAACATGTCACTTCCTGTTGCCAATAGGTGGCGCTATTACTATAACTGAATATTCTCATGTAAATGTGTTCAGGACAGAACTCTTATCAAACGTGTGAAGTTTGGGGCAGATTGGGCATTCAATGCCTGAGTTACAGCAAATTCCTATTTAATTGCAGTAATAGCATGCTTTAGCACTTAGCTAATGTTTGCTAGCATGTTTTAGCATGTTTCTAGTATGGTGTTAACATGTTTAGCACTTGCTGGCAATTTTGTATATGTTAATTAGGAGTCCAAAACGGTGTTAAACATGTCACTTCCTGTTGCCAGCAGGTGGCGCTATGACTGTAACTGAATTTGAGCATGGTCATGTGTTCAGGACAGAACGCTTATCAAACGTGTGAAGTTTGGGGCAGATTGGACATTGTTTGCCTTAGTTACAGCAACTTCCTGTTTCATGGCGAAACATCAAAATTTGTCAGGCCGCCGAGGACACGCCCTTCGACGAAAACTCTAGATCTTCGCAATTTAACGTCGCAAAGGCCTTAAGATTACACTCACCAAATTTGAAGATGATCAGATTAAAACTGTAGGAGGAGTTCGTTAAAGTACGAGGCCTGAAAATGCCAAAAACTGCACAAAAATCAGAGAGGAAGTTCAAAATGGCTGACTTCCTGTTGTGTTTAAGGCTATGCTCCAAGAGACTTTTTTGTAGGTATTGGGTCATTACATGTATGTACCGAATTTCGTACACGTACGTGAAACGTAGCGGGAGGCGCACTCCGTTGAACCTTTATAGGTGGCGCTATCGAGCCATTTTACCCCGCCCAATTCTGAAACGCATATCAGATGTCAATTTTCGCCAGTTCTGACGCGTGTGCAAATTTTCGTGAGTTTTCGTGCATGTTTAGGCCCTCAAAAATGCGATCAAATGCGGAAAATAATAATAATAATAATAATAATAATAATAATTAAAGCTGCAAGCAGCGATGAAAGGGCCCTCGCACCCGTGCCACCGCCACCCGGTGGCTTTAGGAAGACAGAGCACGGTGGGCAATGTGTATTTAAGTAGGTAACTATAGGAGGAGTATGTCAAAGTCAGTCACAAAAATGTCCTTTATTATGGGGATAATAGCATGCGTTATCACTCAGATAAGTGTTGCTAGCATGTTTTAGCATGTTTCTAGCATGTTTATTAAATATGTCGCTAGTAATGCATCACAGTGTAAAACGTGTCACTTCCTGTCGACAGTAGGTGGCGCTATTACTTTAACTTAAAATTGTCATGTAGATGTGTTCAAGGCAGGACTCTTATCAAGCGTGTGAAGTTTGGGGCAGATTGGACATTGACTTCTTCAGTAACACCAACTTCCTGTTTCATTGCATTAGCGTGCTTTAGCACTTAGCTAAGAATTGCTAGCATGTTTTAACAGGTTTCTAACATGTTTATAACTCAATGGCATATTTAATATGTTGCTAGTACTGCATCACAGTGTTAAACATGTCACTTCCTGTTGCCAGTAGGTGGCGCTATTACTATAAATGAAAAGTGTCATGTAGATATGTTCAGGGCAGAACTCTTATCAAACGTGGGAAGTTTGGGGCAGATTGGAAATTGCCTTCTTGAGAAACAACAACTTTCATTGTCATTACATTAGCATGCTTTAGCACTTAGCTAAGAATTTTTAACATAGTTTAACATGTTTATAACATGTTTATAACTCAATGGCATATTTAATATGTTGCTAGTACTGCATCACAGTGTTAAACATGTCACTTCCTGTTGCCAGTAGGTGGCGCTATTACTATAACTGAAAATTCTCATGTAAATGTGTTCAGGGCAGAACTCTTATCAAACGTGTGAAGTTTGGGGCAGATTGAACATCCAATGCCTGAGTTACAGCAAATTCCTATTTAATTGCAGTAATAGCATGCTTTAGCACTTAGCTAATGTTTGCTAGCATGTTTTAGCATGTTTGTAGTATGTTGTTAACACGTTTAGCACTTGCTGGCACTTTTTTATATGTTATTAGGAGTCCAAAACAGTGTTAAACATGTCACTTCCTGTTGCCAGCTGGTGGCGCTATGACTGTAACTGAATTTGAGCATGGTCATGTGTTCAGGACAGAACGCTTATCAAACGTGTGAAGTTTGGGGCAGATTGGACATTGTTTGCCTGAGTTACAGCAACTTCCTGTTTCATGGCGAAACATCAAAATTTGTCAGGCCGCCGAGGACACGCCCTTCGACGAAAACTCTAGATCTTCGCAATTTAACGTCGCAAAGGCCTTAAGATTACACTCACCAAATTTGAAGATGATCAGATTAAAACTGTAGGAGGAGTTCGTTAAAGTACAAGGCCTGAAAATGGTAAAAACTGCACAAAAATCAGAGAGGAAGTTCAAAATGGCTGACTTCCTGTTGTGTTTAAGGCTATGCTCCAAGAGACTTTTTTGTAGGTATTGGGTCATTACATGTATGTACCGAATTTCGTACACATACGTGAAACGTAGCGGGAGGCGCACTCCGTTGAACCTTTATAGGTGGCGCTATCGAGCCATTTTACCCCGCCCAATTCTGAAACGCATATCAGATGTCAATTTTCGCCAGTTCTGACGCGTGTGCAAATTTTCGTGAGTTTTCGTGCATGTTTAGGCCCTCAAAAATGCGATCAAATGCGGAAAATAATAATAATAATAATAATAATAATAATAATAATAATAAACAGAGCAATTCCAATAGTGTCCTCGCACCATCGGTGCTCGGGCCCTAATAATAATAATAATAATAATAATAATAATAATAAACAGAGCAATTCCAATAGTGTCCTCGCACCATCGGTGCTCGGGCCCTAATAATAAACAGAGCAATTCCAAGAGGGTCCTCACACCATCGGTGCTCGGGCCCTAATTAAAGCTGCAAGCAGCGATGAAAGGGCCCTCGCACCCGTGCCACCGCCACCCGGTGGCTTTAGGAAGACAGAGCACGGTGGGCAATGTGCATTTAAGTAGGTAAAAATAGGAGGAGTATGTCAAAGTCAGTTACAAAAATGTCCTTTATCATGGGTATAATAGCATGCGTTATCACTCAGATAAGTGTTGCTAGCATGTTTTAGCATGTTTCTAGCATGTTTAGAACTCAATGGCATATTAAATATGTCGCTAGCAATGCATCACAGTTTAAAACGTGTCACTTCCTGTCGACAGTAGGTGGCGCTATTACTTTAACTTAAAATTGTCATGTAGATGTGTTCAGGGCAGGACTCTTATCAAACGTGTGAAGTTTGGGGCAGATTGGACATTGTCTTCTTCAGTAACAATAACTTCCCGTTTCATTGCATTAGCATGCTTTAGCACTTAGCTAAGAATTGCTAGCATGTTTTAACAGGTTTCTAACATGTTTATAACTCAATGGCATATTTAATATGTTGCTAGTACTGCATCACAGTGTTAACCATGTCACTTCCTGTTGCCAGTAGGTGGCGCTATTACTATAACTGAAAAGTGTCATGTAGATGTGTTCAGGGCAGAACTCTTATCAAACGTGTGAAATTGGGGCAAATTGAACATTCAATGCCTGACAGCAAATTCCTATTTAATTGCAGGAATAGCATGCTTTAGCACTTAGCTAATGTTTGTTAGCATGTTTTAGCATGGTTCCCGTGTGTTGTTAACATGTTCAGCACTTGCTGGCAATTTTTTATATGTTATTAGGAGTCCAAAATGGTGTTAAACATGACACTTCCTGTTGCCAGCAGGTGGCGCTATTACTCTAACTGATTATTCTCATGTAGATGTGTTCAGGGCAGGACTCTTATCAAACCTGTGAAGTTTGGGGCAGATTGGACATTGCCTACTTGAGTAACAACAACTTCCTGTTTCATTGCATTAGCATGCTTTAGCACTTAGCTAAGAATTGCTAGCATGTTTTAACATGTTTCTAACATGTTTATAACTCAATGGTTTATTTAATATGTTGCTAGTACAGCATCACAGTGTTAAACATGTCACTTCCTGTTGCCAATAGGTGGCGCTATTACTATAACTGAATATTCTCATGTAAATGTGTTCAGGACAGAACTCTTATCAAACGTGTGAAGTTTGGGGCAGATTGGGCATTCAATGCCTGAGTTACAGCAAATTCCTATTTAATTGCAGTAATAGCATGCTTTAGCACTTAGCTAATGTTTGCTAGCATGTTTTAGCATGTTTCTAGTATGGTGTTAACATGTTTAGCACTTGCTGGCAATTTTGTATATGTTAATTAGGAGTCCAAAACGGTGTTAAACATGTCACTTCCTGTTGCCAGCAGGTGGCGCTATGACTGTAACTGAATTTGAGCATGGTCATGTGTTCAGGACAGAACGCTTATCAAACGTGTGAAGTTTGGGGCAGATTGGACATTGTTTGCCTTAGTTACAGCAACTTCCTGTTTCATGGCGAAACATCAAAATTTGTCAGGCCGCCGAGGACACGCCCTTCGACGAAAACTCTAGATCTTCGCAATTTAACGTCGCAAAGGCCTTAAGATTACACTCACCAAATTTGAAGATGATCAGATTAAAACTGTAGGAGGAGTTCGTTAAAGTACGAGGCCTGAAAATGCCAAAAACTGCACAAAAATCAGAGAGGAAGTTCAAAATGGCTGACTTCCTGTTGTGTTTAAGGCTATGCTCCAAGAGACTTTTTTGTAGGTATTGGGTCATTACATGTATGTACCGAATTTCGTACACGTACGTGAAACGTAGCGGGAGGCGCACTCCGTTGAACCTTTATAGGTGGCGCTATCGAGCCATTTTACCCCGCCCAATTCTGAAACGCATATCAGATGTCAATTTTCACCACTTCTGACGCGTGTGCAAATTTTCGTGAGTTTTCGTGCATGTTTAGGCCCTCAAAAATGCGATCAAATGCGGAAAATAATAATAATAATAATAATAATAATAATAATAATAATAAACAGAGCAATTCCAATAGTGTCCTCGCACCATCGGTGCTCGGGCCCTAATAATAATAAACAGAGCAATTCCAATAGTGTCCTCGCACCATCGGTGCTCGGGCCCTAATAATAATAATAATAATAATAAACAGAGCAATTCCAATAGTGTCCTCGCACCATCGGTGCTCGGGCCCTAATAATAAACAGAGCAATTCCAATAGTGTCCTCGCACCATCGGTGCTCGGGCCCTAATAATAATAATAATAATAATAAACAGAGCAATTCCAATAGTGTCCTCGCACCATCGGTGCTCGGGCCCTAATAAACAGAGCAATTCCAATAGTGTCCTCGCACCATCGGTGCTCGGGCCCTAATAAAGAAGAAGAAGAAGAAGAAGAAGAAGAATAATCCTTAGAAAAACAATAGGGCCTTCGCCTTTTCAAGGCTTGGGCCCTAAAAAACAAAAAACCCTTAGAAGAACAATAGGGCTCTGCGCCCTTTCAGGGCTTGGGCCCTAATAATAATAAATAATAATCCTTTGGAAAACAATAGGGCCTTCGCCTTTTCAAGGCTTGGGCCCTAATAACACTTTAATCCCTAAATGTATGCAGTCCCTTGCAAAGCATGCTGGGAACTACAGATCCACTGCCCAGTTAGATGTCAACAAAAATGATTTGTTTAGTTTTCACACAAATTAATTAAGTAAACTTGTTTTAAATATACTAGGTTGATTGAACACAATTAATTTAAGTTGTGACAAAATACTAAACAATCGTGTTTCTTTTGCAATAAAAAATAAACCTTTTGCCAAAATGTATTTTTTGAGTGTGTATTGAATGGTTTCAGACGTGTCGTGTACAATTTGGAATAGTGTATGATGTGTATGTCTTGACAGTTGCTGCTGGTATGCTTTCATTGTGAGAGAAAGAGCAGCATGGACAAAACGTCTCTTTTTGTGTTCTACTGAAGTAAGAAAGTCATCCAGGTTTGGAATCTTAAACTTGATAAGGGAATGATGACAGATTAACTAATGCTTGAAGGTTTAAGAAAGAATAGAGCAAATCATTTACTACACGATTTTCTACTAATACAACAGCCATTATTAAATTGTCTATTTCACATGGTGGCTGGACTAGTGGGATAGCTGCAGTGAAAATGTGGCATGTCTACAGTAAATGCGGCTGTCATTTCCTTCTCCTAATGGGGGCTCAACATAATTAATGATTAAGTTGTCACTGTATTAATTATCTGGGGACAGCGCTAACTGTTGAACAGATAACCGAAGGCCATAACAGGAGTTGCTTTTGAATAGAGGCTCGACTTGCACAGCCTTGAACCGGGGTGAGTACACTGCTCTGTGATTGCATGCTTAAGCTGAAATGTAAACTAGCATTTGTCAGAGATAATTATAGAATGGGGCATTAGGAGACGACTCATTGTGCCCTTGTAATCCATGCATTTGGTTGTCATGGCAGCAATAATAAAGAACGTACTTGGGAGGAAATGGCATCAGTCGACTTTCGGAATGTAGAGCAGGTACCATGCATCATCTCTTGTGAGAGCTACGATAGACCTCAAGATAGATTTTTCAAACTGGACTTTTTTTTCTTCTTCCTGAGATCAAATGAATTAGGAAGATATTTATGTCATTTACAGCCCTGGATTATGTTTGGGACTGTTTGATGTCACTGCAGTCGGTTGTTGAATGAGTCATTATACAAAAAAAACACACCAAATGGCTCCAACAGCCTGTGGCGGAAGGGTATATTTTATATATATATATATATATATATATATATATATATATATACCAAAATGGTGGTGTCAGCAGTGGCTAATGCATACAAAGCAGGACACACTGATAAGAGGAGAAACAGAAAAAGGAAAGAAGATCGTGTATCATCCATTAAATGAAAGTGTCTTGTGAATGCATATGCCAACAGTTGCAAAGCTCCAGCATGTTGAAGAAGAACAATGCAAGTCAACATCTAACATAAAGTTGTGTGTGTTTTTCATCTTTTGTCTTAAGAGTTTGATTTGAGAAGTCCTTGAAGCTTGAACCTTACAGTGCAAACATGATCAATTATGGATTAAATAGATGCGCCTTTCTTTAACTTATTCATCGCCTTGGCTCTGTACTTTATTTCAAATCTTGACAGTGATTTTCTATGTATTGTGTCTGTGTAAGTATTCTGCCTTTAGAATATCTGCCTGACGATACTGCAAATAAACCAATCACAGGTGACTGTCATGCAATCATTTCCATAATTAGCCCAATCTAGGTCATGTAAATATTGCACACTGTACAGTTATGGAACGAGTTAATTAAACAGTGTGAAACGGTGGCAGAAGGCTCGGTTCAATTCTGACCATGTTTATTTGCACATTAGCGTATGGTTACGATCTATATTTGAAGCGTTTATTCTTCAGATGAGGTTTACATTCTCCATAGCTATTAAACTATTCTTGCATACAGGTATACAACAGCATGTTCTGAAAAAAAAGACATTATTTGTCCTACTCTCTTCTAAAACTCTTGAGATGCTACACTTTCGGTAACCCTACAGAGTAATATAATAAATGTATTAATAAAATTCCTTAACAACTGCTTACAAGTGCGTGTGGGATTGTAAAATGTAGGCCATGAGATTGTTGCCACGCTTTCGCTTATCTGTATATTGTAACAGGCTCAGTAGAAAACAAGCCTCAACCTACATTTTTGCAAACCTCTAAAAATTTTGCTATACAATGCAGTGCAGTTTCCAGCTCAAATGAACACAAGTGGCAGTAAAACACCAACAACTTGTTTTCCTTTTCACACAACATTGATTACAGAGGCAGATTATCGATTAATAAAGACTAATTATTTGGGCAGTTCCTTGCAAAATACTATGTTGTGACCTCAAAAATGTAATGTGCTTTTAGTGCCACTCACTATAGACATCTTACTTAAAAGGTGATGTGAAACAAATTTTTGCAGAAATTACGCCACAGGGCACAATTTTCCAATGAGCCAGGGTTGGAATATTGATTTATACACATTTATTTTAATGTTTGTTTCACCCTTGCTCCAAATTTCAGTTTATAAGATTTTACTTTTTTCAGCTGCCTATTGCTAACATTTTGGAATATATAAATTAATAAATTATTTCTAGTAACCTGAATATGGGATTAATTGGGATTGGTTACATGATGGATAAACACAATTCAATTATGTATGAGTCATGTAAACATGGAAACCCAACTGTCATATTCAAATTGACCCAATATTCCAGTAAGCCACTAGAAATCCAAACGTGATCTGTCATGTATATTTTAATCAGAATATATTAATGTACCTGATTGCCATAACCTGATTAAACCAAAATGTCTGGTTCCAAAAATTCAAATGACTGCTACGGCTACCTTATGCCTATACTAAACTAATATTAATTCTTAGCCATCTAACCCCTTTTTATATTCAAATGTGCATGACTGCATGTCCAAATTAAAGTAAATGTGGAACGAAGACATTTGCAAATTCTGAATGAGAATTAACTAATTGGTTCAATTATAGAAATAAAAAAAAGACGCATAATAAATGGCCCGAGTCAGTGTCTTCAGGACTTCTGGTAGGAAATAGCAGGAAAGAAATTAATTTCTTAATTGATCCAGATTATGAAAATTACATAAAATAATATACAGACTAGTGTTGTCACGGTACCAAAATTTCAGTATTCGGTACCGATACCTGTGAAAATCGACGGTTCTCTGTACCAATTTCGGTACCAAAGCTAATTTAGATTAAATTTGCATATATTAAAGTGTATATCCATTTGTTAGATAACATTAGATAAAATTACCTAACAATAGTTATATACACTGAAGCAAGTATTCTCCTTGGGGTAATTTAAAAATGTAGCCTACTAATACATATTGAAAATCAAAAGTTGTATCTGTTCATGAACAATCAAGTGTTTGTATTAAATAACATTCACAAACATACATTAATGTTGTAAAAATATATTGTTCACTCAATGTGTTGATGTTAGATAAGGCATTAATGTTAATGAATGGTATCTTATTGTAGTGTTACCAACTAAACAGGAGATAAAACGTGTTTTATTTGACTTCACTGTCCTTTTATTTAATCCAAAACTGCGTTCTTTTTAAAAGTCCTTTTAAACTAGATACAACCGCACACGATACCACTTTAGGGGCCGTTCACATATCGCGTTTTATGCGCGTGCAAATTCGTTACTTCAAATGTAGGCGCGCGGCTTATAATAGAACCATCTCAATAGGTCATGTGACAAAAAACAGCAGCCTTTCCGTAACAACATGGAAAGCTCGGCCGAACAGCGGATCATAGCTGTACAGGGCGGCTTTTTATTTCATTTCTCATCTCAATGAATATATCTAGTAGTAAAGCTAATGCAAGGGCTAGAAATCAATTAATTATTTGATGATACTTCCTCGTCATCATGGAGAGCGCAGTTTGCACCGCTTTCTCCTTTCCACAAGCGCATGCTTTCCCGTTGCGTCTGCCGTTGCTATGCAACCATGAACAGAGGCGCGCCTGGAAAACGAATTTGCACGCGCAAAAAACGCGCTGTGAACGGCTCTTTCCTACTTTCTTGTCAACAAGTGGATTCATAGCCACCGCATAAGCAGTGCCACTGGTCGCCATGTCTCGGTGTGTTTATGAAGAGGACGCAACTGTGCACCGTTCGGACAGCGCATCAAGAACCGGATTAATCCGATACTTCGGTACCACCGGTACTTAAGAAAAGCTGGTACCGTAACCATTTCATTTTTTTAGTACCGAAATGGTACCGAAGTACCGGGTCTTTTGACAACACTAATACAGACGACTCAAAACATGTAAATCGGTTTATTGGAATAAAGGTGTTACCAGAATAAACCTTAAAGATACAATATGTAATTTTTTTCCGACGCTAGGTCGCTAACAATAACAAAGACGTACGCTGATGGCGCAAAATTTCCTGCGGAGTTATGGAAATTGTCTTCAAGCCGATGGATCTAATAATGTGTATGGATGAGTGAATACATTGTTTTTATCATGACTGTGGTATGAAGCAGGGAGCGATTGCTAATGAGAGACAGATATCAGTGCCACACTCGAGTCACGCGGATATAAAGGAATAAGGACGTTTCATTCTACCGAACTACCCACAAGTGCTGTATTAATACTCACACAGGTCAGTTTATTAGACGAATGAAACTTGTGAGGTAACGCAGCGCTGTTTCTCTTGGTCTTCACTATCACACTAAACTGCATTTTAGTGTTGAAAGTTATAATGTTATTCTATGTGTTAGATTGTTGGCTATATGATACTAGCAATAAGCTAGATCAACATTAGAATAACATACTGATCATAATCTAACATTTCATCATGTTGAACTATATAACATTGATTAGTTGTATGTACATTTGCTCACCTGTCTAATAAAGTACATGCAAGAGCGGCGTCTCTGTCAAGTTAAAGTTAGTCGTGGACGTGGAGCTCTCGCCATCTCGAAAACGCCACTCTGCCATTGATCCTCATTTTAGTTCTCATTTTTTCCCCCCAAAGTCTGCTTCCCATGGTCCATAATGTTTGAACGAAACAACACCAGCGTGCAGCTAGACGTTACGCACTACGCAGTACTTCACATCTGTCGCTATGGTTACTATGGCAGTACGAGCGGAGACCAGGGATAACGTGGATATTGTGTCAGTGACAGGCGACAAGTGAACATGTTTTCCGGGACGGCCAATCATTTACAATTGGAATTTCTCTGAAATTAAAAATCTTTGGGAACTTTCGGGATATTGAAAGTACGGAACTGCAGGGAATATATCACAATGTGCAAGTGATTCTTGGATATTTTATTACAACATTCTTACATATTGTACCTTAAATTGGAAAATTATTTATCAGTCAATCTGCCCCATGTGATGACTATGATCTCTTTTTTCTGCATGCTTTGCCTTCTCACATTAGTCCATTCACAAACACACCTTTAATTAGTACAGTATATACTGTACACCTCAGGAGTAAGTCAGCTCACTTTTGTGACTAAATACTTGAGCCGTCATGGTCAAGTACTGTCCAAATGTTTCCTAAATAACTGGGAGCGAGTCTTTAGCACATTTCTGACTTTCTGCTAAGATCGCTCCCGGAAAGATTGAGGAATTTATGTTGGTTTTTCCATAAAAATGTATGGTTGAGCTCAGCATCTCAGTAAACCCTACAGAAACAAGGTCCATCTGGAGCAGGAGGGGGAATTATGTAAATCTGCCCCTCTGAGATGAAAGCGAGGAGACATCACGGTCGAGGGTGAATTTGGCTGCTCTGGGTCTGAGGAGGCCGCACACAGAGACTGCACAAGAGGAAAGCTCCAGGAGACTTTTTGAAAGGAACAAGCTAGATAAAAGGGTTCTACAATGAATTACGGCCTGTGGGAAGCTTTTATGCAAGTCTTATTTATTTATTTATTTATTTCTGTCACTGAGGCACCACTGGCACTGAGATATTTTGAACACACATTGAATGATATGACTAAATGAAAGCACAATTTGTTTGATGGAATTTGCTAATTTGGGTTGTCTTTGTAAGAAGATTCATTCTGGCAGCAGATGGGCGACCATAAGTTTTGTGTTCTCGGCAGCATTCCTAAACAAATCTTTCAAGAAGGTTCAAGAATGGATAAAAATCTATTTTTTACGACTGGTGGTGGGGCTACTTAGATGAGTGTTCGTTCGAACTGTGTCAGAGCTCTTGGGGGTTCTCCTCTTCTCGCTAATTTTTGAAAGTGGACCAGGGGGTTGATAAGCCCTTATATATAAAATAATAATAATAATAAATATAGCAGCAAGCAGCAATTATCGAGGGCCAAGTACAACAGGAAGCTAGCACCACTGCAACTGCAACAATTTGTAAATAAAAACATTTGGAGACAATTTTAAGCAAAATGGTTGGAAATCCATAACTACATTGAGTTGTAATGAGATGTAATTGCTTAAAATATAATTTCATTAAAATTCTTGACCACAAGGGGGAGCTGCCCTGAAACGTTTTGAGTACCTCCAGGGCATGGTGCCGTAGACGCATACTGAGTTTTGTAATGATATGCCAATGTGTTCGTAAAATATAGCAATTTGCAAAACCATTGCAGCTACAGCTTTGGATAATTGTTGTCAGGGTACACCAATGCCATAATGGTCCATGAAAGCAACGGACACAAGTCAATCAGACCAACGGTACTGTAGTTGGAGACAATTTTATGTTTTGATCAATTATAGCGCCACCAAGTGGTGCAATCCCACCACTTGTTTTGTGTCCTCGGAGTGCTGCACATAAGTGTGTAAAATTTTGTGAAAAAATCTCATTTTGTTTAGAAGTTATAGACATTTATATGCCACTTACTATCAAAATTGTGTGGTTTCGTCTCAATTGGACTAACGGTTTCGAATTTATTAATGAAAGCTGTTTCAACGATAAATCAAAACGTTCCACAAACCATGAGGCGAAACCTGGCATGTTTGGTATCGTTGGACTCGGCAAGGATTCAGGAATCTAAGGAGATGTCGACTGCCGTGAAAACAAGTCAACTAAATTTATAGTTATAAGCATATATATATTTTATTTTACCACTAGGTGGCGCTGGCTTGAATCTTCTCAGGCTCCTTCAGGGCACCATGCCGATGACCCATACTGAGTTTCATAACAATACGCTAATGTGTTCATAAAAGACAGCATTTTACAACTAAATAAAAAAAGGCCAGAAGCCAAAAATGGACGAATGGATATCATTCGACTCAGAATGCTCCCCCTAATCTAAAGAGACCATTTTTATGATTTTTTAGGGCAAACCGTTCGTTTTGTGTCTCCGGATCAGTAGGTGGCGTGGCGCTGCGCCAAAACGCAGCATGTAGCCTCAAGTCATGCTTGTGATGACGTACCAAGTTTGGTTGTGTTGCGGAGATATAGACTCATGTCCAATTCAGGGTGCTCAACGTCCACGTTAATTTGCGTGTTATCCGAGAACGTTTGGGTTTTTAGTCAGCATGGTCTGAAGATGATCTGATTCGATTTTCATGAAAATACGCACCTCCATTATGGTAATTTGGCCCCTAATAATAATAATAATACATTCTGGCCTGGTTTCACAGAAAGGGCCAAATTAAAGGGATAGTTGCTCCAAACCTGCATGAGTTTATTTCTTCTGCTGAACACAAAAAATTATATTTTGAAGAATGTTGGTAATCAAACAGTTGACAGTAGTCAGTGACTTCCAACATTCTTTAAATTATCTTCTTTTGTGTTCAACATAACTCATACAGGTTTTGAAAACTTAAGACTGAGTAAATGATGACAGAACTTTAATTTTTTGGGTGAACTATCCCTTAAGGCCAGGAGGAGGACTTATGAATGCAGCGTATGAAAGTGAGCCTGTGAGAGAAAGACTTATCGTGTTTTCAACGGCATCCGCTGTAAAAAGCTGTATTAAGCTCCTCACTTATAATTTTCCACAACTCGTGTTGGCTGGAGTTTTTTGTCTATTGGGATTTCTTAGAAAGATATTTTTGCAGTGTTTCGTCAGCAGAAAAATCCAAAAACACATTAAATAATAGTACAACCCACTGAAGAGATATGTCTATCCCTCATACCCTTTCATGCCCATTAAAAATCAAAGATGGCACTGCTGTGAATGACGTCTATTAAGGCGAGACACTACAGGTGAATAGGGAAATGTTTGTAACTAGCAGATATCACCATGAAACTTTCCCAGTTGATTACCTACATTAAGATGAGAAAAAAATGTATTACAAGTTTTCTGTAATTTATTGTTTAAATATGCAAATTAGGCATTATCTAATTAAATATGCGCTAATTTGCCTATATTTTAAAAAACGAAATCTCAGAATTGGATAAAGCCAGGTTCAAAATTCTTTTTTCATTGTGTTCACATATTAGATGGGAAAAAAATTACAGAGGGATTTATGGATATCTACTTTTGTTATCCTGTAAAACAGAATATACTGTCAATAGCCTTAAAAAATGTATTTTCGCCATGTTTTTTGGAATAAAATGTTATATAAATCAGGCTAGGAATAATATATTTACAAATCCCTCTGTAATTGTCTTCATAATATAACTAGGTACAAGACTGGAAAGTTTGGTGTGTATAGGTGCGACTGAAGAGGAGATTTCGTACTTGGAGTATGAGAGAAAAGTCATTTTGAGAAAAAGGCATTTAAAGATTTGTAATGTAAAAAATCATACTTTTTTAGTGGAAACAACTATTTACTGACACAATATCTTATCAAATCATTAGCAACAACAATACAAACGACCTAAATCACATCAAAACTTATAAACACAGCATTTATGGCCTTCAACTGAGCAGAAAAACAGTCAAAAACACACATCTGAGTGTCAGAGCGCGTCACGTGATGCATCTGAACCAATCACGTTGTCAGAAATTGACATCAGCCAATGAGATTTCGCTTTTAGGGTTAAATGCCCATTTTACTTTCACGATTGGTTACTGATTAAAAGGAAATGACCATATTTGGATCCGACAGCATTGTACAGAAGAGAGAGAGCTTTCCAGACATGTGCGTGATTAAAGGAAGAACACAGAGATCGCGGAGCAGCGCGTTGATTTAGAACGGCAACTTTTGTTGAATTTCAGAGAAATCTATAGACGCAAATAGACAAAGTGTAGTAAAATAAAGACCTAAATGTGTATTTTGGACTTTTTTTCAGCACAAGTCTGAAAGAAAACATGTTATTGAAGACAAATAGCCCAAAATCTCAAAATTGACCAGTGAAAAAAAAACGATGTTTTTGCCTGCCGTGTCTCGCCTTAAGACATTTAAATAGCTTGTATTAACATTTGTGTGGATCTTGAGACGAAACAATGCCACTGACATTTTAAGATATGTCAGTGCAAGTTGCTTTCAGTTAAAACAAGATCAAACATGCATTTTGGTCTGGACTTAAGCCTTGTCTGTGAAACCGGGGGTTTTGTTTAATAAAATCCATCAAATTAAATCTTCATTAACTGTTAAACTCATAGTATAAATTAAAGATTCTTCTGAGACATTGTCCCTTGTTCATATTTCATATTTCACACTGGCACATATTATCTTGACTGAATTCTTCTCGATTCTGGCTGGTCGCAACATTCGGTCTGAGCTTTAAGAGATTGATGGTTTAACGTTTGAAAACAGCCATAAATGTATTGTAATTTTCCAATTGTACTTGTACAGTAAAAATTATTTTGTCTTGAATACATGTATTTTTACAGTTAAACATATTGCAATATTGATAGGCCTATTTCTTATTTTATTTAATGTTATTTGAAGAAGAAGAAGAAGAAGAAGAAGAAGAAGACTGCTTCATCATCCTCACTACCCTACTGATGACAAGCAGTTTGGAGAATATATAGAAGGATGAGGGGTGTAACGATACCCTCATGTCACGATTCTATACATATCATGATACTGGCTATGCAGAAGCGATAAAAAATAAATAAAAAAAACTGTTTGCGTTCTCGAGACACCAGGCACTGTTTTGTGCAAATGAGCGGCTGGATCGCATTAAGGGTTTTCGGTTAGAACTGTGTCATGTTAGCGCCCCCTAACATGTTAATAACTAATGATTGTTGCGACGGAAGTGAATCAATCAAATCTAACATTAGCTGGACAATAACTTTAATCTAGAGCTGCTGTAAAGCCTAAACAATCTCTGTTACTTTAATTTCCTATTATCACTGTAAAGCTGCGTTGATACAATCTATATTGTTTAAGGCGCTATATAAATGAAGGTGACTTGACTGAACTCACAATACAATATTATCATGATGCTCCAAGAGATATGGTAAAAGGTTAATGTAATAAACAAAAATGTACTGTTGATTAAAATATTAAATTTGGTATTACATTGGGGGTAGAAATGAATATGCTTAGACAATGCGAAGGACGATGGTGACACCAGAATACAAATATTCATGATTCTAAAGATGAAAATACAGTATTATTTTAGACGAACATGTTTGCACTCCATCACCGACTAGATTTATTTAAAATAATGTGTAATAAAATAGTCACTTTTTTACTGGTAACATAAGACATTTGGCATTATCAGGACCCCCAAATATTCCCCATTGCATTGTTACATTATATAGGCTAGTAGTTTAATGTAGTACTGACACTAAAACTCTGAAAACTTGAATTTCTCACAGTCATTTTCATTTTGGGTGAACTATGCAGATTGTCACTATCCACGATTGTTGCATTTTTGTATTGCGATATGTGACATGATATACTGTTACATATATATACAAATACATATATATAATTATCTCCAAACGGTGCAACCCTTACTGAAATATTGTTGAGTTTACATTGTTGCCAAAACTTTATTTCAACTTAAATATTTCATGTCCACATGCATATTACATAGCTTTTGATCAAATACATTAGTGGTATAACTGTACATTGCTCCTTAAATGTTATATTTTTTGTCCGTTTATCTAAGCTCAAAGCCATGAAGTGTTTCCACAGAAGCTTTGAGTTAATTATAAGTGAGCAAAAATAAATAAATAAATAATTCAACTCAAAATCAATATTTTGTGTTCAATTAATTACTTTTGTGGAAAGCAGCTGTGTAATAAGTGGGATCATGTACATTCAGCCAGTTGTTATCACACACACACACACACACACACACACACACACACACACACACAATACCCTTCAGGGTGATGCAATACTCTGGGGTTTATTTTGCGATAACAATCAGCTGGATGTACATTATCCCTTACTTAATTTATCCTTTTGTAATCTACTAAAATTGCAATTTTATGCCAGTGGATGTATTAACAGAAGCGGGATCTAATTTGGGTTCCATTATAGCTAGTGATTTCATTAACTTGATTTACTTGACTTTAAAGCAGTAGTACACTTGGCCTTTTCTGTGGCAGCTTCACTTAAACATAATCATGCACTAACTATTTAATGTTGCCTATAAAAAGTCTCTGCTATTGTGTTAAAATAGCGTGACTTTTATGCAGAACCGGATTTTGCACAAGTACAAAATGTTCCTGGATCAACATCTTTGTTGATCCTGGAACAACATTCCATTCAAACCATCCAACTTAAGGGACACGTTTATTGTTTATGTCAACTTTAGGCTTATAACCAGGGTTAGGTGCTTCTACATCAGTGTAACCTATCAACCTATCAACACCTATCATTGATAGGGTTAGGATTGGGCGTAGGTTAGAACTAAAATATGTTGACCAAGGAACAAGTCTACTCTAACTTAGCAAAACCAAGACGTGTGACTTTTATGCGTGACTCACAGCACAAAGGTACAGAGATAATTATAGCAATTCAAGTGAGTGAACATGAATAAAATATGATTAGTTAGTATGTGAAGATGAAGATCCTTGCGTCTCTAAACTCTTTGCTCAGTTCTGTGTGAAGCATTTGAGCAGGTTTGGAACTTTCTGGGAAAAAATCCGTTTTTGATCACTGATTATTAATGGCAAATAATCCGGGCAATAATATAACAGTTTCTGTCTATGATTCATTTAAATAGAACAGGAGCCTCGATGGTAAATGTTTTTGTTTTTCCATTAACTCTTAATCTCCCCTGCCATCCTTTATAATCTTTTAGAAAAATGTTTTTGATGCCGGAATAAATCTGTTTACCGGAATAAATACATTTACTGACAAATATCCTCATCATTTTCTCATAAAACTCAGTTCCTGTACTGACACTGCACATTCTGATTTGGATGAATTAGAGCCAGCCAATGCATGATGGTACAAAGAAAAAAATAACTCTTATATAGGATTTACCCAAAGGTCAGCACCTCAAAACAAATTACCAGAGGGACCAGATACTTCCTCCCACCAGACATACCAGGAGTAGTGTAGATTAAAGATCTGCTGCCGCAAAGATCAATATGAAGCCTGGCAAACTATTGGAACCTCTTTAATGCTTAATTAGCCTCTTTGATGAACAGCCATCTCTCCATCTCCCTCGGTGATCTATTAGCTACAGAGAATATGCATAAAGCTACTACATCTGCTTAGTTAAAATGACAGATGAAAAGGGTCGAAATATGGGATAGTGCTGTAAATATCAGGGTAGGTATTCCTCTAGTGGACTCTTTAGAACTGGTCAGCAAGCTTTCCATCATATATCAAGAGTTTGAATTATCCTGGAGCCTCGTAATGTGGGTAATTTGTCATGTTTGTTCAACGCCTGGATCTTTTTTTGTTAAATCTTGTAATTACAACCTGAATTCTGAATTTTTTATTCAAGAAATTCCATGTATCAGAGTTAATAAAATTATGTGAATCCTGTTGTACTTATCGTATTTTCCGGACTATAAGTCACACTTTTTTTCATTGTTTGGCTGGTCCTGCGACTTATACACTCTAAACAAAAATGGTGCTAAATAGCACTAAAAGTGGTTAATTGGCTTTTAATCAGGGGAACCACTTTAAGTGCCATATAGCACCTCACCTTTGTCAAATGGTGCTATGTAGAACCATAAGAGCACCATAACCACCCCAAAGAACCGCCGAAGAACCGCTGAAGAACTAAACTGGGCTTAACAGGTTCTTAAAATGGCAGTGGTGCTGTATAGCACCATAAGCACTGCAAAGAACTCCAGAAGAACCGCTGAAGAACCACTTTTTTTTAGAGTGTAGTCAGGTGCGACTTATAGATCAAAATTAATTCATACTGACTTAGATGAACCAAGAGAAAACATTACCGTCTACAGCCGTGAGAGGGCGCTCTAGTTAGCAGAAGTGACATAGAGGATGAAGAAGTCAATGGATTCAGTGTTGTGGAATGAGATCGCGGGAGCTTGGTGAACTTGCTGACCGGTAACTTGCTTGTTGGGCAAATAGCGTGTTCAGTTGTGAAAGCACACATGGTATTCAGTTTGTCAGAATACCAATTATAAATGTAATTGCATATGCTAAAACATTTACATATAACATTAATATTAAATGTAAAAAATGCTTAAATTATGTCATATTATGCCCTTTTAAACAGTCTTTATTTTGTTTTTGGGGTCTATAGGTTTTCATGTTTGAATGTAAAAAAAAATATTTTCCATTGTTGTAGCACCAATATTCCCAGTCTGTCAGTAACACCGTTTAGTTCCTGACTCTATGAAGTGATCTGTGATCTGATTGGTCAGCTGGACCAGTGTGTTGTGACATTCAACCATGTCAAGTGTGTTTGGGAAATGCCATGACTCATGCCCCTTAACATAACCCAGAGTTTCAAAACACTACTAATGCAACTTAACCAGGTCTCACACCTTTATATTCATATATACCTTGTGCGAGAATTATTTAAATGAGGAATATTGTGACGTGTTTATGTTACTAGAAGAAAAAAAAATTAAAAATACAATGGAGGCATTTTTAAGGAGAGTAATAATTTACGTTAAAAACTCCTTTTTGGATTAGAAAATATATTAAAAACCTTTTTGACAATAATTATTAAGATGTGTACATTACATTAAAATATAAACTTTTTTTTCAAGACAAAAGTTATTCAAAACCATTCGAAGCCAACATGAACACAAAGGGTAGATTTTTTAGGAACTTCAAAATAAACTGACTTTTTAAAACTGAAACTGGAGAAGAAAGCAAAATCCCATTTGTTTGTAAATGGTCACTGTCATAAAATGAAGCTCAAATAAAAAAGCTTTTCCTTGCAGCTCTTTAAACAACTCCACAATTTCAAAGGTTTCCTGAAAAAGAAGCTGTTTCTGCAAACATCGAAGCCTCAGCAACATCTGTTTTATCTGCGCACTGCAATCTGAATGAGGGACTATTAGGGGACAGCAGTTCTTTAATGGGAGTCTGCTCATTTAACTGAAGCTATAACTGAACAGTATTCTAGAAAACAAAACAAAAAAACGGTCTTCAGTCTTATTATACAAGCAATCACAATGAACTATAGGCTATGTCACTCTTTCATAATAAAGGAGACGTTACGGTTATCCTAAAATTGCTCTTTGAAAGAGCTGAAGGGAAGAAGCCTATATGAACAGTAAATTGTTTACTTCCTGTAATATGGGACTGCGGGGGCTTTGTTTTGCACTGCAGACTGTATCCATTCTTCAATATCCAGTCAAATTCTGAATGACATAAACTGACACCAAACAGACTTGGATGATTCTATTGAGGGCAAATATGAGTAAATATTGGACACGACTCATTTAATTCCTGAGAGAGGTCTCAGTGTGCTTGTGCTATTATGTAATTAGTGCGGCTTGCTCATATTTAGGGTCAGGCATTTGAACAGGCTTCTAACCCGGAGCAGAACAATTTTGTGGGCAACCCATCCCGTATCATTTGTGCTACAGACAAGAATGAGCTCTCAAATTATGTAGGCCTAGCTTATTGAGGAAAAGTGTGCTATTACATTTCTACGTGATTTAATACAGAATTCCACCTGGAAGATGATAAAATTGGCAGAATTTCAGTCTTACACCAGAGGAGGAACTTGAATTTCATAGACTTGGGGTTGGGCTCTTTAACTTTGGTCAGTAAGTATTAGGGGTGTAACAATTCACAAAATTCACGGTTCGGTTCGATACGACACAGTGGTGTCGCATACGTTTTCGATACAGCAAAAATAAAAAAACGGCAGAGAAATTTCCTTGATTTAATTTTTTTTATAAAAATGATTTTAAAAAATATAAATATTTGTTAAGTGTTTCCTACATCTGGAAAGTTTCGTTCTGCTTTCATTACGTTTGCCATTTGATATTGGCCAACATTGTGGTGGTCACACCAGCGCGACTGCTAACAAAATTTTGGTCGCACCGAACTGTTCGGTTTGTAATGCGTACCGAACCGAAAGCCTTGTAACAAACGGTTCAATACGAATGCGTATTGTTACACTCCTAGTAAGAATTTTATTTTGTTCAGAGCTGGATTTGAACCAGCAAATCCAGCATGGAAGTTAAACGCAAGCTTATACGTCAGTCGCTAGTACACTTCTTGAGGCCAGGGGAGTGAGGTTTACCTGCACAGCTCTTACTACAGTAGCTTGCCTCCATTACACTCAAGTAAACTTGCTCGGTAGCTCACATGGTACAAAACTACGGTTGCGATGTGAAGTGAAGTGCTTGGATATGAGTCCCATAAGACACAACACTCAATAAAAGAGTTCAAAGACTTGTATAAGCAAGCTAAAATGACATGGTTGCTTCAGTACATGCTTTTGGCATCACTCACTGGACATTTCACTTTGAAAGTGTTGTGAAACGTGCAAGAAGCAACGTATTATTTTGCAGACATGCCACCACATGCATGGTTTTTATTTTCCCAATGAGCCTGGGTTGAGGTTTTGTTAGATCACATGGTTAAAGACAAGAGGAAAAAGGCAGTACCCTGCTATTTTTTCCCTCTTTGCTAGTTTTCGTTTTATTTCCACACAGTTAAGCATAGACAGATGCAGTGTTTGTGCCTCCTGAGGCGATGTGATGCGTTTTGTTTGAAGTCAGTTCTCAAGTCTAATTACTGAGACATACAAACATATCAAAACATATTCTACAGCTGCCAGGAGGTTGTTGACATTGGTCTTGCCTCCATTACCATCGATTTTCATTTATGACATCAACGATATCACCAGAGCACCGCATCGTGTCACGTGTCGTATACCAAACCAACAGAAAACACCTCCACCATAAACTGTTAAAGGAACAGTTCACTTAAAAATTAAAATCCTGTCATCATTTACTCACCCTCAAGTTGTTTCAAACCTGCATGAAGTTCTTTCTTCTATAAAAATGAATATATTTTGAAGAATGTCGGTAACCAGAAAGTTGATGTACTCCATTGACTTCCATATTAGGAGAAAAAAAAACAATGGAAGTCAATCGAGTACATCAACTGTTTGGTTACCGACATTCTTCAAAATATAATCCTTTGTGTTCAGCAGAAGAAAGAAATGCATACAGGTTTGAAACAACTTGAGGGTGAGAAAATGATGACAGAATTTACATTTTTAAGTGAACTCTTCCTTTTCGTACTTTCTATTTTCATTATATATATATTTTTTGTGAGATATACAACATAAAATAATACACGGAAAATAAAGAGGCCTAATATTATTTTGATACTTACAGCACAATTAAAATGTATGCTTCGTTACAAAAGATAAAATATCAAACCAACTCAGCAAGACCTGTCATGCTAGACATTTTAAGCATTTAACTTCGCCATTTTTGCAATTACTTTTATCCAGTTGGTCTCAAGGTGATTTTTAAGACAGTTCTCCCCAAGTTCACACTGGTAGTGTGATGGATCTGGCATACGCATTACCATTTACTCTAAGGAAGACAGAATGAGGCGATGGTGCAAAAATGGCAGGCTCTTATTAGAGCCTGCACATGCAAGCAGACCTAATTTGAAAGTTCAGCAGGTCAGCATACTTCGGGTGTTATGGAAAGACCTAAAATCTTATACAGACAGACAAAATATTAAATCAGATTTTTTTTTTTATTATTCTGCTTGTTGCCTCAATCAATCAACCAATACATAATAGATGACTAACTTGTAAGACTATTGTCTAGTCAGTTTATGCAACCGGCCACATGTATACTTCATTGTCCGTGTTCCACATCACACAGACGAGTGCTCACGTCTTTCAAAGTAAATCCCATTGACTGATGGACATGCCCACTACATTGCTGACTCTTTTGTTTAAGTGTTCAATCATTTGCACAAATCTGTGCAGACACAAAAAATCATGCTGCACAATATAGACAAGCGAAGTATAGGCTACTTTGGCTGACTCAGGATTTATTGCAAATAAGGATTTTAAAACCACCCAGTTGTGATGGGCCTACATGTTTCACTGATGCCTGACAACGTGTTTTTACAAAGTGCCAAACACTTAAGCTATTTTTTTTAATGATGCTACTTTTGTGTAGTGCTTTCCTTCAAAAATGTGATTGAAAATGACATTAAAACCACTATTCACATCACCAGACAATGTCATTCCAGCTACCATAATACTAATGTTCCAAGAACATTTTACTAATGGTTTAAGTTGTGAAAATATTAGTTACTTTATTTTTTTCCTTTCTGTTATACAAACTTTAAAGAAGAACTCCGGTCAATTTTAACATTTACTAAATTTTTAGTAAATTCGGTCGAAGTCCAAAGTAGTCGATTGTCGAGTTCACGCGCGTGATCATAGGTAACTAAACCTATGCGCGTGAACTCGACAATCGACTACTTTGGACTTCGACCGAAAACAGGAACTAAATACAGGTATGTGCGCTGGCTGATATAACATCAAAAAGAAGATGTTGAACATGTACACTGTAGGAAATATAGGGAGGAGAGAAGGAGTCTAAATTTAAAAATAAGACAGGCAGGAAGAGAATGGAATATTGAAGGTTTGATAGGAACAATAGGAGACGGGGTTAATGATACTCAGGAAGCAGTGGTACAATATTTAAAAAATATAGGGTTATATAGTAGGATTTAGTTTTTTTTTTTTGTAGTTTTTTTTTTTATGATATAGTCACAATATAGCTCATGTTACATACTCCTGTACAGTAGGTGGCGGTATGCACCTTATAGTCATGGTTGCAATCTGCCATTAATCGAAAAGAAGAAGAAGAATAAGAAGAAGAAGAAGAAGAAGATATAACATCATTTTTATTCATATCTTTCACATCTACTGCAGTCAGATTCACTCGTGTTCACTCTGAAGGAATCACTTCTGAAGGAATTTCTTCTTTAAACACTCTGAATAGATTCAGCCACATAATTTTACATAGAGAAATATGACATTTTATCTGAGTTTTGAGAAAAAAAGTCAAAATTGTGAGATAATAGTCGCAATTAAATTTTTTTTTTTATCTGTGGAGGAAACAAGCTTCCATAGAAACAAGTAGTAACATGTAAAAAAATATATATATACGAATGTCCAACTAAAATGTCTCAGAAACAAAAAGCTTTCATGAACAATGTACCGCCTAAATAATGTTTTTGTACTAACATTTTTGAGAAAATTATTAAAGATAAAGATGATTAAGAATGTACCCTGTTAGCTGGGATAGGTCGGAGTCCTGATCATTGATTTCCGCTCCATCTTAAACATGATTGTCCACTCTTAAATTCTCATAATAATCAAGACATGACTCTAAACATCTCGGATCTTGCATTTGCTAACTAATAAACCACATACCAGAAAAGGCAAATCAACACCTCACTAAAACTCTTAACAGCAAAGCAACAGAGAGCCGCATGCTGAGACCCTCCTGTGTTCTTCCTTATATATACTGTTAAATCTACCGGTTGTGAAAGTAAAAAAGAACAACTCTTACAATGAAAACCAAACTGAAACGCTCAGAGTTCTATGGAAGCTTGTTTCCGGCACGTAATAAAATAATTTAAAAGACAATTGCGACTTTTAATCTCAAAATTCTGATTTTTTTTTTAAAATGCGCATTTGACTTTATTTTCTTTTAAACCACTAGATGACACAAAAATTTGGCTTATCCTTGATGCAAACATGGACAGCAATGCAAAGTTGATTCTGCGCTAATTTGGTCTAATATATATATATAATTATTTTATTTATCGAAATAAACAGAAAATGTGCTAATGTTTTGAACAAGTACTACTATTAACTTACACATTATTTTAGCTAAAGTATTTGAATCAAAGAGACAGAATTGTGAGATAAAAGTAGCAATTACCTGTTTTATTTTGTATTTCGTGGAGGAAACAAGCTTCCATATACACCCCAGACATAACGTAGATAGACCATCTTACCTTTTTCATACAGTTGATTGGAGACAGCATGAAGTAGGACAACTCACTGCGTGAAGGAGCCTAGGATGCAGTTAGAATGGCTCTAAAATTCAAGATATCAGGGAAAAAATGCCTCTGAATGAGTTGTCTCATATTATAGCCTATCTTTCGTCAGAACTTGTGTTAGTCTCCGAGCAATACACAAGTCTAATTTCCGAATGATTCCCCGTTTTGAGCGAATCAATAGGGTGAACCAATGATTCAATGGCACATTCATAAAGAGAGTCATTCCTGAATGAGTTTGAACGAATCGAATTAATGAATGACTCAATGACTCACTCATTAAGACATTTACCGCCACCTCTAAATCTTTACGGCAGATTTAGTTTCTTATTTAGAGTAGGCTATCATTTATTTTATAAAAATAATTTTATATTTCCATCTTTAAAAACATTAAAGGTAGGCTATAGTTACCCAAAAATGAAAGTTCTTTCAGATAATTTACTAACTCTCTTGGCCATTGAATCCTAAACGTTTGTGTAATAAATTCTATGTTGAGTCAAATACATAATTTCTTTCTAAAGCTACTTTTTGCAATGTTTATCTGATGCTTTTCTTTGCTATTTGATAATTTTTTTTCTTTTTATGGGCTGAATTTTAAGCCAAATGTTATATGTGATTAACATTGTGTAATTAATTGGATAAAAAAAATGAATAGCTTGAAAGCCCTAATATTTTTTTTTTTTCATGTGCTCTCATAATCTTTAATCAAAATGACTTCCCCCTCCCTCTTAGGCCCTGTTTACACGAGAACGCTCGCGGGTGAAAACGTAAAAATATTTTATCGGATGTGCCTTTCGTGTACACGGAGACGTCGTTTTTGGGGCTTAAAAACGCAAAAAAGTGAAACCACCCTCCAGAGTGGAAATCTTAAAAACGCTCCACCATCGCGTTCCCGTCTAAAGGGTATGTTACGTCCCCTGATGGTATAGAGGTATGAGGGAGACGTACATAATATTATTTGAACACTTTCCTTTAGTTTTGACGCAAAAGTCTGCTAGACAGTGAAGGCATCGCGTACGCGTTTACGTCACAGGCATGCACCAGTACAGGAAAATAACTAAACATTATCAAACTAAAATATAGCATTAATTTAATTGACCAAAAAAAAAAAAAAATCTTTAATTTTTGAGCGACACGCGAAGAGCACCGAGGGTTAAAGCAGCAGCTTTACCGTATTTAACATGAAAAACTGTGTTAGCATCTCTTTCACTTTCAGTGCTTCACATTGCCACCTAGCCGCCTGGAGTGCATACTACATCAAATTTCACACACTTTTGCGTCACCATATGCACGCAGATTTCCCCCCCAATAACGCTCGTCTAAGCGCAGAATAAAAAGTGATAACGCAACGCCACTTTTGCGTTTTCTCTTCAGATCGTTTCCGTGTAAACATAGCCTTAGAGTGACATATCATCTCTTCTCTGATGACCTGTTTACTGCCGTGAGGGCGGGACATTCTGTCACTCACATGAGATCCACCAATAGCAAACCACAACCATCCAACCAATTCCCCATGGACAAAATTAAGTCCCACCGTACATTTTTTCCTAGTGCGAGAAGCCGTTTTACTCAGAATACGTCACAATAGGAATCACAACTTCTATTTCATGACGAATATAAAACCACATACTACAGAACTCCTTTTATAAAGACAACTTTATAACTGTCTGAGAAATACAAAATGTCCATAAAAATGTCCATTTCAAGCTCTAACTTTTTAGTAGCTTTTCCGTGCACTTTTCACACACACAACACTAAGGGGATGAGTACTATTTCACCCCAAACCCACATTTTCTAACAAGTCGGCACCAAGTTTTGCAGTAACAGGATGTTCCGGGCTTTCCTGCGTCAGTGAGATGATGCACACTCTCATTATGAATGTAAAGGTCAAGATATCTGATGCAATGTAATAGGCAATCTTTATCTGTGCTTATGCCTAAGGAATCATTGTAACATTGTACTGTTGTGTAGTGTTTAGTATAAAACGTTTAACGATAAATGTCTTTAGACAAAGTGTTAGTACTGTTTAGATTTTTTTTTTTTTATCTAAACACACTGAATCATTATTGTTCAATTCTGTGCATTAAGTTAAACTATCCATCACTGTTTTCTCAGTTTGGCCCATTTGACATTATTAGTTGGATCTACTCAAAAATATGCAAATCTCCCTGAATGACTCACTGTTTTGAGTCTGTAGGAATTAGAGTGGCACTGGTGTCAGGGTTTGGCTGTTTAGCATGGTCCAGTTAGCCCCTACCTCCGTAACTACACCAACAAATTGCAGATATTTATTATATTATCATAGATGTTTTGCCAGTGACAAATATTTTGAAGAGCTCTTAACAGTATGAAATGGATTTTTCCCTGTCTGTTGCCTTTGCCTTCATAGTCGTGAATGGACCTTAAGCCATCCGCCAATAAGCGCTGTATTGATGTCAATTGTGAGGTTTATAAATAAGACTAAATACTGGTTGTGAAAACCAGTTCTCCTCCGGCCAACGAACAAATGAAATATGACGCATATGTCATAATATACTCAACCTCACGTTGTTTCAAATCCATAGGACTTTTGTATCTTCGAAACTCAAAGATGTTTTGAATGACACCAGAGTGATTTCTGTCTCCCTATTGAAAGTCCACACAACCAACATTTTCACGATTCACAAAGTTCATCACGATATTGTAAATAAATCCAAATTAATCAAGTTATTTTTTCTGAAGAGACACAATCTTTTAATATGATGAATGGATTTTATGTAAGCCTTTATTCACACATATACATTGATCATTGATCGTGTGAAACAAACCGTTGCCATATTCACGTTCATCTGTTCCCGAAAGTACTAAACACGCTTTTAGCTCCACTTACTGGACATTTCACTTTTTAAACTGTTGCAAAGCGTGCACGACGCAACGTATTTTGCGTTTTGCAAAAATTTTGCCACAGGTACAATTTAGCAATGAGCTTGGGCAGGATTTGTGTGTCCAGACATAAACAACCGATCTGCATAGGTAACCACAACAAGGTCGTACCCAACTGTGTTGAGGCTTTCAGAATAAAAAAAAAGTTGCATCATCTTGCTATCCAAACAAGCACCGTCAAGTCGCGGTGCAGACCTTCTCCATCGCACAACAAAATGGCAAAATATTTGGACACACGCCATTTGAACACCATATGAATACTTCCGGCATTTCCGTCACCAGTTTTGTCATTATTGTTGCGTGTCGTATTAAAGGGGTAGTTCACCCAAAAATTTGAATTAACCCATGATTTACTCACCCTTAAGCCATAGGTGTATATGGCATTCTTCTTTCAGACAAATACCATCAGAGTTTTATTAAAAAATGTCCGGCCATCTACCAGAGGCTAGTTATTTTTGTCGATAAAGTTTTAAATATGGATATTTTTCTTACACAAACACATCGCTTCATAAGGCCTTTATTATCCCCCCGGGGCCGAGTGCAGCACTTTTATCATGGAGGGTTGCACTTTCATGGACTCCAAAACATAAATGGCCATTCACTGCCATTATACAGCTTGGAAGAGCCAGGACATTTTTTAATATAACTCCGATTGTATGTAATGTCATTTTCATTTTTGGGTGAACTATCCCTTTAAGGGTGACGCGAAACACAGTTTGAAATCCGATTTGAGCAGCCAGAGCGATCAGACACATCTGTAATAACCTTTTTGGAATCACATTTCAAAGTACTTCCATGAGGTTTGAATCAGATTTGGAAAACAATTTATTATAATCACGTTTTTTTTTTGCTGTCCAGACTTTAACAAAATATCTAAAACCTGATATACAAAAAATCTGATTTTTGCTGGCAGTCTGAACATTGCCTTAGGATGCGTTTACATGACAACGATATGCTTAAAACAGAGAAGTTTTTCCTTTGAGTTTTCCGCATACTGAAGACACCATTGTCAAAACAATCCCCATTCACACGTGTCCGTGAAAAACGTGTAAACCGCTGTATTCAGCTGCCAGGCCATTAGATGGAGATGAATCACTATAGATTGAACACGTGATGGACATGTGCATGAAGTCAGCCTCTTGAGAGGTTTGCATTTTTGTTGTTTCCACGGAGACCGTTTTAAAACTTTGCGTTTTCAGGCACCCAAAAAGCCACGAACGACCAAAACACATAAAAAGTCTTACGTTTTTAGTTGAAAAGAGTGTTGTGTAAACAGCCCCTGAGTCTCTCCTCTGATTTTATGCAGCTCCACTCCTGGTTGGTAAGCAGGCGCAGCTGGTTATAATTGATTATAATGACAATCATATAACTGCCAGAGAGAATGAGTGGGAGGAGCCAAAGAAGAGAAGAGGGGGAAAAAAAAGGCAAAACACACCACAGCACATCACACAGTTACCACAAAGAATGTGTCTCTGGACATACAATCCCTTTCATAGTATAACAATAATTGTTTCTTTAATGAATGAACACAGGGGCGAGGTGGAGCGAGTGCTAATGATCTCGATTCCCATAAAAAGGGATGAAAGTGAAGGATAAGAGAGGACCAGGCCTGGAACATTTATGTTGTTGTTTAGTTTTAATTTATGTGGCAGTCGTCGGTTAGGGGCTGCCAGTTTACTTTCGTTTTGTTGTTTGTTTATTGTGTCATTAAAAGTTTCGTCTAACGTTCGCCAGGTTCCCGCCTCCTTCCCTTACCAACAAACTTCCTTACTGTATTTGACATTTTAGTTAGCAGCCTTTATGCTGCCTCACTGATCACCTAATGTTAGAATGCTGTAAACTAAAGGGTTACTTTTAAGAAAATGCACTACTTAAAAAGCCATTGTTGTCTCAGTAAAACGTCAAAGACAGAATTAAGTTTTTGGCAGAATATGGGAAGCTGTGTGTGGAGTGATGAATTGATGCTCCAAGGTGGTGTCTTTGAAAATTCTGGTGAGAAATACAATAATAAATGTGTCTCTACCACAGTGAAGCACGGAGGAAGAGTGTCATTGTGTGGGGAGTCTTTTTAGCTGCTGGTATTTGTGAGCTACTTTACTGTGAAGTACAGGAGAATATTGCAAAATGGCTTGCTTCCTACAAATGAAAAGTTGTTATCTAAAGGGGAATGATCAGATGTTATTAGGCTCATGTGTTGGGATCGGTCAGAGTCCATATTTTAACCCTTGAGTGTTTTTTTTTTTTTTTTGGTCTCACATTAAACTTAAACGAACCGGTATATATTTTTCACCTCGTGAACTGTTTAGAGCCATTAACATTGAGTAGAACAACACTGACTCTTCCTCCTGTAAAAAAAAGCTCTCTGCTATTCCGTTCTAAGTTCCTTTATGTCGTCTACAGTATGTGTGCAATTCTTGAATTCTGTTACTAAATGAATCAGTGAACAATTATGAGTGAATCTTTTTGGTAAACAGGTTCAAACATCTTGATTCACAAGGAAGAATTTAGTTTTATTACTAAAATAAGTCTATGTTTGTTATATTATATTATGTTTTTGTTTTTTTTGCTGTTTGTAATATACATTTCCCTTCTCTTTGTAATATTCTTTAACATCACGATCCAAGCCAAATGTGTACCTTCATTCAGGATCAGCATGAGTAATGTATGCTAACTGCCAGAAAGGCCTGCATTTGGCCTTTACACACTGCCTGTTTTTTACAATCTAAGTACATTTGTCTCAAATTGTATGCAGCTGGCGATCATTTTGTTTGGGTTGGAGCTCCTAAAATAAACAGAGCTGTATGACCCAGCTCGCTCCACCTGTGCAGCTGTATGCTCTGTCAGCTGCGGGCATGAATCAGGCTGTTTTCAGAGTCTGCCAGACTCCTGCTGAACATATTCAGGTCAGACAGTTCTTATTTGCCCAGGTTGTCTCATCACTCAAGCCTGAACGTGGGACTAGACTCGCCAAGATTACATAATGACAGACACGAATAAGCCTGAGTGGAGATGTATTACAAAACAATAGGGTCAGGTCATGTTTTTTTAATTAACCAGTTTTTGCCAATCTTTTACATATCCATGCGGAGGTGTAATGCACATATGATTTTTGGATAAAGATTGTATCTTTGAAAATGCAGTTGTAGGTAAAAACAAAACAAAACAAAAGGTTTCATATCTGTTTGGTTTATAGTTGAGTCATACCTGATTCTGTCTTTTTATTTTATTTTATTTTATAATTTACACCTCCAGATCCGTACTTTTCTGTGGAACACAAAATGTCAAAGTTGATCTTTTCCATATTACTAAAATGCATATGCTGACTGATGAAACATGCCGAGTGGAAAGCGCTGCATGGTTGATGCATTTTTCTATCAGAATAAAACTGACTTTTTATAAAATAATAAATTGTTGGATTTTCTGATGGAAAAATATAAATTCAGAACTGATTTTTCACTTCATCAGCCAGATGAATAAAAGATGCTTGTTTTCACTGTAGTCTTCTTTTCAGAAATCCAACAACAAGATGCCGAGAGACGCTTGTGCAATCACACATACGGGCATGTGCACATGTGCACCAGACTTAACATAGAATATTTTATTGCAGATAAATTCAATAAGTCTGTAAATAATAAATTAAATTAAGTAAATGTCATGAACTTATTTAATATAACTGCAATAATGTACAACTAAAACTTTGCAACAACATGTAAACTACAGTAACTCTCATTAGAGTATTAGTAAACTGTAGTAGACGGTCAGTAGACTTCTAGGTTAGGGTTAGGTCTTAGGGTTTGGTTTAGTAGAATAAGATTGCACTTGCAAAAGTTACAGTCAGTAATTCTATTTGTCTGTTGGGGACCATCAGAATAAAGTGTTTGCAGATATTAGGCAGACACTCTACTAATACTCTAATTACAGTTAGTTTAGACATTTAGTTGCAAAGTTACTAGTAGAATATCTAAAGTGGACCATCAAAAAAAAAAGAAAAAAAAAGCGTATTCTAACAAAACACCTCAAGTTTTTGGTAGGTATTGTGTATTGTGCTCAAGAGTCATCATCGTGAAGAGCAGTGCGTATACACAACTTTTTGGGGTTAGTGAGATTTATACAGAAAAAAAGACTAAATACTAAGCTTTTAATTGTCTAAACCACAAATTATTGCTCAGAATTAGCCAATTTTAAGAAAATGCACTACTTAAAAGCCATTGTTGACTCAGAAAAAAACGTCAAAGACAGAATTATAAAGGCAGAATATGGGAAGCTGTGTGTGGAGTGATGGATTGATGCTCCAGGGTGGTGTCTTTGAAATTCTGGTGAGAAATATAATAATAAATGCATCTCTACCACAGTGAAGCACGGAGGAAGAGTGTCATTGTGTGGGGAGCCTTTTTAGCTGCTGGTATTTGTGAGCTACTTTACTGTGAAGTACAGGAGAATATTGCAAAATGGCTTCCCAAAAAAACAAAGTGGTTATCTAAAGAGGAATAATCAGATGTTATTTTTTAACAAGACGATGCTCCTGTCCAAATTGCAGAGACAACCAAGAAGTGGCTTGAGTACAAGTCCATTAGGCTCATGTTTTGGTACTGCAGAGTCCAGATTTGAACCCTAAATGTGGTCTCACATAAAAACCAAATGAACTGGGAGATATTTTCCAACTACTCGTGAACTGTTTGAAGCCATTAACATTGAGTGGAAAAACACTGACTCTTCCTCCTGTGTGCAAAATATTTCTAGTTCAAATAAATGCTGCTTTTTTTGTTCATAAAATGTTTCCAAAAAACTTTTTAAGCACAACTGTTTTCAACATTGATAATAAGAAATGTTTCTTGAGTAAAAGAAAATCAGCATATTAGAATGATTTCTGAAGGTCAGCGTTCAATCACAGGAATACATTACATATTAAAATAGTATAGTAATTTTAATTTGTAATATTATTCCACAATAATTCAGATTGTACTGTATATTCAATTAAATAAATAAAGCCATGGTGAGCATAATTAACCAAAACATTAATTCTTACTGACCCCAAACTTTTGAAAAGATAGAGCTTTCAATTTAGTCTAATTATTGACTCACTAACTTATCACTTAAATTCCACCTGTCAATAATTGTATCCCTTAAAATTCATCTTTGATCACCAAAATGACATATTTTCCACGTCTTTCCTTGAATTATGCTATATACAGTACTTGGGTTTGGTTTGCTTTTCTCTACAACTGCAGTTATTTCTCAAACTCTTGCACTAACACAACAGTTTAATTACAAAGTTGAAAAGTTGAGTGAAAAGTTGTGTTTCTGTATAGCTTGGACAACAGAACAGGGCTTTACAAATATCAAAGTCATAGCATCGGCTAAATTCATAAATTATAATTTGAAGTCCCCTGGATCAACACAACCGCATTCTACTGATTTTAAACCACATTCTAGCATGCGACCACTTTATCACTGCCAGCATAATCGAATAATATAGTTTTTTAAAGCACATTTTGCACCAGCATAGGTACAGTTATTTTTAGACCAGCAGAGCAGATCATCTACATTTTTGCAGCTCAATCTATTTGGTCCATAGAAAAGATATATACTTCAGTTAGGCTAAAAGTTGGCTGTAATTGCCAGGACAGAATCTAATTAGCGGTTAATGTCACAGTGAATCCCACGAGAGGGCCGAAGTTTGGCCAATTTCCAGCTGGGTTCCCAAGCTGATATGCATTAGCCCCACTTAAAGAGCAAGTGAATCGGCACAACAAAATCAACAAGTGGGTGACAACAGCTAACAGACACATCTGAAAAGCTAATCCCACTCTGAAAGCAAGAGCGGTGGGAGGAACGTTACTCTGCAAGGCATACGGCCAAAGACGAGTCAATCAAGCTCTTACTGGGTGAATAATTTAAATTTAGTGTTCAACATGCTGGGCGCACTAGGTCGTGAAAGTCACTTGTGTCACCATAATTGGTTGCAGCGAGCGTAGCATGCCGATAAGCCTGGCAGAAGACAGCAGGGCGATCTGAGCCGCAGCCAAATGTCACTGTAGGTTCAGGTGGACGAAGCCGCTTGGAAAACAATGATGGGCATGTGATGACATTTGCACGACCAGAGAGAGTGTCCTCTATCAGTATATCTCGTGTTAGTTCAGAAAGGAACCTGACTTCTGGAAAAAAAAAGGGAGGAAGGAAGGGGGCTATTACTTTTGCCAATTTCCACAGAGAGCAAAATCAGATAATTTAATTTGGGCTTTTCTGCCACTTTTATTGATAAGGATGGTGGGAGACAGATGATGGTGGGTAGTGCGATCCTGACAAGCCATACGTGCGTCAAACACATCAGTACCACAACTTGACGTCATGACGTGTCAAAGCGCATTATTGAGAGTTTCTTTCAACTTGACTGTGACAGATGTTGCAAATCTGCAAATGTACCTTGTAGCACTGATTCATAATGTTAGGGAGATCAGTTGGTGATGTTCAATCATTCAAAAGAAACATTAAATGTCAATTACCGATATCCTCATACAAGATGTTAGAGGTTCATTTCAACAGTGTTTATTGTTGTAAATATCTGGGAATTATGCCAAAAATCTGCTAAACTTTTTGGTCATTGACTGTGTATGTGCACCTGAGGTGTAATAATTTGCATTAAATTGCATCACTTTGACAATATTATGGAAAACGATCCTGTAATGATCTAAAAGTAGCCTACCACATATTTTGTTTTACATATTCATTTATGCGTTTAGTGTGTCTCACTAAAGAAAGAGGTTTATGAATAAAAAGTTTCTTGAGTTCTATTCATCAAAGAATCCTGAAAAAAATGTGTATCACGGTTTCCACACAAAAAAAAATTGTTTTCAACATTGATGATAATAAGAAAAGTTTCGTGAGCAGCAAATCAAATCAGCATATCTGAATGATTTATGAAGGATCATGTGACACTGCAGACTGAAAAATACAGCTTTGACATCACAGGAATAAATTACAGTTAAACATATATATTGTAATAGTATTTTACAATATGATTTATGAAGGATCATGTGACACTGCAGACTGAAAAATACAGCTTTGACATCACAGGAATAAATTACAGTTAAACATATATAAACATATATACACACATATATATATATCAAATGCTTGGTGAAGATGCTTTCAAAAGCATAAACAAATATTGCCAAACCCAAACTTTATAATGGTAGTGTATATAGGCTACTGTGTGTACAATAATCAAACTTCCTAGATACATTTCTCATTGTACATTTTCCAATAAAGATAAAAGCTGATGGAAGACATCCAATGCGGTTTAATATTAGAATCACACCCCATCTGTCATAATTCGACACTTGAACTAGCAACATCACCTTGAACTTTTCACAATGTTCCCCGGTTGCCCTTCAGTAAATAGTCATATCCAATCCTTAAATCCTCTTCACATTCACTCAGTGGCTTGGCCATTTGTTATGCAGCTATGAGTTCAAGGTGGCTGTAAGGTAGCATGAAGTAAGTGCGTTTTGCAGTAAACAGGGATACATCTAATCCTTCTTCCTAGCTGTCTCGCTTCAAAGGCAGCAGTTGGATGAATGATTCTCTTTACCTGACAAATGGCATCAATCCACAATGCTGCACTTTCACAGCTCCGGCTGTATCATATACATGCAGATGTATGGATTTCTGGCAATGCTGATCAGTTTCACAGAATGGGTGGGTTTTGTTGTGGTCTATCACCTAGTACACTTCACCTGTGTGCCATGTTACTGAGCAGTGTCAGAGAAGGTTTGAGGTAATGAAAAAGCTACAGTACATTATAGATATAGACGGACGGACGGACGGACGGACGGACGGACGGACGGACGGACGGACAGACAGACAGATGACAGACAGATAGACAGACAGACAGACAGACAGACAGATAGATAGATAGATAGATAGATAGATAGATAGATAGATAGATAGATAGATAGATAGATAGATAGATAGATAGATAGATAGATAGACAGACATACAGACAGACAGACAGATAGATAGATAGATAGATAGATAGATAGATAGATAGATAGATAGATAGATAGATAGATAGATAGATAGATAGATAGATACATAGATAGATAGATAGATAGATAGATAGACAGACAGATAGATAGATGACAGACAGACAGACAGACAGATAGATAGATAGATAGACAGACATACATACAGACAGAAAGACAGACAGACAGACAGACAGATAGATAGACAGACGATAGATAGATAGATAGACAGACAGACATACATACAGACAGACAGACAGACAGACAGACAGACAGACAGACAGATAGATGACAGACAGACAGACAGATAGATAGACAGACATACAGACAGACAGACAGAAAGACAGACAGATAGATAGATAGATAGATAGATAGATAGATAGATAGATAGATAGATAGATAGATAGATAGATGACAGACATACAGATAGATAGATAGATAGATAGATAGATAGATAGATAGATAGATAGATAGATAGATAGATAGATAGATAGATAGATAGATAGATAGATAGATAGATAAATAGATAGATAGATAGATAGATAGATAGATAGATAGATAGATAGATAGATAGATAGATAGATAGATAGATCTATCTTTTGTTTTGAGTGTAAAGCTTCATCTTCAAAATAATATTGGCATTATGGCTGTAAATTGTATGTCAATTTAATGTGATTAACTGTAGAAAAAAAATACACACTAATGGATTAATTAATCCACTTAATTATGCCCCCGACCTGTGTGTAAATATAAGTGATTTACCACATCCAGTGCACCTTCATGTTTTGTGCTGCTGCTACGGGCCAAAAATACAACATTACCTAACATTACCAAAAATAGCAACATAAACACATTTTACAATTCTATATTACTGCTCGTTAGAAGAAAAAAAAGCTAATTTGAAGCTACTCTATGAACCGAGCAACTTTCAAGCTGCTGAAAATGTAGTTTAGTGCAGTTTAGGAGTGTTGCAACTTTCGCCTCAAGACAAGAAGTAATGTGTTCAAAATTCAGTTAATTTTCCACACATGTACAGACGTCCTATATGTGCATCAAAGTATGAAATGAGCATGTGCTACAAGACAAACGACTGCCGATGCCAAATATATCTTATGAAAGAGCCAACACCAACCATCGCATCACTTCAGAATGGGAATTGATGTCATCCCTCAACCGTTCACTGGCTTGGCTGGCTGCAATAAAACAGTCTCGCATTGAAAACACATTAGCTCATGATTTACCATTTAGGGAAAATGACAGTCTAGTCTTTATTTGACTGGCCCTAAATAGACAAATGACTGTGTCCATGATGGGGAGAGAAAGCGGGCGAGAGATATATGAAAGAACAAAAGGCAGTCTTGCTCGTCTCGTGTATTTTCAGAAGGACTGATGGAATGGAAAGCGAGTTTCGGAGGGGCTGGCGGGTCCAATGTGTCCTCCGGGGCGACCGTGGTCAGCTGCACCCCACTGACTAGCGTTCAGACACGGACGTGTCCCCTGCTAACACTACCCGGGTCCTTATCGATCCTCGTGAAATCAGGAACCATCATCTGTGACTGCTGTGCTCTGGGGGAGAAGGGCTGATTAACATGGATGGACTGATGTCAACAGGCTTTCTCTGTTGGCCTACATGGAGACTTTAGCGGACGGCCTGAAATAAATATCCCCTGAAGTGATGGAAAGTGTATGACTGTGCATATCAAGACTGGAGAGAAATATAGAGCAAATGTTTTTAACGAGCATCTCACTCTTTAGGTCGGTTCACACTGCACTGACAGACTGCGACTAGACACTTTGTCGGGGTTTGTAGGATCAGTGCGTTGCGCCTGTCGGTGTCTCTCGCCTCGCGTTTTCGCAGATTGAACATGATGAGTCGCCGTTGTCTGGGAATTTCTGGGAAGTGACATACTGAAATCTGGCGATTGTCCGCGTCGGTTATGGAGTTTGAATAGTTTTTTTTTGTTAATAAAACGTTATTAATAGAACCTTAAAGGATTCTGTCAGGTACTTTATCTTTAGAACATTATAGACTTCTATAATTCAATGTTAGGCTGCGTAGATTAGGTCAGCCGGAGCTGGGAACACTTCCCATAAATCCTGATGTACTCGTTACATCATAAGAAGAATGGCATCTACGCTAATTTTAGTGTCTTTGTTTATCCCGAGGTTTTCCCGCAGCCTGCCGGATCCAGGGCGTATCCAGATCTGACGAAGGACCTTCGCCTGGACCCGATGACAACGCAGTGCAGAAGTGCCAACTAGCCTCTCCTATTGGAGGATCCCTTTACCACTCTACAGATAAAGCGTTGTCGGGATAATTTTGGTTTCACGTATCTACCCCGAAGTGATAAAACTTTGTTTAAAAATGTATAAAAAAAAAGCCAGAAAAGTACTTTGTTAAGTCTTGGTTTGTAGGGAATTACAAACCTGCGCACATATATTCAAATGCGCATAACTATATAATTAATTCTTAATGCACACGTGAGCGCCATCAGCGTTTCTCACAGGTTCGCGTTTAAAGTCTGTGTAGAGAGAACGGTGTCGTCTTAGCGGTCTCTAATTTAATAACTAATGATCGTAGCGACGGAAGTGAATTAATAAAAACGAACTTTGGCTGGAAAATATATTTATTCAAGAACTGCTATAAAGCCAAAACAATCTCTGTTACCTTAAATTATCCGTTTATTACAGTAAAGCCGCTTTTAAACAATCTACATTGTTAAAAGCGCTATATAAATGAAGATGACTTGACTGGACTGGAACCTTTTAGGTGTTCCCATCATGGGATCATTTAGTATCATTTAATTATATTGTTTGAATTATTTTGTAAGCTTGCTACGCTACGTCCTACGTCATACGCCGGCAACCATCTCCCGCGAGCGCGCGGCGACCGTTGCCGGAAGCCAGTTATTTTAATTTATTAAGTTTTAAATATGTATATTTTTACGACAAAACCGCACGGATTACCCTCAGAAGGCCTTCGTTTATCCCCCTGCACCCGGATGGATTACTTTTGTGAAGGATGCATGCACATTTTTGGGACTTGAAGGAGGTGGACCCCATAACTTGACATTATAACCACTGAAAGATCTAAGACATTTTCTAAAATAACTGAAAATGTGTTCGTCTGAAAAATGATTGACATATGCATCTCGAACGGCTTGAGGGTGGGTAAATCATGGGTTTAATATCATTTTTGGCCGAACTATACCTTTAATACATTTCTTATTTCATACTAAGTATGCTACAAATCCATTAACATACACTATATTGGCAAAAGTTTTGGGATGTCTGCCTTTACATGCACATGAACTTTAATGACATCCCATTCTTAATCCGTAGGGTTTAATGCGGAGTTGGCCCACTCTTTGCTGCTATAACAGCTTCAACACTTCTGGGAAGGCTTTCCACAAGGTTTAGGAGTGTTTTTATGGGAATTTGTGACCATTCTTCTAGAACGCATTTGTGAGGTCCGGCACTGATGTTGGACGAGAAGGCCTGGCTCACAGTCTCCAATTGAATTAATCCCATAGGTGTTCTATCGGACTATGTGCAGGCCAGTCAAGTTCCTCCACACCAAACTCGCTCATCTCTACACACTGTTCTTGAGCTAATCTGAAGGCCACATTAAGTTTGGAGGTCTGTAGCTATTGACTACAGAAAGTTGGCGACTTCTGCGCACTGTGAGCCTCAGCATGCGCTGACCCCGCTCTGGGAGTTGCTGTTGTTCCCAATTGCTTCCACTTTGTTATAATACCATTCATAATTCGTGAAATTTCCAACTAAATATTCCACGGTTGCCAATCTTGAGGTATAGTGAAGGGTATGTGATGATGTGTGGCTATTTTAATTCCAAAGGCCAAGGGAACTTTATCAGGATGCATACTATACTGGATCCATGAAATAACTGGCCTTTAAAAATAAAAATCTGCCTGCCTCTATGGAAATTTAACATGGGGGTGTCCTGACTTATGCACCCTGTAGTTTTAGGAAGACAATGTATTTATTTACGATACATTATTCATCCACAAAGAAAATTGGTGTCCTTAAAGGTTTCCTCATTTTTTTTGGGAAAAAAATTAAGATCAATTTCCCAAAGATTATTTTTTATTCCTCTTTTTAATCAACTTTAGCATGGGTGTGCTCACTTATTCTAGGCACTGTATCCAATTTGCATATTAATGTGTTATTGGGGCAATATGTAATGAAAGAGAAGTGTTACAATGGGAGGACTAATTGGCAACATTTTCATAATAATATCTAATATTTCATAGAAATAGTCATTTCTTTCCACATTCACTTGTTTGTGTCTTCCAAAATGTCTGATAAACACGATTTAATGTGACTCCTGGTGTCCTCAGTGGACATCTATAAATAGCAATGCCCTGTTTTGTAACAGAAAGTCATTTTGAATTAGAAACCCCATTATTTTTTCGTGAGATATTTATTTATGACAAACATTTTTAAAAATAGTAATATTTAAACAATAATTAAGACATATTGTCATATTTCCATAGAATGCTCTTCACAGGACATCCAGACTTAAAACTGTGACATATGGTGTCAGAGAAATTCACTAAAATATAATGTCTACTACAGAGGACAATATTATATTCCAGAGTCCAAGGAGGAGAGAACCCAATTATTATTAAAAAAAAAAATAATAATCTAAAAGTGGCTTTGTCCTTACAGTCTACATTAAGTCAAAATTGAGCTGTGTTTTTCATAACGATTTTTTTTTTTTTTTTTTGCTCATATATTTTTTGCTCAGCTATTATTGGTGTTCAATTATTAATAATGGCTCTTATTATTATCAATGTTGAAATCAATGTTTTCAATTAATTATCATCAATTTTGTTGCTGCTTAATTAGTATTATTATTATTTTGGAAACTGCGATATACATTTACAGGAATCTTTGATGAATAGAAAGTTCAAGAACACCACTTATTTGAAATGTAAATCTTTTGTAACATTATAAAACTATTTAATGTTACCTTTGCTCAATTTAATGTGTCCTTGCTGAATAAAAGTATTAATTTCTTATTTACATTTGAGCATCAGTTTCTACAAAAAAATCTTAAGCAGCACAGCTATTTTCAACATTGATAATCATCAGTATCACTGCACCACTGTGTTCAAATATAAAAAAAATCATATATATATATATATATATACACACACACAGACACAGTACAATCCACATGGGAAAATCTCAGAGTAAAACTGGGAGTTGTAAAAAATATGATACACCGGTGTTTTGCCAGATGAAAAGTTTATATGTATCATCTTTTACTCTTTTAATTCATTTTATAACTGTATCATATATCTCTTTTAGTTCCTTTTATATGTTTTTTTTTTATTTTCCATGGTTTTATTTTGTGATTACTTTAATTCATTTCTGTGTAAAGCCCTTTGAATTGCCACAGTGAATGAAATGTGCTATAACTAAACTTGCCTTGCATATTTTTAATATACTTTAAAATAAAGCAATAAGCCTCAAGAAGCCATCGTTTACAGTGAATTTAAAACAGGGGGTTTTAGGAAACAGCCAAGAGGGTTTTATTTAAAAATATATTAGAAAACAGTTATTTTCAATTGTAATCATATTTTACAGTATTGCTGTTTTTACTGCATTTTCAATCAATTTTAATTATTTGGGATTCCTTTGTGGTTATATGTTGTCAGAATTCACAGCTTGTTTTCAATGGCCATCAATAGAGAAAGATGATTTGCAGGGTCCAGATTGTAGTTACAGCATCTACCAACAGGGGCTAACTATCATACTAACCAGTCAAACCTTGACCTCTTGCCAACCACCTGTAACATCCACATTTGATACAACCCATTCTAAAAGTCCCATCAGGTTATAAATGTACAATTTGTAAATGTAAAATAAGAATTTCTTGTTGACTGAACACAACACAACACAATTGCTCAGTTAATTCAGTAGTTAAAAGGTGTGAATGAATGCCGGTGACCTTTCCATGATTTCCCACTTGTTCTTAATTACTGAATTGTTTGTTTTTTGTTTTTCTATTCCATAACATATATAGGAACCTTTCCAGCCCCCCCGACATTCAAATATGAATTATACCTCAGGGCCATGCAAAGCTATTACAAAGCAGTTCCTCGAACATCTAATTGAAGTCTTAATGCATTTTCCACCATGGGCAGCTGTCAACACATCAGCAGTGGCTACTTTCAGCAAACCACAGATTATTTTAAAAAATGACATATTTTCCCTCAACGTCAAGGTATACTGAATCAAAATCCTTTGTACAGCTGTTTCAATTTGGGCTGTGAAAAGCACTCGTTTTTTTTTTTTTTATATAAAGCAGCTGCACTTCAAATGACTTATTCACTGCCAGAAATGGGGATTTTTCTCAAGCTTCCTGCAGGCAACTGCATTTTCCACGCATTCAAAACTTTTTCTTTTTTTTTTTAAACGTCAGCATCGCTTTTCTTTTATTCAGCATAGATCTGTGTCAACATTTAGCTGACATGGAGGACTCAGATTTTCCTCTGACAGCATTAGAGAGCTAAACCCAAAATGTATAAAGCGTGTACAATCGTGCTTTTCCAGTGCTGATGGATGTCGGTTTTGTGAGTCTCAACAGAAGTGATATACCAGATTCAATGCAACAGCTTTGATCTTTGTAAAACCATCACCTGTTGTTTCAGACATGTGCTCTTCTTGTCGTAATGATTTCCTTTTTGTTTTCACGGAGGCGCTAGATCACTCTATGTCAAAACGCTTATGGCTACAAATAATGACCATTACCCCTGAGGAGATCAATGAACATGTGTTTAATGTTGAGTTAAAAGCCAATCGCTTTAATACACCATTAAGCCAGTTATGCATGAAGAGATAGTCCTTCACTCAAAAAAAATTGAGTTTCTTTCATATCACTTGCATATTACATTCCGTAGAGTTAAAATAAGGTCTTTTCCATGCTGTGCTCTTTCTTCACATTGGTTTCCAACCAAAAAAAAAAAAAAATGCAGACAGCAGCAATGAATGCCCCATTGTGCTTCAGTTCATATGTTCAGATCATAACCCCAAGGAAAAGGCCTGCTTGCTATTGCCCTTTCACACAGGCTAGTAAATGCATTTCTTTTATTTGGGTCGATGATGGTTCTTCAAATCATAAGTAGAAAATAATGATTTCCGTGATCAAAGTTTATGGTTATAATTTAAGTGGAGCACTTCAATAACAGTTAAAGGCAAAAGCCATCGCACTGACCATCTTCATCCCTGGACATTGAGGTCATTTCTTATGTCTGAGGTGCATTCACATCATTTTCTCATCTCCATTACTGCCTGCACTCTCCGTGAACTTGACTTTTAGTGTAAATGCAAGCCAACCGCTTCAATTTCACGTTGTTCCATTCATCACTCACTTTCTCCCCTCATTGTTTCCTTTTTTCCTGAAAAAGGCTCTATGCTCTGTGCTTAAATGACTCAAGGTCAGATCTTACGGAAGATAACATTTCAAAGGTTGACTGTCTTTTATTGCGCCGTTGTCCCATAGACAGTGTGAAAAGAGATGTGTTTGTGTAGGTTTATCTACTCTTGCGTCAGGTTGTATATATCATGAATTCTACACCACAAATTTGTTCAGTAGCACAGTTTTCTTTCATTACCAAAAAAGATACTTCACCCTAAGGGATAATTCACCCTAAAATTAAAATTCTGTCATAATTTATTCACCCTCAAGTTGTTCCAACCCTGTATGAGTTTCATTCTTCTGCTGAACAAACACAAAAATATATATTTTGAAGAATGTCGGTAATCAAACAGTTTCTGCATTGACTTTCATAGTATTTTTTTTCCATACAATGGAAGTCAATGGCGTCAACTCTCTGGTTACCGACATTCTTTAAAATATGTTATTTTATGTTCAGCTCAAGAAATAAAATCATACAGGTTTGCAACAACATATGGGTGAGTAAATGATGACAGAATATTCCTTTTTGTGTGAACTATCCCTTTAAAGAATTAGTTCGCTTCCAACTAAAAATGTCCTAATACTTGACTCACCCCCATGCCATCCAAGATGTCCACGTCTTTCTTTCTTCAGTCAAAAATAAATTACGTTTTTTGAGGACAACATGATGTTGGACCATATAATGGACTTCAATGGCAACCAAAGATTTGAAAGTTCAAATTTCTCAATGTAGCTTCAAAGGCTCGACACGATCCCAGTCGAGAAATAAGGGTTTTATCTAGTCGAAACGATCGGTCATTTTGTAAAAATAAATAAAAAGAATATACTTTTTATACACAAATGCCCGTCTTGTACTATCTCTGAGATGCACCACGCATTACGTCATCACGTTGGAAAGGTCACACGTGACATCCTTAAACATCTAGGATATTATCCACACGTAAGGACCATTTTAACCCTTTAACTGTCACTGTCCCGTATACGGGACACCTACGTTTACCTCACTATATTACAATTAAATCCTAAATTAATCATGACAAACTATATATTGTTGGAAAAGTCTAAGACTCCTTAATAGATATTTCAGCACTGTTTTTTGTTACAAATTATGCAGGAACAGTAATAGATGAATTTATGACAAGAGCGCACCTCAAAAAAATCTACATCATAACAGGAGTTCTGACCTTTGTCACAAAAAAGTCGACGCACACACTTTTAGTCATTAAAATGTTGGTTTTCATGCTAAAATTTCATAAGAAAACATATAATCTAGTATTTGTCAATAAAAAAATTATAAAATTATATTATCTTCTAAAAATTATAATATATATATATTATCCTCTAAAATATGATATTATCTTTTTTATCGCCTTTTTTTATTACATTACATATTTTAGTAGTTATCATAAATTAGGTATCATTTGAAAGCTTACGATCTCAGAATTCATCCTGTGAAAACTGTTTTGAAATTGGACATTGTGTTACCATAGAAACATTACTCTAAATTATTGTATCAGGCTCCTCCCCTTTTGGGCATCATTATGTTTCATAATTTATGATCAAAATATTTTCTAATCTTGACAAAACACATATTGTCAGAAAGGTCTGAGTCTCAATGTTCCATATTTTGTGACAGAAGTGATATTTGGACAGAAATTGATACATTTATTATGGCAGAATGCATACAGTTAAATTCAATGGAATTTAATGACACCCGGAGGCTACTTTTGGTAATACGCCTAAACAAAATCTCATGGGAACTTCAATTTTTATGATATCAACTTCAAATTTGGAACACACCTTGGTTAGATTTTTGGCTTTGATTTTATAGTAATTTTATAGTAAAAACTATTTTGTAAAATATATATTTTATATAAAATAAAAATATTAAATAAATTATATTGGATTTAATGTAAATTTAAACTTCCATAACTTTTTTATACTTTAATTTTTTGAAGTGCTTTCACATCAGCAATAATCTGTAATTTTTTCCCTTTAAAACAAGACCAAACTTAGGTCTATACTCCAAAGCATTCTTGAATTACAACCATTTTAGCTTGAATAGTGCATTTTAATGTCCATTCTCAAAAAGGGGAGTGACAGCTAAAGGGTTAAACAATAAGCTGACACACATACATATAAATATGTGTCATTCAACATACAATAACTTTGAACGGTCCTCCTACTTGTAAACACTGGGTCGGTACTTCCGACTACATCACGCGTGATCTTTCCTACGTGATGACGTAATACGTGGCACATCTCATAAATATATATCTTTTTTATTTTTTATTACCGATCGTTTCGCTAGATAAGACCCTTATTTCTCAACTGGGATCGTGTCGAGCCTTTGAAGCTGCATTGAGACTGACATTTGAACCTTCAAACTGTTGGTCGCCATTGAAGTCCATTATATGGAGAAAAATCCTGGAATGTTTTCCTCAAAAACCTTAATTTATTTTCGACTGAAGAAAGAAAGACATTGACATGTTGGATGACATGGGGGTGAGTAAATTATCAGGATTTTTTTTTTTGAAAGTGAAGTACTCATTTAAATACACAGTTGAACAATAATTCGGTGTGTTTTATAACAGTTCTGCATGGAGGTGAAAATTGATATCAATGTAAAAGAATTATGGCTATGCCTTTTTGCAGATGGCGCTGCGTATACACTCGCAGATATATGGGGACACTGCACTTGTTTCCAGAGAAACGCCTTGGCAGTCGTCAGGCGCTATGAGGCAGTTTGTTCTGTGACAGTTGTGCGAAACATCCTGTCAGCTTCCAACACGGCTCATCATTAATGCCTAAATGATTACGCGGCCATGAAACAAATACATTATTCATCAAAAAGACACTGCAGAAGAAAGACTACACACAAAGATGTCGGCCCCTAAATCTGACTCCAGACAATCATGCACACACTCCTGCTGGTCTCAACACATGATTTACATTACACCGAATGCTTGTTTGTTCTGCGGGCGCTGGGCTTGGTGTTAATGTCATTTCCAGCCTTTGGATATTTCTATTTGCCTTGTCAGTGTCTGACAGACATTTGCTGGATTCCCGTGAGATGTGCACTAGTGCGTTTTACAATAGGAATATTTTGTTCTAAGTGTTGTTTTCATGCATTTAATTTGAATAACAACGGTAAGCTTGCGAAAGTTCCTGCATAAACAAAAAAACAAATTACTTGCAGTGTTATTTTTATTTTTAGGTTTCAATTGTTTTGAATATATTTGTTTTTCTGTAAGAGAAAATCAATACAGTTCTGATATAGAGAAGACTAAGAGCAAATTAAACATTCATTTGTGCCAAAAGAAGATACCATTGAGATAACATAAGAAAGATTAGGTCATACATTTTAAAATAATGATTCTTTTAGTCAGAATTATTAGGAGGATTACAACAGCCCCATTAAGAAATTAGAAATGATGGGTGTTTAAAAGAAAAGTCTAAGTGAGCTGTACATTATAATTATCTAAAAATAAATTTAATCTGTTTAGGTAAAATATATTCAGATAAGCTACTATCAGTAGGCCTATATATTATTTTGGTAACACTTTACAACAACGTACACGATTTGTTACACTTTACAATATATATATAGATATATTTTTTACATTAGTTAATGCATTAACTGACAGGAACTAATAATGAACAATATATGTTTGCAGCATTTATTAACCTGTATTAGTGATAGTTAATAAAAAAAAATGTTCATGTTAGTTATGTTATGTTATGTTATGAGATACAACTTTTGATCTTAAAAGGCATTAGTAAATGATAGATAGATAGATAGATAGATAGATAGATAGATAGATAGATAGATAGATAGATAGATAGATAGATAGATAGATAGATAGAGTAGATAGATAGTATTGCTCATTGTTAGTTTGTGCATTAACTTACTGATGAGACTATTGTAAAATGTTTATGGTAGCTACCAAAGACAGTTAGCATCTCTCTTTCATGTAAACGTTGAGCCAACAACCTAGAGAATAAAATATATATGAATCTGAATTCCTCCAAACATCAGATAATAATTAATATTTCATTTGTATAAAAAAAAAATCTGCAATGCAGTGAAACGATTGCGTTTTTCTCAGGCAGAGAGAAAAAGCTATGTGCTGAAAAAGCGTCATAACTCTAGCTTTTTACTCTTAACAATTTACGGCCTCCCCTCCGCTCTAATATCATTGCATGCTCTTCTATCAGTTTGTTTGATTGCAGCTCTCAAGGCGTCTACAAGTGGTCTTGAGTGGTCCCTTGATGGCTATTCTCACGCCGGTTTCCTCGCCGAACGTACTAAAGTATGTGATTTTAATTATGGATCCAGAAGCTGAAACGCTGATGTGTCCATTTACATTCTCATTGTATCTTATGCATGCTTCATTTACCATACAAGAATGGAGACGTTGCACAGGAGCAACAGCTACCGCTTAATATCCAGTCATTTAATTATGCGGAATATGAGAATAAAAGCATATGGCCTCTCAGGTACATGAGTTTTTACATAATTTAGCCAAGATATTAAACAAACACTTTTTTTTTTTAAAAATAAACAATATTTAACAATGCTATTTAATATACTGAACATGTAATTAACATGTTTGTTTTTTTAAAGAATGAAAAGTGTTGCCCTTCAGTGTTACACAAAGCACCTAATAATGAGAGCAACTCAATCAAAGAAGCATATCTTTGGCAATTTGCTGGAATATTCCAACGCTATCTACCGACCAGTCCGTACGAATTCGTACGAGTGAGTAAAATGTGGCTAATTCGTATGAATTCGTATGATTTATCTAAACCCCAGTGATGGGTAGGTTTAGGGGCGGGGTCAGGGGTAGGTCATTCATACGGATTCTTACGAATTGGGCAACTCGTAAAATATGTACGATTTAGCAAAAATCTTATGAACTTGTACGAATTAGCCACCTCGAGGTCAGGTTAAATATTCCAGTCACAGCCTTTGAAGAAAATGAATGAGCCTGCGGGCTGAGCAGTTACTCAAGAGATCTGGACACTGACTCTATGCATCAAAGCTGCATCATGAATGTATTATTACAGTAAAAAAAAAATAACTTTTTTTTTAAATTCACCTATTCATAACCCAAAAGTGCAATGAGGGAAATGGAGATTCATGTAGGAGAATTTGGAAGCTGCCTGAAAGCATAGCTAAGAACGGCTTGAGGACAAGCCCACAGCAGCCAGCACCTAGCATCATTCCCATCGATTTGAATCTGGAGCCAAGTACCTTCAAACTGCTCGACATAATTCACTGCCAATGGCATCAAAGTACTGCAGCACTGCCGAGGCTCTCGGGCTTCAAAACTTTCTTCAATCAGTCAGTTGTCCTTTATCCCAACCTCCACACAGCAATAAGGAAGTTATCATAATGCTCTGGAAATATATATCTGTAATGTATTCTCGCAGATCAAATTGCATGCAAAAAGACTGATTGCACACTTCACAGACTTATGAATTTCAAATGCATAGGCAAAACTGCATGCACACAATTAAAAAGAAAAAAAAGCAGCACATAAAGTATACTGGAACCAGCTGTATATGTAATGAACTCAATACATCAGCATCAATGAAACAGCCTTGCTCCCTCTCATTCTGCGTAAACCGATTACAGCTCACAATTTATTTCGAATCAAAGCATGACGTCTCCATCTAGAGCAGCAAGTGTTCTGCTGGTCAGGCCCCTCATTGATGTGCAGGGCATGTGTGGCTTTGCCCATTCTCGGCCACACCAGGAAACAGCCACACAGAGGCTCATTGTACCGCGCAAAAGGAAATCACTCCATTTGAAAGTGGATGAAAAACATTCTGTCACATCAAGCACTGTAGCCAGCGCACTCCCTTTATTTTCCCATGGGGGAAAACATTTGCCTCACTTTGAAATCAAACTGCTCAGATAGGTTGCAAACATTTTTAAAAAGGTAATGCATTATGAATGAAATGTACATACGTGATGTACCTCGGAGTTTATGAATACAGCAATGATATAGAGCCTTCTTTACATTTATGTAAACAAGCAAACACACAAATTAAAAATAAATCAAGAAAAATGCATAAACCCTATTTCTGTGCTGATAGGAAACAATAAAAACTCGTCTGATTCGTGGTGCAGCAAACTGCTGCATAATTTTTCAAGTATTTAACTTGTCTACAATAAGGCATATTTAGAAATTCAGCACTAAGACAACAGTATATCTCTACCAGCCAATCCAAACTCATTTTAGCACCTTGGACAGCAACCATTATGTCCACAGTCAGAGACGATCTGATTTCGATTTAGAAATTAATGAGCAAATGCGCAAGGAATAACAGATCAGATACAGCAAGCATGTCGGTGTGCCACGATATGTAAAGAATATTCAGGCAAGTAAAAATTATCACATAATTTTCTGCACCATTTGTTCTTCACTGACAATGCTTCATGGCACAGAAACTAGGCACATACAAGTACCATATATGCTGAGCCTACACACACACACACACACACACACGCACGCACACACTGCCGTTAAAAGAGATCAGCCTTGCTGCAGAATACTGCACAATCGACATCTATCACAGAATGCATAGGAAACTTAATTCAATTTAAGCTGAAATAACCTGATTTTAGAGATGCAAAACATGAGAAACAATATTCTCCCAACACTAGAGTACCATTTGACTTTTTTCCTTTTAATGCAATGGACAAATAATTCTATTTTACATAAAGAGTCTTAAAATACAGCACTTATAAAAAATTTCGATTAGCAGAAAGCAGAGATAAAATTCTTCAAGTGCAAAGGCACTTCTGGAACCAGGAATTTGTGTTGCATTCACCATCCAACATGTTCTACAGGAATGTCATTTCAACAACCCTGTCGTCTGAGAGAAAATATATTTCATATTACAAAAAAGCATGGAGCTGTAAGCTATACATATTCTTGCGACAACTGCTACAGTCTTTATGTTTCAAGTAGAAGAAATAATTTAAACCTTAGAGAAAATAATATATCATCTTTAAATTGCGGGTATGTATACAGCCTCTAAAAAGAAGATGGAAGGCTTAGGTCTGTGGTGGTGTTATAATTGTCTCTTGTGGTTGAATACACAGATGATACAGGTTTTACAGGAACTCAATCTTACAACTGACTCATCGCAGTGTGTTTCTCCAGAACTTCGAGGTAGTCCGGCTCGGTTTTAAGCTTGTTGGATAGCAAAGGATGCTCGTTTTTGGACTGTGCAGCATATTTTCTGGGGGTCCCGTAGAGAACAGTTTTGTTTAATCGATCCTGGTTGTGTCGCCGGATGGTTTCGTAGGGTGGGATGAAGGATTTTTTGGGTAAAGTGCAAAAGTTATAGCTGAGTGGCCCGGATTGGGGCAGATCTTTTGCTCTCTCAACAATGTTCTGATAAAGCAGTTCTGGTTCACGGTTGGCACACGGTTGCTTATCAATGAACTCCACTGTGCTTATGGTGAAAGCTGGGCTTCGATCAAGCTCGTCCTTCTTGGGGTCAAGAGCGCTGAAGCTCAGCTCCTTCAGGTTCCGATAATAGGCCACCTGCTCGCTCTCCTTCTGCATGTAGATGGGGTTCTGACACATCTGGCCCACGGGCGGAGGGATGTAGTTATATACATGGTTGTCGCTTTTATCCGCATTGGCATCTGCATTGTAAGAGCCATACTGCACTTGGAAGGAGTTCAAGTCCAAATGGTTGTTGGTGCCTGAGGGTACGTTCTCCACTCCCTTGCGACGTTTGAGGACAAACACGAACAATCCTGCCCCGAAGCACACAGACAGAATGAACACGACGAGCAGGCCCAAGATGAGAACGGACAAGGGCACCTCTGGCGGCATCTCGGGCATTCTGTCCGTAGGGGTTACGGAAGAAGAAGGGGTCGCCTCGGTGCTCGAGCTCACAGCAGTCGGGGGTTTAGTCACAGGAACCTCTTCAGTCTCGGGGCAGATGGCATCATTTCGGAGGGAGCGCAAGAGCCGGCCTGCATGTTTGGATGGCGAGTCACACGTGATCTCATTCACCACTACGCTGGTGCTGGACAGCTCCATCCAGTTCTTAAGCTCCACAATGTCGCAGGTGCAGTCCCACGGATTCTCCTGGAGGTCGATCTGAATGAAGGCAGAGAGCTGGTCCAGCACGCCGCGCACTGGGAGATGGGAAAAATGATTGTTTCTGAGATTAAGCCTTGTCAGCATGGTACCTCCAAACACATTGTCGGGAAGGGATCTCAGCAGGTTATTATTAAGGAACAATAGCTGCAGATTGTTCAGCGAGTTGAAGGTGTGGGGTAAAATCTCTTTAATGATGTTGTATTCCAGGTAGAGATATTGCAAGCTCTGCAGCCCAACGAATAAAGACTGGGACAGGATCTCAATGTAGTTGCCGTTCAGATAGAGCCTCCGTAAACTAGTGAGATTCTCGAAGGCTCCGTCCTGAATGATTGCTATTCTGTTATTCCCTAAGTGCAGGAGCTCAAGGGAGCTGTACTCTGTCAGATCCGTTCTGTATATGGTCTGCAAATAGTTACCGGTTAAATGCAGTTTCTTTGGATACGACGGTTTGGGTTGAAGTTCAGAGATGTTCTGAAGTTTGCGCTCCTGACAATTGATGTTTAATCCACTGTCGGGATTTTGCGACGTGCACACACAAATTCCCGGGCATGTCATCGGGACAGGTGAGCGCGTCTGGTACACCATGATAGGCCCGAATACATGTTTATCTCTGCTGGACGTGACACGAGGAGTGGGGCGGTATCTCATTTTGGGTGGGCGGGAGGCCTTGGGGGCTCTTGTCGGTGTGACTCGAGGCCGCAGGGTTGGAGATGGACCCTGATATTGCGAATCGGATGGTGGTTGCATCGCACGATGACTTGTGTCTCCAGGATTGCGCCTGGGGCAAAGGTCTTGCTTTATCAGCTGCGTGACGTCTTTGCCGTGCAGTCTGAACGGTGTCTCACACACGATATCCCCCACAAAGACTGAAATTGTATCCAGCCAGGCTTTCAGGGGTATCAAATCACAAGTGCAATTCCACGGGTTCTCTTCCAGCTGAATCTCCATTATTCCACCTATATGCTCTAGAACGCCAGCAAACGGCAGCATCTTCAGTCGGTTTCCCCTTAAATCCAAATGCGTCAACATGACAAAGCGGAATATGTTGTTAGGTAGAGAGAGCAAAAGGTTGTCGTTGAGTATCAGGACTTTGAGTTTATTCAGTTTGTTGAAAGCCCCTGCCTCTATGGCACTAATATAATTATAATCAGCTTGCAAATACTCCAAACTCTCCAAACCAGCAAAAGTGTCCTCTCTTATGATTTCCAAGTTATTATTATTGAGATGAAGGCGCTTCAAGTTTTTTAACCCATTGAATGCCCCTGTTTTGATCTCCTGCAAGCCATTATTACCCAAATGAAGAGATGTTACATTACCATAATTGAAGAATTCATTCGGGCTTATCTTGGTGAGAAAGTTTCCATTCAGAAAGAGCTGGCTGATTTTGTTTTGCGGAGGCTGGAACTGACTGACCGTTGTAAAACCCTTGTTTTCACAATTGATATTCAGTGCGTTCTCCTTTTCCTCGCAGGAGCACCGGTTCTTGCAAATGTCTTTGGAAGTTTTGCGGCTGTCTGTCTTTGAAGGGAAACTGGTGACTGTTAAAACGCTCAGCAAGAGAATGTTGTTCAGCATTTTTACAGCAATAATGCCGAAAGCCCCAGCATTAATGTGCAAATCTCAAAACAGGCATGCTCAGCCCCAAAGAAGATTTCAAAAGGCGCAAAGAAGCGCACAGCTCTCCATTGACCCTCCTTAAATCCCAAAAGGCGGAATAGAGAAGGCATCCATCACCGAGCGCACTGTGAACGCTGCCGGACCGAACACATCGTCGTCCCTCGCAGTGACAGTGAAATCCCGGGCTAATGAGCAAGCATTCATGCAGCAGTTTGAAGCGCATCCGAGGCACCACCGTTCCGAGTCTCGGAGCTTAAACTGTCCTTTTCACCTGCAGCGCGAGAGATATTCACACGAAAGCAACTTTACGCCTGTGATCCTGCATGGCGACAGTCAACTTGACGGTGCGTGATGCGCGGGATAACTGAGCGCTATGCGAGCGAGCTTCAGAGTGAGAGAGATGGACTCCGCGCTTGCTCACTCACTCCCACCAGGAGCGCGCGCCTATGCCTGTGTGTGTGTGTATGTGTGTGTGTCTGCTGTATGAGAGTGAACGAGCTCTGTGTGGAATTCCGACGTCACCAGACATGAGTGAGTATGTGTTCCTTTCCTAGTCAAATAGTACATTATTTTTATTACAACAATAACGTTTTATTGTTATTTACAGACTTGCACTTCACACTGCTTTATAAATGCCGTTTTAAGATGGGATTTGTGTGGCTTTTTCGTTTCATTTATTTTTTTATATTGTATGGCTTTTTTATTATTATTAATTTGAATTAAGTATTGCTTTTATCTGTTAATGAACTATTGCTGTGAGTGTTCTAACGCGACTTGAACACATACGTTTGTTTTAAAACAGTTTTTAAAAAAAAGATATGCCTTCTTGGTTTATTTTCTTTTAAATAAACCTTCTTGGTTTATTTTCTTTTAAATAAACCAATGGTAGCCTATTGCATAGCCTATTGTGTATAATAATAATGACAATAAAAATAAGAAGATAAATAACATTAATTTGTAGCACATAAAGGTTAAATGAGAAATAAATAAACAGAATAAAATCTGATTTCTGTGCAGTTTCTGTAAGTAAAGTTTCTGGCTTTATAACAAAATCAGCTGTTCTAATCATAATCAGCCACTAGGAGGCGCACGTAGCTCCAGATATATATAAAACATACATTTGCAGGGGTAAAGACAGCATCAATAGGGATCTTCAAATATGAAAAACTTTTTTTTTTTTGGCTTTGGTGTTTATTTTGCTTATCCGTTTCTCTTGTTTATTTACTGCTTGGCAGAGCGAAATTTGAGTCTTAATTCATGAGTCATTGTAATATTAAGAACCAGCTTAAATTGCAATTACAAAACACCAGCTTCAGGCATAAGGTAATCTGTCATAAATTATTGATTTGCATGCTGCACACTGGCAATAACAATCATGATAGATAGCCAAGAAAAGGAGGACGATATGCCCAATGCACTAAGGCCAAACTCAGCCAATACTGGATACTGGAGAGCATTGTAACACCATCAGTTTTCAACCCTTTAGAAATGATAATAAATGACTCTGAAATAATAGCAGCAGCAAAATAAATAAATAAATAAATATTTCAGTATTCTTATTTAATATATCTATTCTAATAAATTACAATTAATTATAATACAATTATTATATCAAATTTGAGTAAATCAAATAAATACATGTTGCGTGTATATATATATATATATAATTTGTCTTGTGATATGTTCTCGTTTAATTTGATATATGACACCTATAAAAGCAACTGATTATTTATATGATTTATTGTTGATTGTTTGCTATTAGTGTAGAGTAGTATCTTTCGACTTTATTTTGTAGCTGATAAATATGGGACAATTACATCTAAGTTTAAGAAACATAATAAACAGAAAAAAAACTGTTAACAGACAAGAAACAAAATGTATTACAAATCTCGAATGATTGAATGAAAATGATTAAATCAATCATCTGTCAGGAAGACACAAGAGCAACATTTTAAATCATAACTCATGTTATCTTTCATTCATCTATCTTTGTGTCCCAGTTATTCCCCTAATTAGTGATCATCAATCAGCTATTTAAGGAGGTACCTGTAAAGGCATAGCCTGTTCACATATGTTCATAATAACTTGTTAAAACTCTTATGATTAATAATGTCATCAAAGATGAGGTGAAGGCCACATCAGATGGAGAATGTGTGAAGTGATTTTAAACAACCTCAAAGACAGACACAGCACCATCTGCACATGGATTTTGGATTTATGTTTATGGATTTATTGTAAACATCAGATGCTGAATGACTCATTTGTTTTACGTCATCTAAATCTGTTTTCATATCTTCTGACTGCATTGCAATGTTTGACGTTCGTCGCAAAACATTGTGCATATCGGCAAATGACGAAACACTCTGAAAATAGATGTGTTTGTCTTATTCTTTCAATATAAGCACTTTAACATTACAGATATGTAATTATTCTATAACAATCTGCCCACTTTGTGCTATTTGTACTATTGTGATAGAGAGCATTTATTTTGAGTCATATATAATTAACACTTCACGCTAATATGTTACGCAAGATATATGAAACAATGTGCATGACAAGTAAATGCATCTTGCAACAGTGTGTTATGAGGAAATGTAGGAACAGTATATATATATATATATATATATATGTATATATATATATATATATATATATATATATATATATATATATATATATATATATATATATATATATATATATATATATATATATATATATATATATATATATATATATATATATATATATATATATATATATATATATATATATATATATCGAAGACACTCCCGGACAACTGAGCCTTTGTGGTGGTGTTCTGGCCAGTGAACAGGACATATAACTTTACAAAAACACATATACAAAAAAGACTAAATACATAGAATATGTAATAAATAAAATTGTATTTAACAAATATAGTAACATTTTGAATTGTATTTATTATTTTTAATTGCACAAACTGTGACCAAAATGTTTACAGTAATTTCGAAATCTTTACTTTATCTCTTAATTAAGCTTATTATTTTGCATTTAGACTCATTTTGATCACAAAGTATGTGCTCTCTGAAAATATTTGTTTAATGCGTAATTGTTTAGAGGATTTTTCATATTGGCGCTCGTGGAAATTGGATTATGACAGCGGAACTTCCGGGAACATTTGTGTTAAAAACAATCTGCTGCCCTGTTCATACATTGTCATACAGTACATACAAGCTGATTTATTTTAATAGTTAGTATGTAACCAACGAATATGTGATTCTCTTTTGTATAAATCAAGCCAAGTCACCTTTATTTATATAGCGCTTTATGCAGATTGTTTCAAATCAGCTTTACAGTGATAACAGGAAAATGATGCATGCATTTCACTGTTGTTCAGCTAAAGTCAGTTCAGTGTTGATTCAGTTCCGCTGTAAAGATCATCAATTATTAAATAAGCTCATTTCATCTACAATGCACTTCTGCAAAAATGATCTCATCGTCCAGCTCAAGTTCAGTTCTCATACAGCAGTGCCAGTACAGTCAGATCAATACTATTGTTGAATATTAAGCGTCCCCAACTCAAGCCAGAGGCGACAGTTGCAAGGAACCCAAACCCCATCAGGTGACAGATTGGAGAAAAAAACCTTGGGAGAAACCATGGCTCAGTCGGGGGGCCAGTTCTCCTCTGGCCAACGAACGAACACGGGGTCATTATGATTCAGGCTGTATCACAAGTCAAAATTCAGACCGGGATTGGTAGCATTCAAATATTAATCCAGTTCCTTTTGCTTGAAGATTGATTCATCATACCGGTGTGGAGCCAAAACTGGCCACAGGGTATGTGCGAAGGACCTGTCTGGTTTTGTGGCCTTAAATGATGATAATATTGCTCTGCTCTCATCCAGGTTCAGTTCTTCATGGCTAAAGTAGGTGTAAAAAGGGAAAATTTCCAGGGACAGCTCCAATTTGAGGACAAGACACCAAAAACGGCCCTGTCCTCAGAAAATAGGGATGTCTGGTCACCCTAAGCCATAAACAGAACATAGCGTTTTACTGGAATTCTTCTAATTATTTACTTATAGCAGCTAATGAAGTCTCACACATTGACAGGGAACAACTTACTTCCACGTTGAAAAATAAGGTGGAAAAAAAAAGTCTGTATCTGAGTGAAAGGTTTCTCAAACAAGAGAAAATGTAGGACGGGGCTTGATTGGGAAATAATTGGATGGTTTATGGTATGTCATTGGTGAATATCATGTGAGTGACAGGTTGTCCTGCCCTCGCGCCAGTAAAAACGTCATCAGAGAAGATATGTTGCTGCAAGAGGGAGGATAATTTATTAAAGATTATGAGGGCAAATAAAAAAAAAAAAAAAAAATATATATATATATATATATATATATATATATATATATATATATATTATGCGCAAATATATACATAATTTATAATAAATACTGCAATATTCCATGAACAACAAGAATTGTCCATTTTGATTTCATGGTCTATATTTAACATATATTCCCCACAAACACATTTGATGAGTAAAATATATCTGTGATTCTGTTTACACAGATAAAGAGCATAACTCCTGAGCTTGGTCGAGGACAGCTCATTCTCTGCTTTTATGAACACATCACAGAGGAACACCTTCATTTTAGTGCTAGATACTGATTCTCCCCTCTCATGCTGAAACAATGCCGTGCTGACCTATAACTTGTGGGTCCCTCCACTTGATGAATTGTGTCATCCCGGTCCACAGAAGTGCTGACCCGAACACAAGTTGCTCGCAATGATTTCCTGTAGTTGGCAGAACACAGTGAGTGATGAATGAACATCTCAGATCCATCAATCCCAGGGCCTGGAGTCAGGTGCCCCCGGTCTTTTCGAAGAAGTATAATTCCACTTCCCTCATCTCTGTCTTTGGCCGGGTCCCTGCGAGCCGCTCGGCTTTGTCATTAAACAAGGTAGAAAGTAAAGGATTTGTTCTCCTAAAGGATTTGAGCCACTAAAAATGTTCAAGCTTTACACAGGAAGAATAGAATGGGGATGTAAAAGCTGGTTTTAATGCTTGTGCAACTCTTAACAACCCTTCTCTACTTGCTCTAATTGCTTTGATAAAACATTTTATAAAGCCTATTCAAAATGGACATTTTCATTTGCATAAAAAACAAAGAAAATGTTGATGCCAATTCCTTTGTGAGATTTCCGTTGTAATCCAGTAATGATAACCTTCATATAACTCATGTCACGGGCCACATTGAAGGAAACAGCGAAAACTTGTATTTGAGCAAATGTTCACATCTTCCTGGAACGTTCCAGCATACCAGGGGCAGCGCTATGGGGACCTTTTTGTCCACCCAACTCACAATAGCTGTTTCTGTGTCTTTCTTCTTGACAAGAATTGCATTTACTTAGACGTAGAACCGTCTCTTTACGACCACAATATACGGGATACATTTCAGGTGCAGGTTAAGCCATGCATGTGCAAGTCAAACGAGTGCGGATAAGGTACAAGTGCCACAGGAGCATCAGAAGTTCAACAGTGAATGGCAAATAGTAGATATACCAGAGAGTGGAACAGTTAATACAATAGGATTAAATGTGCAGGTGATTAAAAATAAAATGTGCAGGTGATTAAAGTTGCTTGTATTTGTTATATGCATCACATTCAAGGACATCTCTCAAATGTATGGACTAAAATATACTCCTATGTGAGATCACAAAAGCATACACAAATTGATAGGCCAATGTATTTTTTTCTTTAACTAAATACACAATAAATGTGAGCATTTGTACCAAAATTTTAATAAATTTGAGGAGGTAATAATCCCTTGAATCTTCTGTTTCAGATGGTCCCGCCCAATTCTAAATTAGTTGGCAAAGAACCAAATAAATGTATTACATTTAAGTATGCATAAAATAACTAATTTCACATTCCGGCTTTTATGTGCTGTCTGCTTCCGCCCTAGCCATTTTCACATTCTTGCAAAAAGAGATTCAAATTATAACTTTTTTTTAAAGTTAAGTTTATGTATGACAGAACTGCTGATTAATTTATTTTGACAACTAACAGAATGTTAAACGTTCTATGTTTACTTTTTCAGATGCAAGTTTTTGAAACAGGGCGGTGGACGGAGCTGGTGAGCCGAAGAGGCCACGCGACATCGATGGGACTGGAGAATGAGATCAAGCCACGGCAACAAGCGTCTGAGAAGGAGCCTGGGAACCAGAGGACTGAGGCGAGCTGGAGGGACCAAGGTCGACGGCGGAGCCGGAGGAAAAGCGCAGCCAGACAGAGCCGAAGGTGCATGCAGGACGACGTCCGACCAGGGTGCAAACGGAGGGAAGAGGGAGCCTGGTGAAGCTGCAGGGAGATGGTTTCTGGTGGAGCCGAGGAAGGAGGGAGCCAACACAGAGCCGATAGGTCGAAAGGAAGAGGTGGAGCGATGGGTTCTGAGGCTGGAGGCAGAGCCAGGGGAAGATCCAAGGCTGATCCTCATGGAGATGTGTAGGAGATGCAGAGCAACTGAAGAGAACCAGTGGAGGGCTGAGGAACTGGCTGATTTGTGAAGCTCCTCTGGAGAGGGAGGTTGGCAGGCACTCAGGAAGCAGGTAACTCTGTAGATAGAAAGTCAAGAAAGTCTGGAAATACTGGAAACTTAAAATTGGGCGGGACCATCTGAAACAGAAGATTTAAGGGATTATTACCTCCTCAAATATATTCAAATAATTTCCAGAGTCCATGCTAAACTCATCGACTGTGGCGGGGTTGTGGGCGGGACTTCCCTCCAAGCCCACACATTCAACAAGCACTCCCTTAGCAGTGCATGGTGTTGCCGGCACACTCAAATGGTTAGACTCTCCGTGTGACTCATGCTCTGGGGCGATGTCTGGGGCGATGTCTGGCGCAGTATCCTTCTCTAGTTCGTTAATCGCGGCAGGCCGATCTACACAATTTAAGATGGGCCCTAGCGATTTGTCTGTGTAGTTTGTGGGCTGAGAATGGCTGGTCTCTGTATCAGTGTTGATAATGTCCTCCTCAGCAATGCCGAGTCGCAGTTCACCAGCACCCACGAACTTCCCCGAGGGCTGGCATCCGGGAGGCGAGCCTTTGTGTGCTCGTTAAAGCTGTCGTCCAAGAAGGCACACAAGGAGTGACCTCGAAAGTTTGTTAAGCCCGACAGATGGAGAAATCCATGGATGTGGTTCTCGATGCACTTCTGCTCCTGCTCCAAGCAAAGCAGCTGGATTGTCGGTAAGTCCATCTTTTTATAAAACTCAGTCTTGAGGGTCTGTTCTTCTGTAACGCAATGTTTTGATATAGCTTTTTTTGTCATGATTTGAGCATTGTCAAGCTTGGTGAACAGCTTTAGATACTTTGATGTGTCCCCATTTAAAGAGAAAGTGGGCTGAACTTTTAGTACTGAAATAGCTGCCAGAAAGGCGTTTCAAAGATGGCTGCCAAGTGAAATTACTTGCCTTAAAGATTTTTTACCTTAAAATAATGTTTCCAAAATCGTTTCAGCGGTTCATCAAGTCGTAACAGGGTGAAAGGCACTTCTGCTTTCGCTTTGCGGTCCTATATCTGCTATAATCACACTATGTAAGTTTGCCAGATCGGGTCACATTTCTGTATTTCGAATGAGACATAAGAAAACTACAAATTTGGCTTGCTTTACGTCAAGCGTTACAATAGTCATTATTTTGTTTTTCTTCATTTCTGATGTCGTAATACATCATACTTTCATGAAATAATGCAACATACTCTACCTTGTCTGTGTGGACATCGTTCATTCCAAAGCCGATGCTGGATAAACAGCGAGCGTCCGTACGACAGTAGGCTACAGTAGGCTAAATGATTTATGACAGCGGTAATGGACAATTCCGCTTCCAACCTGTAGGGCTTTAGGCCTTCCAAAACTGTAAATACAAATATCTTGACTGAGAAAAAAAAAAAAAAACTAGTTTAGAACATACGTTAATCTAGTCGGCTATGTAGGATTACTCGTAGAATTGATTGTTGTAGTTTGGAGGAAGACATCTGAATCTCTCAGCCATTTCATTAGAAACAATCTCACAGCAGTTTTGTAATTTACTGCCAAGGTAAATTAACACAAAGTTTAGTGTTTAATGTTTTTCTTTGCTATATTTGTGACTTTTTTCTTCTGCTGTAATTCTTTAAATAACTCATCCTCTAAACAGGAAGTCTGTGAATGCTAACGGATAGTCTCTCGAAGAGTTGTAATGCTTCCTTGCACTTGACGGGAGCACTGCGGTGTATGACTGACGCTTTGCTCCATAGATTTCAATGCATTTGCCAACATTGATGTGAATCATGGTACTGTAAATGCCCTCAACCACCGCTCTCATTTCAATTAAAGGGGTCATGACATGGTTTTTTTTATTTTATTATTATGTTCCCTTAGGTGCAAATATAGTATTACTATAGTTTTTTTTACAAAAAACTTTTAAAATGTAGTGATTTATGACCTTTTCCCACCCTGTTACTCATCCTCTGATTCACACAGTCTGTTTTGGGGGTGTTTCCCCTTTAAGAGTTCAGTGTTAACGCCCACTGTTATGATTGGCTAACGTCAGCGCCAATGCATCAATTATTAACGCCCCCAGCCAGAACCTGTGCGGATTCGGCGCAACTGTTTAATAGCGGGTGATGCATGCGAAGCGATGGCTCTTGCAATGATAAAACCTTATTATGTTTGAGCCGGAATCAGAGGAAAATGAACCATCACCACAACAACGAAGACTGGATCAGCCCGTGTCCACATGGAAAGTGAAACTATTTTGAATTAATAAAAAAAAATTAACCCGAGACACTTGAAAACGGATTATTGTTACATAATTTTCCTATAGCTTAATTTGCTAACAGTTTAACATTATTTAACTAATTCCAATGAAATGATAGGGTGTACCACGGACAAAAATGCATGCACAGGCCATATTTGAAGATGCAGCATTGATAAAGGCAACATTTTTAATTTTCTATCACATGTAGGCCTACTAGAAAGGCGACATATTTTCAAGATTCTCTTATACAAATGTGTTTATATTAGCCATGGTAAAAAGTAAGTTTGCGTCGTCGTTGTTGAGCCCAGAATATTCGGCACGGACTTATCTTTGAGCAACAGTTTTCTGGCAAAGCCAAGCATCATATTGGGATTTTTTCCTCAAAACAGTCATCCTTATAGAACACTGCCGTGACTGGGACGTCCGCAAAAAATCAAGTGCATCCATTTTTCCCTGACGACTGGATCTTTCAGCGTATTTAAAAAGTAGTTTAAAGTTTTAAATACATTACTTACAGTTTGCGTCGTCGATGTTGAGCCAAGAATAGTCGGCACGGACTTATCTTTGAGCAACAGTTTTCTGGCAAAGTTTAAAACAGTCATCCTTCAAATGTATAGAACAAACGCTTAAACTAACACTGCCGTGACTGAGACGTCCGCAAAAAATAAAGTTCATCCATTTTCCCCTCACGACTGGATCTTTCGCAGCGTATTCAAAGATGTTGTTTGTCCACAGCCAGGAACAGCACATCTGCGGCATCGTAACTTCCCTGTACACAGACCCACTCGCTGTCCGTCGACTGAACACTTGTGAGGCGCGCGGCGCGCGGGCGCGACGATGATACGAAATGAGCGTAGCTGCCTTGCGCTGAAAGCGTAACTGTCTTCTGCTGGAGGCGGTCATTATGCAAACGCTGGTACGTCACTTCGTACCGTGACGTCACTTCTTACCATGGATCCAGAACGAGCTGTATTTAGAGCTTGATTAAATAAAAGATTCGTTTATAATGGGGAGGACGTCTTAAGCTATGAAACTTGCAGGACGTTTTAATGGTACAAAGACCTCTTATATACCAAAAGATCAAGGCAAATTTGGTTTCTCATGTCATGACCCCTTTAATAAAGCAATAAAGTGGGAATCTTTCTTCTTTGTATCCCTTTTTAGGAAGAGCGTTTCAGTAAAACAACCAGAGCCTGTGGATGGATTAGATGGATTAGATGTCTGCGTGATTGAGAAGGTTGTTAAGCGCTTATAATATCCTCCTCAATTGCATGGGCCACCAGAACTGCTTTATTCTCAAAGGATTCTGTTTTTTCGATCTCTCACCATTTACATGCAGAATAAAGCGGCAAATAAAGGGTAGTGAGCTTCAACCTATTTTACACAACTCTGCTCTAGGTAAGTGGAAATGTAACAAAGACAGCTGCATTCGTTATCTACACAAGGAATGCAATGAAAACAGAAAAAAAACAGCGTGCTTGTTAGAGCCGTGCTTTATGGAATGTGAAATTACAGCACAGAGCAGTATATAGTGTGCTTTACCGAGATGTATAATTGAGGAACAACTAACGGGACTATATAAATGCAAGAGTCCTTTTTTATTAGAGGCCGTTCTCCTCCACGGGTAATGGGAGTGAGATATCATTGCCTCTTTCACAGCCGTTCCCTTTCAAAATGCTAACTATTTCATCCACTTAATCAGCCAATATTCTTTCTCAGCTATGTGGCCAGATGAAGACTGAATCATCAGCTCTGTGCGCTGCCTTTACAGCGGGTTTATGAGGGGGTCTGAGAATGGTAAATCTCGAAACTTTCTGCGTCTTTGGGTAATTGATTGTTGGAAAGGGCTGAGTGCCACTTTTATTACCTCTGAGATTGAAAGAGTTCTCTGAAACTATGGGCGAGTGCAGAACAGCAAACAGCGTGATAAAATACCCTGCTGGACAGACAATTAACTAGTCGGCCAAGGGGGGCTGTATCTATCCCCTTCCAAAACTGTAAATACAAATATCTTGACTGAAAAAAAAAAAAAAAAAAACTAGTATAGAACACACGTTAATCTAGTCGGCTATGCAGGGTTACTCGAATAATTGATTGTTGTAGTTTAGAAGAATACATCTGAATAGTGAATTAAAATTTCTCAGCATTATTAATTGATTTTAAATCTAGTCATCTAGTGGTTTGGACAGTATATAGATAGTAAGATAGTCTGGATAGTATAGACTTACATATAGGCTTCTCTTACTTGTTCTAAAGGGAAAGTGAAGGCTGGACAGAGCTTGTCCTCAAGATCACCAAATGAAATTTATACTTTGATGTGTCATTTTGATGTATTTTTTTTTTCCTTGTGTTGGCAAAGGTTAACTGTAAAGAAGAGATTCTGACAGCCCACATCTCGAGATCTGGCAGATGGTTGTCTCACAGGAAATCTGTCTAAAGGTCTGTATCTCAGTAACTATAAAGGTTTAACATTTTTGCTGTTTTAAGAATAGAGTTTGTTTTTCACTTTTTATACTTGGCTGAAAAGCCTCTAATCTAATATTTAATGGTATAATCTATTGAGTCATTTTAGCAACATGCCCTGTATATTGGTGCAATAAGGTGGACATTTTAATAGTCGTTTTGTAATAAAATCTTTAGTATATTCCTACCTTCAAAAAATAAAGCTAGACTGAAATATTTTGGGATTTGCCCTGCCCCAAGTTTTATCGTTTACGTGTCTTCATTTGCCTGGCAGCTTTATCCAAAGTAATTTACAGTGCATTTGGGATATTAATTTGATCTGTCCATGCATTTCCTGGGAATTGAACACATTACTCTATTGTTACTAGCACCATACTTTACCCAATATAAGGTACAAGGAACATCTAGTCAATTTGATAAAGTTTGTGCTTTCACATTGCTCTTTTGAAACAACTAATTTTGAACTAAGTATATTTTAGTTATAGTTAAATTGTAGTAAAGCATAACTAAGTGTATTTTGTGAACTAAACTGGAACAACTTCAAGTATACTTAGTATACTAAGTATGTGCCTGTGTAGGGACTAATTACATGCTTGATTAGTGATATTAAAGTGTACTTTATTTGCGTTACAAGTACATTACAAATTAATTACGAGTGTCTTCAAAACATACAAGAAATATACCATAAGTGTATTTATACATGTAAGTTTTATTTTTGGCATGTTTACCTTTTATTAGGATAGGACAGTAGCTAGACAGGGAGTGAGGTGGGGGAGAGACAGAGAGGGGGGTTGGATTGGGAAAGGTTCACATAAATGTATACTACAAATTGCACACTTTGCCTTCACTTTGTCTTAATGCACATTAATAGACAAATAATACTTAGCTTTGTACAAAATACTATTGTATACTATAATGTATTTTGAAAGTACAATTTCAATGCATTTTTACAATGATCATCTCCAGGGGTGGTTGATTATGATTTCACTTTTCTAACTTTAGTTAGTGTGTAATGTTGCTGTTTGAGCATAAACAACATCTTCAAAGTTACAATGCTCAAAGTTCAAAGCAAAGGGAGATATTTGATTTTAAAGAAATAGCTTTTTAAGGACTACAACAAACGACTGGTAGGGACTACACAACATTCCTCCAGGGTTAGTGACATCACTAACCCTATAATTTACATAAACCCCGCCCCCAGAACACAATGTATAGATTATCATGTCAGAATATGCTAATCAATGACTAGAAGATAACTACACAAGCTACATACATTCATCAACTAACCATTCAGAAATGTCATGTTGCGTTCTACATGTTGTCACTTCTTCTTGAGTCTCTCCATCATTGTCTGAATCCGGTTTGAACACAAAATGCTGAAAGTTTTTGAAATGTTCCCTGCATGTCTGTGTGAGGTAAAAGGACACAAGCTCTTGAAGCTCCGCCCCCTGTGCCGGAAGCAGCAGCTCATTTGCATTTAAAGGAACAGACACAAAACAGTACGTTTTTGCTCACCCTCGACAATTTGAACATGTTATATAACAATATCTGTGGGGTGTTTTGAGCTAAAACTTTACACACTCACTTTTTCACTAGGGTATCCTTGAACACATCTGTACATTTTGGGTATCTCAGAGAAATATTTGAAACAATGGTTCCTTGTTTTACATGCAGGTCAGAAGGTTTCTTTCTGTCTACGTGGGAGGTTCCTGGCCAAAATAATCTGCAGAGGACCAGACTTTCTGTCGATAGTCAAAAGTCTGGTATGTAAAAATACACGCCTACATCAGTCAAGTCCAACAGACAGGCACCACAGTTAAGACAGTAATCTAATGTGCCTTAAGAACACTTGCTTTAGAGCTCCATAACTGCTTAAAACCACTGACCAGACTCCTTCCTCTTAAGTGGAATTCAATTGCGTCTCCTATGTAAGTGCTGCTATTACTCCACAACTCTCTAATCGGCCCCTGTGCATTAACTTTTGAAAACAGGGAAAATATCATCACTAATGCTGCTTATAGCTCATAAACAAATTACATTTCTTTAAGTATTTGATGCATTCAAACATATAAATTCCAGATGGGTTCAGTACGTGACACATCCCAGCAAGCAATTGTGCACAAATTAAGTCTAATAGCCGTCAAAACACAGCCCTGACGTCTTGGCTAAAACAAGGCAAAATTTTGGCTGTCTGTGAAAATTTAATAGACAATAATAGACTATGACTATTCATCTACGCACAGGCTATGCATAGAACATGTCAAATAAATGAAACCAAACACCTTGTAATCACTGTTGACTTTGCTTACATGATGGAATATCATACATCCCTGCAAGTTATTTTGGCAAAAACGACATGTAATCCAATTCAAGGTTATTTTGGAAGTGGGTTACTCATAGCCAGACTATATTGGGTCAATAAAACTAGACGGTGAAATGACGGCTATTGCTTGCTGGGATACTGTCCATCAAGTTCAGTGACATTATAAATAACTAGCATCTACATAATATACTGCTAATACATAATGACTCGTATGATTGAATTCACAAGCAAGTAAAAGCATGAATATTATTTCAGTAGTTCAATATCTTCTTATATTGAAAAGCAGTCTTTTATTTCATACCTCATTTTTCATCTAAGAAATCACATTCACATCGGAGGTCTGTAAGATCACCAGAGTGCTCATATTCTTCATTACAAATGAAAAGCATAATCTATTCCAGGCTTTATTTGAAGGGCAGCAAAGTGTGCAAGAAATTGAAAATGAGGGATATGCGTTCAACGTCAGCTCACCGAGAGAAATTCATATCTGTGGAATTGACTGTAGACTTAAGGGCAATATATACCAGATTTTGGAGTGTGTTTGTTTGCGTATGTCAAGAGATGTGTGTATATTCTTGTGTGTGCACACCTGAACATACTCAAAGGTTTTTGGCTGTTCCTGCATGATTGCACCTGTCCTCGCTCATTGGTTGGCCTTGAAACAGTATGCAATTAGAGAGGAAAACCTCCTCATTCGTTGTCCCTTGACAGGAGCTAAAGCTTGTGTTCACCCGCACTCTGAGGTCTACTGAGAGAGGTAGAGGTGGATATCTGAGACTGCTGGGTAGCTGTGAAAAAAATCGAAATTCCATTGCACAGCTGTGACCGAAAACTCTTAGCGGTTCCCAAACAAACACTAAAACCATTTCTGAGTCCCAGTACAACATACATGTTCGAATTTACAAGACTACTTTAAAGTCAGCTTTTAGAGCTCCTACTGAGTTGGGGATAGACTAAGTGCAAAGTAGATGGATCTAGATTATAAATTGTGCCTGTCTATTGAACATTCTACAGTGTTAAGGTCTAGGTGTCTCTCAAAAATATTTCATTTATATCATTTGCTTTAGTGTGCCAGTTGGAAATATCAATTAAACAAGCTGTTTATTCATAAGATTGATGTACTGCTGGGCATATGATGATTTATACATTTTCCCCAAACATTATGAACAGCAATCTGTATTGATTCTCACATGTCTCATGACCAAATGTTATGTTCCAGGTTTGAATATGAATTAGCTTGGAGGAGTGCAAGTTTTCCTTGCCTGATCTCACGATACAACCTGATATAACACGTAACAATTTTTTGAAGTGGCTATTTCTTAAGAATTCATACGAAAAAATTTTTTTTTTAAAAAAGCTTGAAGGTTAACCCCGAAACATAACAGTCACGTGGGCATAAGAAGATTGTACGAATTCATTCAAATTGCCATGAAATTGTGTTTTCAGTTAATACTGATAAAATTGAAACAGTACTTTGTCAGAATCTACCTTAACATATAAAAACTAGTGCTGTCAATCGATAAAAAAAACTAAAACTAAAAATAACAAATATATATTTTTATATATTTTATATTGTAATACTTCCACATTGAATCTCCAAAATAATGTCGAAACAACATAAACACAGTATATTTTAAATATTTCTTTAATGACATCTTTTTAGCACTATGAATGCCAGTATGCTGATACCAGTGCTGGTGCTGATGTCTCTACATGAATCTTTTTTTTTTCTCAATCTAGGCCATTAATTATAGCCATTCAGCATTACAGTATAATTGAAAGCTATATATTTTAACATTTAATAGGCTGTAAAAATATAACATCGTTTAATTCAAGTGAACTTAAAACAATCTTCACATAAATCCATTGTGATAAATGTCACATTTAGTGGTGCCTTTAATAAATCATGGCTTATCAACATTAAGTTTTTGTTTTGTTTTTTATACCCAGACGGGCCGGCTCACATTTTTAGCAGGGCAGGTGTATATATAAAAACTGAAAACCTTACAGCACTGTTTACAAGGTTACATGGGTCAAAACCAATGAAAACAATAACTCGTTTTCATTATTTTGCCCCATGTAACCTTGCAAACAGTGCTTTAAGGTTTTAGTAAATATTTAGAAACTAATAACCAAACACTGCACAGTCTTCCCTGCATAAAATATAAATTGAATATTGATCAATCCATATTAAAGCAACAAAACGTAATTAGTCAAGAGCAGTGAGCAATTTTCTCATTGTCTTTTGCTCTTTGATTAACATGAATGGCATATACAGCAGGTTTATTAGGCTGCTGTCACTTTAAGATCCACACATGACATTGACACACATTCTTTATGTTAATTTAACACTTTTTTGTTGCATTTATGTGTGTGTGTCTGTGTACTATCCCTTCAGCATCACAGGTTATTCACAGAACACAATTCATAGGGCACATGAAGAAAGGATTCATAAATGGCAATGCAGCAGTAAGTGGAGACCCCGGCTCATGTTGTTTTGTTGTATCGATAATAATGTAACCTCTCAAAAAGGTACCTGTCCTGGGCCTGAGCACATATTGATTTTCATCTCTGAGACCTTGCTTCCTGCATACTCTTGTGGTGAAACTAACATTCTCCTGCAAGGAAACAGTGTGAGGTTTGCTTTGCTTGTTTCTTGGACCCGAGAGAGTGTGAAACCAATTCATTATACCGCAAGACAACAAGCTGGTCAGAGAAACACTTATTTGCAGTTATTGATGTACTGCGCATCTCTTTACAGATGAGCAAAGAACCCACAAAACTTTCAAGTCAAGACTATTTGTATAGCGCTTTTCACAATACAGATTGTAATTGTATATTGTTAAAATAATAATAAAACGTCCATGTTTGGTAATGCTAATCAATAGTATTATTGATTGATTCATTAAATTGAATATCCCCAACTGAGCAAGCCAAAGGCAACACTTCCTTTCACTTCCACATGATTTGTGAAATCTTAATTACAAATCTAAAATTCATCAAAAATAGAGCACATTTATGCAAAGTATCAAAGACTAGACTCCTTACTGATTTAAATGTCACTGGCGATGCAGATAAGAGCAAGTAGCAAATGAGGTAGAAATTAAATTCTTGTTTTGATCTTTTGCGATTACTTTTGAAATCCCGATAACATTACAGCAGAGATATACAATTTCTAACAGACTACAGTCCTAAAAATGGAGCATTGTAATGAAATTAGCAAGACATACCAAACTTAGTTGGTATGTAGACAGTTTCATAATGAGACCAAGATATGTTGTCTGTTTTTCTTCTCTAGGGCTTTTGCTATACACTGCACTGTTTTTGTTTTTTATTATGTTTTTTACTGTTACCTTTGGCTCTGTTGAGGGAGGGTTTTGATATGAGCTGGGATCTTCACAAAGCAGCCTGGGACACTGTGGCTTGCTTTAATTGACCACAGTGGCACTGGGCTACAGTCCCGACTGAAACTACTGTTTATACCTCAATACCTTCCCCGCTTTCTCCATGCTGCCCTAAGAGCTCAGGGACTGGATTATTTCATTTGGATTACACCAGAAAACATTTCCCAATGAATAGGAGAAGCCTTTGTGTTGATTTGTTTGGAACTGTTGACATGACTGCTTTTACAAGTTTTACTCAAAGACCTCTATTGATGTGCAGCCTATAAAAAAACTAAAAGCTAAAAGAAAACTCCAGTCACAGAAAAACTCAATGCGGATAAAAAAAAGGAGGGTGGGGACTTGGTTCTATTCATCGGGTGGCGATTGGATTTTGGGATGTGGGCGTCTCAAAAATGAATGCGAGCCTGCAGTCAATTGTGGAGAAACAGGGTAAAAGTGGACTAAATTAGAATATTCCATACATCAACAGAGAGAAGTCTGTCATTGTACCTAGAAGATTGAGTTACTCTTTTTTTTACTCACTTTGAATAAAAAAAATCATGAGCAAATGACAAAATATTCATTATTGGGTGAACTATCCCTTCAAGGGTATAACAGTTGGGGCAAGATTTTACATAATCAAAGATAAATATAAAATGGTATTTCATATATCTGAAGAGAATATTAGTTATATTACAGATAAATTAGCACATTAACGCCATGATTTTTTTGAGGAGGACTTATTTTGGCTTATAAATTGTCTGGTCCCTTTGTTCATTGAGGACAGTCCATCTTACAGGCCACTGATAGAATCTAACAGACAGAATACATTTTCCTTTCAGATGAGGCCACACTTCTTCCATTTCCCAGGTAACAAAGGGGATAAAGGACAACATCATTTATAGACTGTGAGAATTCACACTGAAATTGTCAGTTGAGAGATTTCAAGCCAGGAGAGGGAGTCTCGTTTCTAACACCGCCCAAGAGTGAATCAATCCATCAAGCTGACAAGGTCTGCGTTTCAGATTGTTCTCAGTACACAAGGGATCCAGAGAGATAGTTGAATACAATTACAAAAAGCCGTTAAAGGAACAGACTTTATTGCTCTGACGAGAAAAAGGACTTTTGGAAGACCATCAGTCTAGAAGTGCATGCCAAAATATTTACATGACAAGCAACTGGAAGAGTGTGATGCATTAAATGATGATAAAATGGCAGATACCCCTGCTGAAAACCCAAGCATAAACCAGAGTTGTGCTTTATAGTGCTGCTCCAGGCTGGTTTATGCTGGTATAGTGCTGGTCTAGCTGGTGGACCAGCATATTCATGCTGTTCTCAAGCAAAACAGAGCTGGTGAAACTGGTTTACCAGCATGATCTTGTGGGGTTGAGTGCGAGTAGGTCATCTGTTTGTATGCAAGCATTGTTTTTGCTTGCATATATCTACATTTAACACATTTTTTAATGTAAACGAAAACAATATAAGGTTAAAACATATGATTTATTGAATTATATGATAACTTTGTAATTTATTTTGCTCCCTCTGCTGAATGTAGAACTGACAATATTAATTTCACTGGTAAAACATTTCAAAGTTTCCTATTTCAAAATATATGTACATAAATCAGTTAAAAGAGCTTGAGTACAAAATTGTATTTTACTTTGGATTTAAAATGACTTAACCAAGAAAAATGCCTAATAAAAGCATAATAAGCAGTTTGTTCAACAACATGGGTTATGAGAAGAGCCCTTTCAATGGGACAGGTAATAAAAAAGTTAAAAGTTTCTGTTTTTAAAGACTTTATACTCCTTTGGGAACTCACATGTCAAAATCCAAATGTCAGTCAGAAAGATATTGCTGAAAGATAATTCAAGTCAATAGGCAAGATCCCAACTAAAGGGCTTCAACAACCTCGTACATGTATCATATGAAATAAATAAAGCCAAACTCGTGTGACTATGGATATGCTGTTTTGGAGTTCTGGTGAGATATTGATTTTATTTGCAGTTGATTTCTTCTAGTTGTGGTCTTTCTGGGATCATACTAGCACCCAAAAAGACAGCATATTCTGGTCCACCAGCAAACCAGCATCCCATGCTGGGATCCAGCAAATCAGTAGCCAGCATCCCATGCTGGTCCCAGCATGCAAAATATATCATGGTGACCAGCAATGGAGCATTTTCAGCATGGCTATCAAAAACTTCCAATTACTTTACAAGCTAATCTTCACCTAAAAGGCCTCTACATCTGAAATAGTCGTACGAGTCCGCAGGGTCTCTGATTCACTGGGAGAGGATGTGGTGCTTTTGCCAGAAAGAAGATTGGTGGTTGGCTATGAAATACAAATATATCATTGCATAGCTGTAACTGAAGACCCCCTGGTATAGGTAAACACAATGTAAAACCATCTCTCAGTCCCAGTGAAACACATATTTTGGAATCCAAGGCCAAAGACTTAGCTTTTTTGGGGGGGATAAAACAAATTATGCAGTTATAGTTTGGAAATTGAGCTTCTTCTGTGAACAGATCAAAATGATTTTCACACTCGCTAAAAATGTAAATATTGTTATATAAAAGAGACCGTTCCCAAGAGACTGCTCTCTAAATGTGAATGAACATTTTAAAGTTGTAAAGAAGTCTGATAAAGGATTGTATGCAGCAAAACCTCCCCTTTGAAAGAGAAGTGTGCTTAATTGTAAATCTTAAATGTTATTGTGTGTATATATACACACATATATATATACAACAGTTCTTTATGGTTCTAGAATCTGATTGGTGAATCTTTTCCAGTCGTGCGATATGCGCAGTAACAGCACTCCGTTTGCAGTAACCGTTTGACCGTTTGTATCACTCCGCCTGCGGTGACTGTCATGGCAGTCGAGCAAATCCCATGTAGTTTTAGGAGGTTTTTTTAGGCAAGAATGTAGCTATTTAGACCTCAAATATGTGACTAATATATAATCTTAGTGCCTATTTTACGATCTGCCGATGCGGATCTCTGCTTTCGCCGATGCGAGCTCCAGGCCATCAGCGGGCGTTCAGCGCTCATATACCCGCAGAGAACAGCGTCATCTCGGCCAGTCCGGTGCGTGTCCACTGGCACAGAGCAAGCGCTTTCAATTCATTCCTATGGAAGTCGAGCTTCACGCTCGCGCAGTGCATTGTGGGATTGACAGCAGACCGGAGAAAGCGTAGAAAAAAAAAAGTAGAGCATCAAATAGTGTGGGCAGTTCTGTACTGTTACGGTCTTATTAATCTATTACTTGTTCCACAGCAAATCGATTTTGGTTAAGGGGGAAATTAAGTTGCATAACTATATTAGGCTATATTTCACTTGAATCCTGTACTAAAGTGCTGCTTGTACGTTTGTCTGAATTGTTTGCTTGTGTTTATTTCCTATTGTCTTTTATAATGGCTATTGTTGTTAATTTAAACATTGTTGTTCAATAAATATTATATGCCATAATATGCCGTATTTGGTACTGAAAAAGAATCGAGATATGGACTTCAGTGAAAGTTACATTACACCATTAGATGGCATCATGGCAGCAAATACTGTCTTTACGTTTGAGTCAGAACAAATACGTTTTAGCAGCTCTGTCATGGGCAGGACAAAGACGAACATATCGCTTTCCTCAGCGGACATTCAAACTCATTTTTTGGATATAATATTATGGACATCGACGTAGGGAATGAATGCTATATCAGATGCAGGGAATACACTCGTTTAGTCAATCCCTCTCATAATACCATTATACTCTAGGAGCACAAACCCACAGGAAAAAAAAAATCAAGTAACTTGCCGTTTTATGTTTCAAACAGAGATGGCATTATAGAGGCATGAGTTCCATACTGCAGCAGTGAGGTCACTTACCTTAGGGTGTGAGGTCTGGTCACAGCTGTCTTTCTGGTTCATCTAAAGGTCTCAGGTGGGGTTCAGGTGAATCAAGTTCTTCCACACCAACAAACTATTTTACTTGTGACATCCTATGACAGTGTGCCATGTTGATTGTTGAAATGTCTATATACCGTCAAGCACACTCTAAAAGGCAGAATATCGGGAAGGGAGGTAACAAATTGAAAAGAAAACTTAAAATAAAAATAAAAACATTCCCAGAGTGAAGATAACACCAGATGATATATAAAAGAAAGGATAATAAAAAAAAATAAAAAAAAGGATAGAACATAGGTTACTGGGGAGCAATGGCTCAGGGGAGAGTGACTAACTCTATATAGCCCACTAACTAATTTTGGGATGAGTCCTAACTAACTTAAGAAAGGTTAAACAAAAATAAATGAACAACATTAACTTCCCTCAACTCCCTTGCTATACAAAAACAGGGGCAAAAACAGTATTAAAAGAAAAAAGCACTCACCCCCTAGCTTCCCTCACAACAGTAACTACTAAACAGGTTAACAAGAACACAATACCTTCTGCTTAATTTTTAGTTGAAGTGAGATCAAGATCACCTAACACAGGTCACTGCTAAACTCAGTTAGCCACTGTTAAACTCAGTTAGCCACTGCTAAACTCAGTTAGCCACTGCTAAACTCAGTTAGCCACTGCTAAACTCAGTTAGCCACTGCTAAACTCAGTTAGCCACTGCTAAACTCAGTTAGCCACTGCTAAACTCAGTTAGCCACTGCTAAACTCACAACTACTGTCTCTGAATGTCAGAAGCAGGAGAGAGGTGCATCTGACTGCTGCAAACACTGGACTGCTCCATTATACTCTCCGTCTCAGGCACACTCACAAACGAGTAACAGGTGCTGATGATCAGGCCTCAGAGCGAGTAGAGAGAGTCAGGCTACGTTTACACGTGGACGGCTATTTTCATAAACGGACATTTCACCCCTTTCCGTTTTCAAAAATAGTCTTAAAAATAAGTTTTCAGAAAAGTGTTTGTTTACACGAACCCGTGTAGATATGCCGTCAAGAGCATGCCAAACCTGTAGGTGGCAGTGTAACGAGAAGCTCCAGCTCATGTTAGCCAATCAGAATACCGAAAATAGTCACATACTGTGACGTCGGCTGCCTAACGCCGGTTTCACACTGCATGCGCTAGAAGAGCGTCAGCAGCGCATAAGCAGTGCGTACAGTGAGCGGAAGCAGGACACGCGCGTTTTGCTTCCACACTGACAGCGTTTGACACGCGAAACTGAACCGCGGCGTGTGTAGCTACAGACAGAGTAACCTACTCTATAATGGGTAATTTAATAAATTTGTTGTTTCTTGGAGAAAGGTTTTCTTCATTTAAACTTGTCAAAAAAAACTTAAAAACTTACCATCTGCACCAAGAGCCACTGCAACTTCCTCCCATGCCTTTTCCTTTGCCTGTGAGTCTTTATAAAGTATGTTTCTTGGATCATAAATAATTGAACGTTTCTCAACCTCCACAATAAGACGAGTGTCGTCCATAGTTATATTTTCAGGTGCACTCGACCACGCCTGTGACACCATATGCTTTTATTTGATTGTCAGCATGACATCCTTATGGCAATATATATATATATATATATATATATAATATGTGTGTATGTATGTATGTGTGTGTATATACATACATATATTAAATTAATCTGTAAACTGGCAGTATACATCGATTAAACTTGTTTTTGTAGTTTGGTCAACAATTTTGTTTTGGACATTTAATTTTAAATTGATGAAGGTAATTTGATTGACTGTTTAAAACACAAGAGATCTCATCAATGTGCTTTTTGGGTGAAACTGCTGTGTGTTTTGGCCATGGAAAATGCATGGTCATTCAGCGTAAGCGGCGCGTTAAAAATAGACTGGGCGTCGAAACTATCGCGGCACTGCTGTTCCTGCTCTGCTCCTGCTACGCGCTGCCGCGCCGCTTCTGCGTGCGGTGTGAAAGCACTCATTGAATAACATGGACGCCGAAAAAAATACGCGCAGCTCACGCGCCGCTGACGCTTGCGGTGTGAAACCGGCGTCAAACTAAGTTTTTCTCAGTTTACGTGCAAACGAAGTTTTCCAAAATTTCCACTCTGGCCGGAGTTTTTAGAAAGAATCGTTTTCAGATGCGAATTCTCTGTGTTTGCGTGTAAACGAAGGGCACAAACTAAGGGTAATGTCTTCTTTTTCAGAATAACCATGTACGTGTAAATGGGGCCAAAGAGAGACAGCAAGCAAACAAAAACACAGGGCACACAACCACGCCCACCCTTTCAGCGGCCTGTATGATGGTAGTTGAACAAACTCAGGGTTGCAGGATTAGTTTTGAGTTGACATAACCAAACCAAACCAATCCAACCAGGCTTTGTTGGTACCATGATGCTGATCATCAACTTTCCCTGTCAACTCCGGCTTTCATCCTGAGTTTAGAAGTTCAGGTGTGACATCAGTAGCGAACAGCCAATCTCATGCTGAAAGAGTGAAACTCATTTAAAACTCATTGAAATTAATATCTCATGAGATAAGCAGTGCAATTCACTTATTAAAATATTAATAATTTAAACAGATTCACACAGCAAGAAGAAAATAGCTGTCTATGAAAGAGGACAAATAAAATAAAAAGTCTCGCTACTGTATATCAGTGCAAGTTAAAGTTGTGCAGTTAGTTTATACAGGTGATAAAGGTATATATATATAATTGAACATTTAAGCTCACATTTTATAGCTTAATCTATTGATTCTAAAGCGTATTTATATTACCTTTATATATTTATTCATTTAAACTCTGCATAATAATAATTGATGAGCTAAAATTGAATGTGTGATCGATTGAAGGTAGCCTATAATAATTACATAAATAATATCTAAATCATACACATTTATTATTCTAAATAAGCATTACTAAAAGCCAGACAATTTTGTCTTTAAAAATCTTTTGCTATGTAGTGAGCTTTAATTTGGAGTAGAAACAGGTGGAGTGACTTTATTGCATCAGACATGTGTCACTTTGCTCACAGCTGATTGGTCCAAATTTGGTTTGCAACCTCTTACCTGGAACATAACCTGCCCCCCCCCAGGCGTGCGTTTCCCAAAAGCACCGTTAGCCAACTATGTTCGCAAGTTCCGTCGTTATCAGCATAGTTCAACGAGTCGGTGTTTCCCGAAACCATATCCAACGAACATTCGCAAACAGCATCCCAAACTTATGTGGTTGGAACGACAGCTCTCGACCTGTGGTTAGAAGTATAGATTTTAGTTTCCATGACATTTTTAAATCCATTACATAATTAAATCTTTCCAAAAAAATTGGTTTTCCCCATGTGTAAGATGTGTTCTGCTAATAATGACAGATATTGCTATTGCTAGCCTCTCAAAAAATTGCCTACCCTACCTTTATATGAGGCTTTAGTCTTGTAGTGTGTCCACAGCACCAAATAGCATGCATTCTTGACCTCTTGGTGTAATGGTGTATCTGAAATTGGCAAATCCATTAATTAATTGTCTCAAAGCAAATGTTTGCATACACACATACTGTAATTGTACCTTGAATCCGGTTTGTTGTGAATTAGTGCAGGAAGAGTCCCAACTTGTATCAATCAGGAGTAGTGCTCAGTTCTCTTGAGCACCCAACAGGGGGTGACTGGGCAACTAAGTACCAGTGGTTGAATTTTCCAATGCTATTTCATCTAGCTGACTAATCTAATATTCACTCTGAAGTAAAGGTACTGAGTTTCTATGGAAAGGAAAGCAATCTGATTATATGGTAAGTGACTCCCTTATGTCTGAAGGGGTCTGTCACTATACAAGAAACATGGAGCCATTTCAGCTCTTTTGAACCCACTAGTGTTTGCCCCTGTCTTGGGAGAATCCCTCGGAGAGCAAGGCATCATACAAACTATGAAGTAGTGTGGTTATTGAATCTGCAGCCCCCTGATTCAATGCTCTGGGAGGCAGATGATATTTATGAGTCTGCTTTTTTTGCCATTTCATTACTTTTTCAATATATTTCAGGACAGGAAGTATGTCTGCTGTATGAATGTCGACTAAAATCGACTTCATCACATCAATTTTCACCGCAAACACAACACAACAATGCTCAATATTTAATTCACATGGAGGATTCTTCATATATAACTGCAGAAAGTGAAGGAAAGGCTAAATGTGATGCATTTAAGCCGGTTCCTCTGGCGTTGTTCGGCAATATCTTGTCTTGTGGTGTCCAGAGGGCATTGGGGACTTGCAGTGTGAACTTGAGGTTTTTTGAGCTTTAATGGAACAAGTCAGTAGGATCCGGCACCTAGTGTGATGACCTCTGATGATGTGCATTAGACCATGGTGTTGTCATAAGCTGATCTTCAGAGATCCCACAGTGCTCATCGATGCTGACCTCTCATGTCCCCACACGCTGGAGGGGTTGTCAGTCTATCTGAGCGAACACAAATGTACTGATGAATAGTTTCAGTGATAACAGTGAAACATGAAGAGGAAAGTTCTTAGAACTTTACTACTACTGCTTTTAAGGCAAGTACAGCTACTTCTGATAACAACGAAAGACTCCATTCAAACTTTGTTTTGTAGATAATGTCAACCCTGGCTGTGCTATTTATTATTTTTGGTTTTTCTGTTCAAACTTTCTCATGGACAACGCTCCTTAGCTGTTCTAAATCCACTGTAAAACACAACTTCAAGGGGCTTATTGCTTTTATAAAACGGTTACTTCATAAAAATATTCATTTTAATATTTATTTTATTCATAAAATAAACACCAGCAACACAAATATAATGTTATTAATACATGTATTCCTCCGCCAAGCATTGTAGTTCCAAAGAGGTTGCTAAGCTAAGGATGCTAACGATTTTGCAATCACACCGACGGACAATACAGTTCTGTTAATCATAGCCACGTGCAGCTGCATTAAAGGTTCTCTAAGCGATCCTGGGTGATGTCACTGCTTGTTGACGTTCAAACTATTGTCAAACAAAACGCATGCTAGCTAGACCCTCCCTCCTCCTCATCCGCGCACTAACCCCCCAAACCCCACACCCAAACCCTTCTTGTCGGTTATTGGCTGGAACACTGTTTGTTATGTTTCGTGGTGCGGGTTAGCCCAGTTTGTTTTTGTTGCTGTTTGTGGAGCCTGGGGTGTCTACAGAGACCGCGTTTTTGTTAGAGTGTGTTCAGGAGACAGACAGCTAGCGGATAGTGAGGAGTTATTTGCTGTATGTGACAAAAAAAAGTTTGGCCTAAAAAATTTGTGACATCGCTTAGAGCACCTTTAAGTGCTGGAGTTCTTCAAAGTCGTATGGATTCTGATTGGCTGTCAATGTGTTTTTTCGGTCATCAGTTAGAAAAAAAAACTTTCTGAAAGTGATTCTAATGGTATTTGTCTGTGTATCACCCAATTTATTGTTTTAGGAAGAGAAAACTGTCAATATATTTAGCTTTTCTGTGTGCACCAAAAATTATTATTATTTAAAAAATGATGCCAATTATTCCATGTAACGTTCTGACCATTTCATATTTGAAAAAGAATAACACAATATTTTTACACTGTCACACTGTCAGACTAATTATATGCCCAGCAACATATTTCTGCTTAAAATGCAATGTGCAGTTAACAGTGAGTCGTGGTGCACGATTTTATTTTATTAAAGGATAAAAACTTTGATCGTGCCGTACTGACTCTTTATGACTCCCGCCTCCTCCTTCCCTGAGCATTTAAAAATTGTTGCATCGATTTATAAAGCACAAACAAACGGGAAATATCCAACCAAAATATCGGTTTCTGTTTCTTAAAAAAAAAAAAAAAAAATTTCCATTTCTCGTTATTCCTCTACAAAACATTGTTTTTCCATTTATTTATTTTTGCCAGATTGAATGAAATAATTAATCAATTGGATGATCTGTAGACCAATGACGTTCCTCTGTGTCGTTATCGATATAGCTCTAGTGTAGACTTCTCTACACTTCTCTATTGTCATATAATTTGAATGATTTTTTAAATATACTGTATATAATTTTAGTTTTCATCCTTGGTGTGAACGGGCCTTAAATCTGTAACTCTCAGTTCAGCTCATCCACATGTTCTTTAATTTAGGTTTGGGAATATGACACAAAATATATGAACACCACAATATTGCTACACTTTAGAGTGGAAAAAAAAACCTTAATAAAGAATGCCCTTCAACAGTCCTTGAATAAAATGAATGAAAATTAAATAAAGCTTCTCCTAATGTTGTTCTTGATTCCTGTACGTTGAATGCATGTTATTTCCAGTGCTTTCTTTGACACAATAATCATTTATACAATACACACACACACACATATATATATATATATATATTGTATATATATACACACACATTACTGCATTTATTTCAGTCAAACTTCTGTTTATTTGTGTTGATGCCGGTTTGAATCATGCTTGACACGGTTTAAATAGGGACCAGTTACATATTGATGCACCCTTATTGTATTGATGCACCCTTATTTTTGCAGTGCACTTTGAACTGCAGATTATGCTTCCTTTGAATTGGAGTCCACTTTGTGAAACGCACTTATGGAACGCACTTTTAGTCTGAGAAATCAATAACTTCATTTACAGCATGAATACCAAATATCTGCTGTTGGTTAGCAATAATATTCAACCTAAGCGAGTCAGTGGCCTTCTCTCCTTCTGACAGTGGATTTCTGTCCATAAAGATTGAACATGCTGATTAATGATGTGGCTACGCAGAGTTCATGACCGGGCATTTCCTCCAAGAACATGTCTGCCACTTTGATCAGGCTTGACACAGAAGAGAACCAGGTAGAAACTTTCAAAAACACATGCTGGACCAACAGACAGCAAACAAACAGAATTACAGCAGGAGGAATCACTCTAGCTGCAACCCTTTTGTTTATGATGTTGTGCACAGATGGACTAGTTGATGGAATAATAACAATGTGTCTCTTGTTTATCAGCAGGTTTCGAAAACCAAAATGAAATGAAATCACCGGCTTTATGTAGAGAAGCCGGAAAAGCTTTCTTTATTGTTGGCAGCGACATTATTTTCTGCTTTTTATTATCACTTATGTTGTTTTGATGTGGCAGCCAGGAGGCAGACCTTTGATGAATACCCTTTGTTTTGATATGAGAAGATAGATTCCCATGGGAGAGACATGAGAACTCGGGAACACAGAGCTGTTTGTGCGAGTAAGAGGTAAAGAGATGCACACACTGTTGTTTTGTTGCCTTCAGCTGTCAGTGTGGACACCCATAGATGTAAGAGCAGAGAGACCACAAAGAAAGAGAGAAAATGCATCTGCAGTTTGTTTCATGAGGTGCTTTTGTCAACAAAAAAGTGCGGTTGCCGTCATATAGTTTTTGACTTAGGTTTGTGGGGCCTGAAGACAGCCAAGTCAAGGGAAATCAGGGAACCTAAAGGAATAGTTCACCTAAAATGAAAACTCTGCAATCGTTTACTCATGCTGTTCCAAACCTGTGTTGTTGTTGTTTTCAAGTGAAAAACAAAAGGAGATTTTTTTTTTAATTGTTACATAGATGTTTTCTGTGCGAATATTCTCATTATTCACATTAATGAATCATATTTCCAGAGACATGTTGCTAATATGACCACACCAGGTGGCAACAAGTCAAGTCAAAATCGCTGAAGAATGAATCATTGAATCATTTACTCCACCGATTTGGTAAAAAACACTGATTAATTCACAAACAAAACACCACTGGTATGTGTTGCAACAGTCCTGTTGTGGATATGTTTGGAACTGTTTCTTTGACGGAACAAAAAAGTAGAGGTCGACCGATAGTGGATTTTACCGATAACGATAGCTAGGTTGGGCCATACTTGCCGATAACCGATTAATGAACCGATAGTTTTTAAAATTGATACTGGATAAAAACAAACATAACACTCCAAGTAAAACAGTGCTGAACTTTATTATAAAAAAAAAAAAAAACTGTATTGAACCATGAAAACATGCTAAATGAAATAAATATATAAATGTGAATAAATATTTAAGTCAATAAAAGACATTAATTCAAACTGAAACAAAAAGTAATAGGCTACTCTACATAACAAATAAAACCAGTTACATTGAAAATGTAACTATTTAGCCTAACTGTTCTTTTCAAGCTAACTTAATTAATAAAAAAGTAACAAAATTTGTATTAAAGTGAAGATGAAAAAAATAACCGAAATCGAATGCTTTTCTGATTCGTTTATGTTTCTGTCGGCTGTATGAACATATCAGTTTGCTTACGTCTCTAGCTTTAAATATGCATCTTCTCTGCATATTTAATGCATAAAAGTGACCAGCTGGATATGAACTAATGCAAATAGAGGTAACAATTGTGACATTAAACATTCGGGTCGGACTTACGTTTATGTTTGTCAGTGATTTAACCGCTTGAGGTACTACTAATGTTAGCGTCCTCTCAGCCTCGAAGGCAAACAAACATACTGTTGTGCTGTTCTTTCTCTACTAATGCAGCATTTAGTCAACAAATGAATCACTTTATAATGATATGACAAAATGTACTGTATACATACATTTGAGCTGTCGGTGCTTTAAACGCGCATCTGATGTCAGCGCTCTCAGTGCAGCATGTATTACAGCACGCAGAATCACGTGTCGAAATAAACAACACGAGGCACCAGCGATAGTTTTTATTACACCTCTAGAGGCCGCTCTTGTGCTGCATGATGCCAGCAGACCCTTCTCAGCTCTTACACTGTGTAATGAATCACAGCGTGCGCTTCTCAGCCGCTCCAGCAATGGACGCAACCAGGAAAAACTATCGGTAAATATTTTTGCCGATAACGATAGTTCCACCAGTCAACTATCGGTGCCGATTAATCGGCAAAACCGATGAATCGGTCGACCTCTACAAAAAACGGACACGGGCAATTTTGTGTTTAAACTGTATGTTACTTATTATTAGCTTCTCGTTTAATAATGTCACACGATTGCCTCCTTGCTACTCCATGCAGCAACTTCTCAGAAACTGTTAAAGTTATCGGTGATAATTCTAACATGACATTTTTTTTATTAATCGAGGCTTTGAGGACACATTTTTAAACAAACATATTGGCAAATACATAAGAATGCAATATATCTCAGGACTGATTAATCAAGGGATGAATTAAAAATGTTCTAACTCATATTGTATCCAATTCATTTGAACCTAATATTACATTTATTGGGCATACATGAAAAAGACATTTTGTCAACTTACTACACGGATTCCAAAACTCTCAAGCAGCCATTCACAAATGAAACATTAGTTCAGAGATCCTTAAAGTGAAATGCATTTTATTGGTCAGTCCAGTGACAAATCATCACATTGCAGTGAAACAATCTGTCTCACACTTGATCCCCGTATAATAGATGAAGTCAAATATTGGCCATGGTAGATGTGTGTGTGCTTTGTGTTTGCCAATAAAGGACACTCAATTCTGCACTAAACTCTCTTATCATTCCACACACCCAACCCCCTTTTATCAAGCAAGGGGTTTTTCAAAGTTTCCACTGAAAAGGGCAAACTTGGTAATGAGACAGCAAGCATTTTAATATTTATGAAGGAATGAAGGCATAGCCTATTGGTGATGCCAATATAACTGAACTTTCATTTTGTGCTCTTTTGCCCTCAATAGTCTTTGTGACTTTATTGGCTTTGTATTGTACAGTTACAAATAAAATGCTTGTTTAGCATATCTTAACTTTTTTTTTTTTTTGCATGACAGCAAAAAACTGACACAAACTGTCTAATAAGCACATTTTTTATGAAATCACACCTCATATGAGATTACACAGATCAAAGACTTAAAAGAAACAAAAAAGACACGTCAACCCATTGGATGTGTAGAAACAATGCATTTATAATGTGTTATTCTGGTAATTACTGAAAGTAGAAACCAACATTAATATTGAAAGAAGGGCTACTAACCTCATGTATCATTCATGAGTTGTGTTCAAAACCTAGTAAGCTGTCAGGCTTATTCTAAGGCAACATTCTAACAATGTAGGAATCTTATTGTAACAGGGCACGGACAGATAGGAAGACGTAGACACAGAAGATGAAGATTCACAGGTTACTTAATAATAATCCAACAGATAGCGATCCATACAAAGAAAACAAACACACACCATAGTGTTACTGATACCAGACAAAGAGTGAAGGATAGGGTGACCTATAAACTCAAACAAGATGACAAACAGCTGACACAGATTAACTAATAATGATGGTACTGTAACCAAGGATACTGATGAGTGACGTTAATCAGAACAAAGGCACATGACAAATTAAAACAAACTGAAAGTCCATGAAATCTTAACTTAACCGAATGGTGACACTTATAACCCCTATAAAAATTCACCATGGTTTTACTACAAATAAAAAAAAAAAACATGGTTATTGTAGTTAAACCATGGTAACCACCTTATAACTATGGTTTTGCTACACTGACCATAGTTTAACCATGGTATTTGTTGTAAAACTCTTGTATACAAATCAATTCACCAAAAAACATGTTTAATATACTTTTTACTAAACCCATATTTAATTTTTGTAAAGGAGTAGATATAGCTGGAACACTCTACAACCCCACGCTCAAGCTGAGAATCTCAACTTGCAATTGATTTCTGTCAAGATTGGTGTTAGTACAGTATTTTGCTAGGCTAATAACATGATAGTCTATGCAGCGTAGAAATGCCAACTAGGCTCATTGGAAAACGTGCAAAGCGACAAAAATGAATACAATTCACTGCAGTTTCCAGCTGAAGTGAACACGGTTTCTTGGAAAAGACTATGCTATAACTCAGAAAACTTGTATCATACTGCATGAATTACAAACTAATAGATTTTGATATTAAAGTGTTGATGTTGATTAATTAAATAAATCAAATCTGTGTTACAGCAGTTTAACTGAGTTACTGTCAAGCTACTGAAAAATGTATTTAGTAGCGTTGCTACTTGTAGTTAGCTACTCCCCAACTCTACTGAAAGACAATTATTTCCCAAGAACATTGCGAAAGAAAGGTTTTCAGAGGGTGTGTACACTTGGAAGGTTTGGTAAGATTAAATTAACTCTGATGTGATTGTTCTGTTTGTGTGGTTCATTTGAAAAAGTGTGAAAGGTGCCATCCGAACCCTGGTGCACACTAACAAGTGTACCAGTACCGCTGAAATAACACAGTCTCACCCCAAAACGTCACATACTGACGGGTCTTGACCATACGGCAACATACGACGAAAAGGGTACCCTTTCACGTCCATGTGTGACGATTCGGGTATGGTTGGGTTTAGGTATGCGTTAGGGTACCGCTAGGAGGCGCTGCTGGTGCGCTTATGTCTGCGTCTCATATTGACGTTATAGGGGTACCCTTTTCGTCGTATGTTGACGTATGGTCAAGATCCGTCAGTATATGACGTTTTGGGGTGAGACCGGGCTGGCTGAAAAGGCTCGACTGAAGTATGAATGCAACATGGACCAAAGACATGTAAACAAACCAAAAACAGGATGTGATGTCTGTAGCATCTGGACCAATCAGATACAATTATTCCTTTTTTTTTATGAATAATGCTTGAGATGTCTGCTCTCCCACTGATTATTATCAGCTTTTACTCCCCCTTTGCCAAAATTAGTCCAGCTACTAGTGGACCTCAGACTTTAACCTGTATTGTTAATTAAAGCCTATAACTCTGCATCTTGAATTTTTGCTCCTTTCCTCAACTGAAACCTGACACAGACATCAGTGTGGTCAGGTTTCAGTTGAGGAAAGGAGCAAAAATTCAACTGACCACACTGATGTCTGTATGAGCAGAGTCCAAAATATTCATCCAAATACATACCTTGCACTGAATTATAATAAATTATAAATGTGTTCAGATTTTCTAGACTATTTTAAGTCGTAAAGTGAGCAGGACATATAAAAATGTAGCGCATGGATTCGGCAGGCATGTATAATACTAAACTGGACAGCCGGTCTCGGAGCCCTCCCTAGCTCTACAGCAGCACACAAATTTCCAATGTAAATCTGTGGTAAAAAAATATGACTGCAGCGCGCTCTCATAGAGAGCCATTGGGGCAGAATTCTGGCTGCCTCTCTTATTTTCACATGGCCTTACGTAAACCTCCCTCCAGAACAAGACGCTATCAGTCCGCTTCAGCTATGTGTCTGCATCAAGTCAGTAACCAGTTGGCATGCCTGTTCTTCCTATGTCGAGTAGCGTATTAAATGAATGAAAGTATAAACCCTTTAGTTCAAACGTGTTCTTGTGAATATAATCAAGCGTACCATTAGTTCTGGCTGGTCACGTTTGTCAAGCTCGCATCAGCTGACTCTCAGCTGATCCACGTCTACCTATAGGAATACGATGCTCCTTCAGTATTATCAGAAGCTATTGCGTTTCTCAGGAGCGAATTACCCTCCTCCATCCCCAGCTCCTCCTCTCGTCAGTCAGGATTTAGCATTCTGATTCCCCTTGAATCAGAATAAATTCTCGAATTATGTTGTACTTTAAAATCTTGAATTAAATATAATTGCATACATTCATGTTGGTTATGTTCTATTGACCCCAAGGGGGATTATTCCTGCTCTTCCGGCTCTTATACATGCTAGGCTGGTTCCGTTCGCCCAGAACGGAACCATACTGCCAATCCAAACTGTATGCTAATTGTCAATCATATTTGACGATAGTGGCCAAGTGTTTGTTTTATTTTTGTTCTGAGAATAGACATGACTTTGCTTTCCTCACTGGAATTCCTAACTTGCAACATTCAACAACATTCGGACGCAATAAATAAAATAAGGAAATTCTATGTAGTCAATAATAAAAAAATAAAAAAAGTCAAATCGTAAGTCATCATTAGAGCGCCACCCTCTGGCTGGATAACGCAAGGACATCTGAATTCTGTCAAAACTGTGTCAGATGTGCTCAGTGATTGGAATATAAAGATGTTTATTATAGCGCTAAGACCCAGAATCTGACCTACCTACATTTTCGGCCAGGAGCCGCTACTAGATAACACCCACATCGAATTACAGCCAAACAGACATATTGAATGACTTAACTAACTTTTCACACTATGCAGGTTTGTTGCGGCCCTAGTCTGAGCGCGATTGTTCCCTGTTCTCTTTCAGGTAGTCTCGGGTTCGGTACCCCGGTGTGCACCCTGGTCCACATGAGAGCTTTCACATTACCAATTTTTCATGCTAACCGTGCCCCTTTTCGAACTAATCTACCAGTGTGAAACGTCCTTAATTATAAGCACCATCTGTATTTGTGACAGCCAGAAACAAACTCAAAAAGTGAATATATTGCAGTGTCTATTACAGTTATGAAATGTTCAAGCTTTGTAGAGTAGACCACTGGAAGTTTAAACATTTTCATAATATTTCATTTGTAAAAAGACTCGGATTCCGAGACTTGTTCTCATTATACTCAGCAATTGTTGTTTCCAGAAAAAAAGTTTACCCTGCAAGCACCAATAACATGGAAGCCGAAAGACATGAAAGCCTTGTCAGCCATCTTGGATTTATTTTTCACAGATTTTGATGCAATGCATTATGGGAGCACCTTCTCCATTAAACATACAGTGCATGTTATGCTACTGTACATTAGAAAATGGCTAAAATTAGATTTCATAAGTAATCTTGATTCTTTTTTGAATTTTTTTAGACACCTCTTGGTTTTGGAACAGAACAATAGTGTGATATCATTAAGCATATGCACAATCTGCAAATAATACATAACTTATTTATTCCCTGTTGAGTTATTCACTAAAATAATTAAAGCTTTCCTACTGTAATCTACATGGAAGAATGGGCTAATTTGATGAATGCCTCCCATCAAAATGTATCCGCTGCAATGTTTATACACTGTGCTGACTCATTTCATACACATATTTGTGTAAGGCCATGTCCAGCTGTGCTGCACACATTTGATCTAACAGAAATATTCAAAGAATATTCACGCTTTTAAAATGCATTATGCTGGCAGTTCTGCTAACTTGCTGGCTGGGAATCTGTGTCCTCGGTCTGGGGGCATGATTGCAGTATGCCGGTTTGTTGAGGATGCAAAACAGTTTAAGCAAAGCTTCGGGTTCTAATCACGTTTTAGGGCTAGTATCGAAAAACTCGGCATAAAGCTAAAGGCCAAACTTAGAAATACTAAAACTTTGTGCCTTTTTGAGACCTGCTTTGATATAAAGGCATATTGAAAACTTGGTGTGAAAGGTACTGAATGGAAAATAATGAAGTATAAAGGGAGCTTTAGCATGAAGCATCTAACATGTAAATTTGCATGCTTTTTGTTCTCGAGTTGAAGCCTCTTTCTTCTGCTTGCTTTAATTTCCCTTTGCTCTTGCCTCACTCCAGATAATTGGAATATAACTTTGTTTTAAAAATGTCATATTAGACCATTTTTTTTACAGTGAATATGCTTTCATAAGTTAGCAAATTGGAAGAATTAATTATTTAGTTCTGAATATCTTTCTCACGCCTTCTTCCAAAGCTTTGTTTCTTCCCTTTAGACCTTTATTGATTTTTTTTTTTTTGGTCTTCCAGCAGGTTTCTTGCCGATGCTTCCTTATCGGTTTGGTCACGTCAGACCTTTCATACTTTATTTTCCAACTTTCGTTTTTTTTTCTTTAATTCCACCATTCACTTGGACACCTATTCTTTACAGCACAGCTTTAAGCTTTGTTTACTGAATAAATTGTTCTTGTATTCATATCTGCTTCATTTCCTAATATACATTTTTAATTTGTGGTGCTGGTTAAGGCAACTATCCCTATTTATATAGCTTAAGCAATTTAAACAAACCCTTAAGTATTAAAATGCTGCAGATATAATGATACCTCAAATATGTGGCTTATTGGGGAGGGGTGTTCTATTATTGTACCTTTCTAGCAGACTTATAAAATGGGTGGAGAATGTAATACATTTAGGGTGAGAACGGGTGAAAACGTAAAAATATTTAATCAGATGTGCCTTCCGCTTACACTGCGACTGCTTTTTTGGGGCTTAAAAACGCAAAAAAGTGAAACCACCCTCCAGAGTGGAAATCTTAAAATCGCTCCACCGTCGCGTTCCCGTCTAAAGGGTAAAAATGCAAAAGTCTACTAAGGAGCGAAGTAGAAGGAAGGTTGTACGCAGGTGCGTGGACTTGGTGTTGTTGTGTGGCAGTGCTTCACATTGCCACCTAGCTGCCTGGAGTGCATAGTACATCGAATTTCACACACTTTTGCGTCACCATATGCACGCAGATCTCCCGCCCATAACGCTCGTCTAAACGCAGAATAAAGTGATAACGCAACGCCACTTTTGCGTTTTCTCTTCAGATCGTTTCCGTGTAAACATAGCCTTAAAGTGAAGGTGGGTCTAGAGACCAGAATATCATTGAGACTTCGGGGTGGACTTTTTGTATTTTGGCCTGTAGACAGCCACCAAGCAACCTCCTATCAACACTTATAAATATCCTGTTAAATTTAGGGTAAAAAGGTAAAAAGCAGCCAGCTGTGGAATTGCCAGAAATTCACAGCAAAAGTGATTAAGTGATGTTAAAAGGATACTTTACCGCTGGAAATATGAATGTGTATTTAAATTGGGTCATGTATGTAGTAGAAATGTGAAATTAATTTAGAAGTTGGTGACTTCTAGACTGAGAAAAGCCAGAAAATAAATGTTTGGCTCATGTGGATGAAAGACAACAACTCCCAGAATGCACTTGCTTCGCTGCCAGTTTCGAAAGAATTGATACAAATAGGTTACTAGTTGACTCAAAACTGAAAAGACGCTGTTTTAACGTAAATCTCAGTGACGAGTCTGCCCGGGCTCTTCCTCACTCCTCTGCTGCAGCGGCTGCTCCGGTCACCGCAGCTTTCTCCACAGAGCAAGAGCCTGTTAGCTTAAAAAAAAAGATGGCTGACACTAGTACATTCTGTGAGTGAGATCCCGCCCTCTATAAACATGCAGCAGTTAATACTACTGGCTGTAGTTTTTAGCCTCTTGCCAGGAAACACTGAGATGAGGTGAAATGACGATTGGTTCAATTCTCAATTGGTTGAGTATTTGAATCAGAAACAGCATCGGTCAATACTGAAGCAACATTTTCAAAACTCTTCATTCAGTCTGCATTACAATGATTTGTCTTTGCCAAACAGTTTATCTAACCTCCAAAACTCACTCAGACCAATATAACACTTCATATGTGTCACGGGCTGGTTGCAGCAGAGATGAAACAGGATCTAAGTACAGCAGCTTTATATTTATATAAAAAAATAAAAATAAAAAATGATCAGGAACATGAGCAAAACCAACTTGATGCAACATATAACTGATAGAAACACAAGGGCTTAAATAGACAGCAACTGAGGAGCTTATTTTGACAAGACACACCTGAAAAGAACTAACAATCAAAAACCATAGTGACGAACAGGGAGATAACTGAACCAATTAACAGACTGAAAACCAACCTAGAAACAGACATGAGCAGAACAGATAAAAAAACAAACTCTAAAGTGAACAAACAAACACAAACCATAACAATATGTCTCAAAATAAGTTCATTCCACCACGTGCAACAAATCCCATTCAATAGACATGCATTTCATTCATAACACTCTGACCTAAAAAAAAAACACTAATAACAGGGAGCATTACATAAATGATGAACTTTTATTTTTAAAGTTTCAATGTTTTTTTTTCACATCATTATATAATTCTCATTATATAATGGCCAATTTTTTTTTTACTGACTATTACATCATACAAAATAAATGAAAAATGCTGCAATTAGGTTTTTCTTTTTCTATATCTTTACATGTATAGTAATAAAAAAAAAAAAAAAAAAAAAGTTGTAACAACAATAACCACAACATGTGAATATGAATGTGTGAGTCTCATCCAGTGATGGACCGGCCATCTGTCCAGGGTGTTTTCCTGCCCTCCCCATGACCCTACACATGACAAGTGCTTTGAAAAATAGGTGGATGGATTGATGGATAGTACTGTGAGAATTCTTGTCCTCCCTCTCTCTGCCACTCCAAACTCTATGTTTCCAAATAAAATCATTCTGAAGCCAGGCCCCCAATTTACCAAAAGATGACTAAAAAAGAAAATGTACTAATAGAGACTCAAAATAGGACACCTGATTTGGCTTCCAGCTGAAATTGCAATTAGTTGTGTTTGTAATAATTATTATTTAATTTCATTGTAAACATGTTGCTAATATTTTAGATTTCAATATAAATCCTGTAAAATGCACAGAGTTTGCTATAATTCTGATTTGAATGTGTTTTTTATCAGTTTTGAAAGCAGTGTGTTAGCATTTGAGAAATGTGCTGCAAATATATAATGTTTTAGAGAAGGTGAATATGAATTACCAAAGTGTTCATGGATTTTGGGAAATGTGGACAATGAATACATTTTATGTGAAAGAAATGATAAATTATTCACAGTTTGGTCCGTATAGACTTCTGTTGTATGAACTGTAATTTTTTTAATATATATATATATATATATATATATATATATATATATATATATATATATATATATATATATATACAGTATCAGTTGTACAGTCTTTTTCTGTAATTGTAAATGTCAAACTTTTTCTACATTGAATGCTTTGGTAAATGCTTGCAACGCTGGCTGTGAGTTCTGTATAGAAAAGTGCTTCCTTTTTTTAGAAAGGTAAAAATACAGATATCAGTAGACCTGTTATTAATTCAAAAAGGCACATTAAAAAAAGTACATTTCACTATTATATTGTCAGTTACCAATCGCTTACCAGCAAACTTTGCTTTTAAACTTTTCAGTTACTTCATCATGGATGGATGGTGTATTCATTGTGTTTGACAGAGCAGGCTGTTAGTTTGATGTGTAGGTAATGAATGTCTTAATGCAAACATAATTAAAACTCATGTCTGCAAACTATTCTTTGTGAAGTTGACTGGTCTTTTCTTGTTTGATTAATCCCTCCACGAGATTTTAAAACTCTCAGTTATCGTCACGATATGTTTATATTCTACATCCCTTTTAATTAGAGATGCAACAATTGTAATTTTCTTGACCGATTCCGATTTTTTTGCCGCTTTTATTTCTAAGAACAATGATTGGCAGCATATACAACCAAAAATATACTTTTCTTCAATGATAAAATTTAATTTTCATAAAAAAACAAAAACACATGTAACAAGGTATGTTGTTCATGGAAGAAGGAGACTGGAACCGGCGAGCGTTCAACACTTTAATAATAAAACAAACACCAAACGAAAGTAAAAGCAGCAGCCCACACATAAACAAAACATAAAATAAAGTCCAGACCTGGTCCTCTCTCATCCTTCACTGTCGTCGCTCCTCCTTTTATGCTTCCGTAGCTCCTCCGTGAGACATGAGGCTGGTGCGGCGCGTTCTCTCATGGCTCTCGGACCTGCCCTGCTTTCCACAACAAGTAAAACATCAGTAAAAAAATAAGAACAAATAAACAAATTTCAAACAACAGCACAAATAAATGCAATAGAATAAAGAGAGATATTAAATAAACATGGCTTTACATTTTTCAGTTGGGTCTAACAGTAGTATTCTGGTAAGAAATGGGCTACTGCAGAAATTAAAGTAACCAAATATAAAACTAAACTGGATAGTATTCATTGTAAATTTTAAATACAGATTAATGCTTACAATTAAAGTTATTCAGTCAAGAGCAGGGAGTGATTTTCTCTTTGTCTTCTTTATTCGGTTTATTCGGCTGCTGTCACTTTAAAAGCTTATGGACTGATGCAATATACTGTTACAGAGCATACATTTTCTTTCTTAACTATCTATGTTCCAAAACTGACAGTGTTTAACTGAATAATCGCCAAGATGGGCATTTTGACATAATTTTTGTGTTAATTTGACCGTTCAAGCACAGTAAGCCAAAAATGTTGGTACTTGCGACTCACAAGCTGTTTGAGAGGTGGCTTTATTTGCGCGCCACATATATAGATCAGTGGTACACGTGCTTTTGGTGTGAGTGCGAAACCTGTGGAAATGAGTAAAATTATGCGCAACACAAACACTATTTAACCGTGGCGAATGAGACGAGTAAGTGAGAGGAGGTGTCACTTCGTCGTCGGAGACGGAGATAATTAAGAGAGCGATAACGTGCAGCTGGTTTCGGATTATCGATACAGCAGAAAAGGTGTATTGGAACCATTTCAGATATTTCAGTATTGAGCGTAGCTTTGACGTTATTGCCTTCACCACTGGGAAAAACATTAGAGTGACTGGCCGGTCACCCGTCACCGATCGGTGCATCTCTACTTTAATGTATTACTTCGCAGTTCGCACACACACGCATACACACGCGTTTGACATTAAAAGTGCTCCTTTTTCTGTTTTAAATCTAGACTCAAGACACATCTTTTCTAGCCTTTCCTGATTATTATTTTATGGATTAGTAACTGCTATCTTTGATTTTTACTCTAATTTATTTTTACAGCATTGTTTTGTACAGCACTTTGGTCAATTTAAGCTGAATGTACATGTCCTCTATAAATAAAATGTACTTACTTACTTACACATGGCCTTCAACAGTCCTCATAGATTTATAGAACATAACAAATTTTAGGCCTCTCCAGTTTTTCCAGTAACTGCTTTTTTCCCCATTACCAGCAAATGTTAATAGTTTGAAAAGCCTCTTTTTTTCACAGCACACTTAAAGGTTTGTTTTACCCTCTGTGAAGCAAAGGCAAAGTTGACGGCATGACAAATGAAGGGTTGATGGCACAACAGGGTGTACCAGTGGTGGCAACAGTAAGCCTGCTATTACACTTCTGGCCAGTGGCAATCAGATCACTGATGCCTCTAATGACAGCAGAACAGCAGATACTTCCCATGACTTTTGCCCCTCAAATCTATACTTCACATCCAATGACAGGATTTCAGTTCAAAGAGATGACCCAGCCGTGAACCCAACACATTAAGAGATGACTTATTTCCCCCTGAACTGCATTGTAAGACAATTAAAGGACGTTTTTACAAGCGGTAAAATAGAGTAACACAAAAAATGTCAATTATATGCATAGGGATATGCATCTGTACAAAATGTCTGCACCAATATTCAATTATTCAGAACAAAATCAGCTGATATAGATAGTTTGGTGGCCAAATGCCTCTATCTTTTGTGCTATATGGTTTGAATTTCCTTCTGCTGTCATATGCTTGTGCTATAGACGGTATGATAACCGTAATAACAATAACTGTCATTTGGTACATAACCATAATATGTTATCAACTATTATATTCAACTACTCTTTATTTCCATATATACTAATCACAATAGAAAACTGTATGATTTGTATAGCTAAGTAATGAACTGTAAACTTTGGAGAATGTCCTGAGGTAAATGCAACATTACATTACGTGTTGTTCACAAGCTGTTTATTATTATCTTTCCGTGATTGAAACACTTATTGAGCGAATAAATGAGAGATGATACATTTCAATAAGTTGTACTGTATTTTTAAACATACCTCCTGATGTCTCATGCTTCACGTTGCTGCTTGACTGTCACACCATATTTAAAAATGGCATTTACTGTTTGAAATTTGTGATGCAATTATCAGAAGTAACAAAGCACAGAGATCTTTACAGTTATTGGATGGGAGGCACACTATACTAGTGTTTATTGAAAGGAAAAAACGCAGACTCGGAAACCCTGCCTGGAATTATGTGAAATATTTATCAGATAATATGAGTTATATTTATCAGTCTATACCCATTCAGAATAATAACTAAAATTGCTCACCAAGGCTGCATGTAATTGATCAAACACATTGTATAAACAGGAATACTGTGAAATAGGATTTAATTTTAAAATAACTTTTCTGTTTAAATATAAAAACAAATAATAAACATATTATATTCTTTTTTTTTCAATAAGCCAGGCACAAACTGAACTTGAAAAACAGAAACCGCCACATATCTTTGTTCCATTTTCAGCTTGGACATGAAATAAGGCAGACACAACATTTGCATTCTATTGATTGATGACTGGCAACCCAAATATAATGGCAACCTTTAGTGAAACATTTGATATGAGAGATCTGTCAGTTGCCACAGACAGAGGAAAAGGTCAGAGCGAGGGTACAGAGATAAGTGTGCAATGTTCTCTCTGCTCTGTGGGTGTGTATTGCTTGGATTTTGTATATCGAGTTGGGTGGCATTACACTTTAAATGACAATAACAGAGATCACGATAACCGTCTTAAATAGGTCAAGCATATATTATTGATTGCATCTTTTGTATAAATCAAAATACAGTGCACAATTTCCAAGCATCTGTGGATGTATATTTTTATATCTATGCATTAAATAAATAAATAAATAAATTGTTTTATGTTAACATATTTTAAAGGCAAAACAATGGAATTTCCAAAAGACGTGATGCATCCTGAATGCAGATCTTTCAGATCCCATGATGATTTTTGTTCTTCTTTTCAGATTATGCTTACGCAACATGACGAAACCCTGAGTAAACTTAAGTTCACAGTAAAAAAAAAAAAAAAAAAATCTTATAAATACCCAGTTGGTTATGAAGCTGAAGTTGTCCCCGAGAACGGTCGGCTCTGTAGACACATGCCTGGAGATCTTTTCATGTGCTGAACTATTGCTACCCTCAACTATTTCTCCTAATGAGTGTTCGACAGCCAAAACTGAGCCGATAAGTGCATTCAAATGAATGTGACCCACATTCTGCTGGAAAACCACTAATGATTCAAAAGGCAATCATTTATAACACTGTTTTATTATTTATAATTAGCTGTTACTGGTGAGGAAGTTCATAAGCGGATGCTGCTCTATATAGTCCAAAACCACAACCATCATTATCATCACTGGTCTTCTACTTTCTTAAAAGCTGAAGTGTGTAATTTTCTATGCTGAAACACTTATCCCTGCTTAATATCAGCTGTGACGGACCAATGATATTACAATGAATAGGGTAATTGGGGAAAGCCCAATATGGCAGCTTTAGAACGTCAGGTAACCTTTGCTTTCCTAACAAAATCACTGCCTGGTGTAAGGGTGGTTTGCCTACAGTGGTTCAGTGTAGAGAGAAAGAGACAAAGAACATATTAGGTAAAGAAAGAGTGCACCAATAAAGGGACCCAGGAAAAAAAAGAGAGAGCGGAGAAAAGAAGAGCCAGGAGCAACAGTTCAATCTTCCTTGACCATGTGACCGAAACCCAAAGTGAGACATTCAAACTAACCAATCAGAGGATGGCAGATTCACCCACAATACTAAAGATGTGACAATTCGTAGACCCCGGAAGTACACACATATTGGCCTACAGGCCTTAATCACTATCAACACCTCTTTGTCTAGGCACCCTTACGAAAAAGAAGTGTATTCAAGTGTGCTATTAGTATACTACTTTTAAACTAAAAATAAGAAAGTATACTTTCAGTCTACTTTTTATGTACTTCTCAGAAATATACTTTGTACTTTTCAGAAGTATACTTCAAATTGCACTTAAGTATACTTGATTTATACTGACAGAAAAGTATAAGTATATTTGGCCTATACTTGTTCGAGATATAATTAAGTATTCTAAGTATTCTTGGCTTGTACTTGTGTTTACGATTTTGATTGAGTAGCTTATTTAATACTTTAAAACATAATATTACACACTGTCTTATAAACTAACATGTTCAAGTTTATATGGTAACAAGCTTTCGGGTGGAATAGATTATAGAGTAAATAAAATAAGCATGGATCTGAACCTGATCTTGTACACAGTGATAATAATAATACGTTTATCCAAGTGTTCTATTAGTATTCTTATTTTCAACTAAAAATAAGAAAGCACACTTTCAGTCTACTTTTTATATACTTTAGCAGTATATATTCTTCAGTTTGAGGTTTAGGTGTTGTTCCATACCATTCAGATGTAAATGCGACTCCTTTCCTCATATAAATTAGATTTCATGAAAATCTAATTTGTAATAATTGGCCCACTACCAATAACCTTTTTATAATTTATGGAGGTTATTAAATAAAACTCAATATACTGTAGTAACCCATAAATCAATTTCTGCAGCTCGGTTACGCAGCAGAAACGCTGTTATGAGTAAAAGTACAACAGGGGTTAACTTCTCAACAGTCTTTATATGAAAACCTTAAAGCATTATGATATCTGTTTGCAGTCAACCATAATTCCGTTAGATAATGCTGATTTCACCCCAGTTTTATGAATAACTTTTAAGATATGCGTGTTTTTTCTATTTTCTCCAATGAGCTTTAATGTTAATTTTCGCACAGAGCTGTTTTGCTGCACTGTCAGCAGTACATCATATTTTCCCAATGTCAGCACTCATCTAAACGGTGCAGCTAAAGAATTATGCCTGTGCCAGCGAAGCCACAAAGCATGTCATCGGTGTTTGATAAGCCTAAATCCTGTACTGATGCCGTGGCATTCAGTTTTAAGGGGTCAAATAGAAAAAGGTATAAAGAGGGAAAAAAAAGGAATTTGAAGATGAATATGGCAGTGCTAAATCGATGACTGAAGCGAGAATCAGATTTGTGCCTTGTCGAGCGTGCCTACTGTACAACAGAAGCCACGAAGAATGAAATGTACAAGTGTGTAGTATTTCATAGTGTAGCTAATGTCTATTCGCAACAGGACGGACAGTAGAATAAGAAGGAAAAATATACAGCTCAATACAGCCACTCATTTTGTGTCCATTGTTAAAATAATGACAATTAAAAGTCACTTTTGTGGGACAGCTAATTGCTAAAATTTCGGAATGTACAAATCCTCAACTATGAGCTAAATTTGAGGGTGATTCTTAATAAGAAATGACATATTTCTCCCTCAAATCAAAATAAAATTATGTATAGCATAAAGTAAACAAATATGTGTATATTTTACATCATGGGAGTCTGTAATGTGTCTGCAGCAAGATCTGGTTCCACACTGACAGCATTTATGCTACGTAATAGGCCTGTGACTCTATACAGAACATTAAATGATTGTTGATGATAACTAATGAGAAATTATAAATTGCTTATTGGGGTTTGGCAATTGAGAATTATTACAAACTTGATCTCCATGAAATCTAATTTAAGTCACTAGGAGGGTCCACATTAAAATGGTAATTAATCTACACAGAAGAGTGTCCAAACCCCAAACTGTTTATCCCAAACCCCAATCAAAACTAACTTATCTATAACACGTTTATGGATTCAGTCATATTTTCTGAGTAGAGGGGTGTCTGTTCACCAGTATGAAACAAACCTTATACAGTTATCTATCCATCCATCTGTATCTACCTATCTGTCCATCCATCTATCCATTTATCCATCTATATATCTGTCTGTCTCTATCAAACATAAAACAAAAGCCTGGCATGAAGCCAAAAACATAAATATGAACATGACGCTTACCACCAGTGGTTAAAGGGAAACAATACTTGAAAAAGACACGTGGCAAACATGAGAGCTTAAATACACAGACTAATGACAAGACAAGGGACACCTGTGAACAATGATCAGACGATTAACCAATGTCAAGACACCAATGTCGAGACTCAGGCTCTGCAAGCCTGACGCGAAGCGAGCACACCTGCTCTTTGATACCAATTTTTCATTTGAAAGTCATGTGTCTAGTATCTGTAAAACCGCTTTCTTCCATCTTAAAAATATATCTAAATTACGTCATATGCTCTCAATGAATAATGCAGAACAATTAGTTCATGCGTTTATGACCTCAACGCTAGATTATTGTAATGCTCTACTGGGTGGCTGCCCTGCACGCTTAATAAACAAACTACAGCTGGTCCAAAACGCAGCAGCTCGAGTTCTTACCAGAACCAGGAAGTATGACCATATTAGCCCCGTTCTGTCAACACTGCATTGGCTGCCTATTAAACATCGTATACATTTTAAAATATTGCTGATCACTTACAAAGCACTAAAGGGTTTAGCTCCGCAGTACTTGAGAGAGCTTTTAACGCATTATAGTCCTTCACGTCTATTGCGATATCAAAATTCCGGCCAATTTAATAATACCTAGAATATCAAAATCGACTGCTGGCGGTAAATCCTTTTCCTATTTAGCACCAAAACTTTGGAACAGTCTTCCTAACATTGTCCGGGAAGCAGACACACTCTGTTAGTTCAAATCAAGACTAAAAACACATCTCTCCGGCCTAGCATACACATAACGCATTATAGACTTCTATAATTCAATGTTAGGCTGCATAGTTTAGAACAGCCGGGACCGGGAACACTTCCTGTAAATCCTGATGTACTTGGTACATCATAAGAAGGATGGCGTCTACGCTAATATTAGTCTCTCTGTCTATCCTGAAGTTTACCGCTATCCACCGGAACCAGGCCGTATCCAGATCTGATGAAGGACCAGCGCCAGGACACGACGACGCCGCTGACCTGAAGTGTCAACCAGTCTCTCCTCCTCTCCACTCCGACTTCAACCAACCGGACCTGGACAAATACTCTGATTCATTCTGAACTTCTGACCTGCAATGCTCCTGAATCATAATCATACACTGTTCACTAATTGGCCAGAGGATAACTGGCCCCCGACTGAGCCTGGGTTCTCCCAAGGTTTTTTTCTCCATTCTGTCACTTGATGGAGTTTTGGTTCCTTGCCGCTGTTGCCTTGCCTTCTGGGTTGCTTAGTTGGGGACATTTAATATTCAATATTATAGATCTGCCTTAAAGGTGGACGATGATTAAAATGTTTTTTTTGTATTATTTTCATGTTATCACTGTGAAGCTGCTTTGATACAATCTGTATTGTAAAAAGCGCTATATAAATAAAGGTGACTTGACTTGACATAGTCAAGGTATTGCGCCACAGACCAATGAATTTTCCCCCCAGGCAGCTGGGAACAAACAGGCTCATTCAAATCCACCCTAAATATGTCCTTGAGGGCCACATCATTAAAGTCCATCAGGTGAGAGAGTTCGCAAAACATCACTACATAGTCCTCTATGGTGAGGTCTCCTTGGCGAAGTCGTAGGAGACAAACTGCTTGGTTCATGGTCGGTCAAGTACTCTGTAATATATCCACTGAATCCAGGTTGTAGAGAGAACCCAAGTGCAGTTTATTTACAAACATAACAAGATCAAACATAAAACAAAAACATGGCCTGGCATGAAGCCAAAAACAAAAACATGAACATGACGCTTACTGTACCAACAGTGGTTACAGGGAAACAATACTTGACAAAGACACATGGCAAACATGAGGGCTTAAATACACAGACTAATGACAAGACAAGGGACACCTGTAGACAAGAGATACATGTGAACAAGGATCAGACGATTAACCAATGACAAGACACATTGCAGGATCACATGACAAACAGGGAACAAATGACAAATTTGAAACATGACATGAACAAAACCAAAATCTGACAGTCTGTCTGTTCTGTCTGTCCACCCATCTGTCCATCAATCTACCCATCTGTCCATCTATCTGTCTATCCATCCACCTTTCTGTCTGTCTGTCCTTCCGAATGTCCTTTGCACACATTACACACATATTAATTTCCAATTTACATTGATATAAATAGTTTTCCTTTTATATAATAAATTATTATATTAATAAATTATTACTGATTCCAGAAATGAAAATGTGAGTGGAGGGTGATTAATTATCATGAAAATAATGCCAAAAAACTTAATGATCCTAAAAATAAGGTTACGTTTCTTTATGCACATAACATTTTTAAACAAAAATTAAACCAAGATGTTTTGTGAGATGCATGAAGATGCTTGTGCATATATTCCTTCTGTGCATGTATTCCAAAAAAAAGGAATGTAATTTTTTTTTGTTAAAAAAAGGCTCAGTTACGACTGTAACCTTGGTTCATTGATATATTACAAATATAACGAGACACTGTGGATACTCTCTGTGTAATTGTGTCGTGAAGCACGCGTGAAATTAGTCCAATGGCGTGACGAGACATCAGAGGTGGATGACGTCACGAACCAGGAAACTATAAAGCATTCTCAAACAGTGTAACGCTAGCTTCTGATAGGCTGAAGCAAGTCCCTGACTGGCATGCAAGCTTGAGGACAAGCCTGCAGCATCACAAACATCTTGAAGTGAAACTCCTGACACTAGAGCCTTACAGGCAGTTCCTAGTGGAACTGGACTCCTAGGCAGTCAAGCCGACTCATAAGCAAGAGAGATAGCCTCGACTATCCACTTGCTCATCCTCTGCTTAGATGCTGGGGACCATTTGCTAGGAGACCCAAAACAGACGAAAAGTTGTTCAGATTTACGCCACAGGGCACCTCTGTGGACGTAGGCATCTAATGCCGAACTGGACACAGCAGACTATTTCTTTCCTGGTCTGAATCTTGAAATGGAGGAAAGAAATCCTGTGACAATAGATCTGGCCACATTAGTGGGGACCTTAGGAATGCACCCTGGATTAGGGTGAAGGAACGTCTTTACCATGCTGGGTGTAAAGTCCAACCACAAAGGGGCAACCGACAGAGCTTGCAAAGCTCCTATCCTTTTAAGAGAAGTGATAGCTAGGAGGAACAACGTCTTAAGAGTCAGAAACTTGACTGGAACCTCTTCAATAATAATTTTTTACATTTATATACAGTAGCACTGGGTACCCAAATCCTTTTACGTGGAAGGGGGGATCTCCTCAACCACCACCAATGTGCAGCATCCACCTGGATAATGGCAGCCATATTGCGCCAGAACGCCCACCACACACCAGCTTACTGGTGGAGAGGAGTCAGTGATGAAGCCAATCACTATGGGGATGATTAGGAGGCCACGATGGACAGAGGCCAAGGGGCAAATTTGGCCAGGATGCTGGGGTTACACCCCTACTCTTTTTCGAACGACATCCTGGGATTTTTAATCAACACAGAGAGTCAGGACCTTGGTTTAACGTCTCATCCGAAGGACAGTGCTCTTTGACAGTATAGTGTCCCCATCACTATAGTGTGGCGTTAGGACCCACACAGGCCAGAGGGTGAGCACCCCCTGCTGGCCTCACTAACACCTCTTCCAGCAGCAACCTGATTTTCTCAGGAGGTCTCCCATCCAGGTACTGACCAGGCTTAGCCCTGCTTAGCTTCAGTGGGCAACCAGTCTTGGGCTACAGGGTGATATGGCTGCTGGCAATAGGCTCAAATGGAGCCAGGGATATGATTTGAAGCATCATGGCCAGATCCCATGCCGGTACCCTAGTGCGTACTGCAGGCCTCAGCCTCAAAGTGCCACGGAGGAAACGTGTAACCAAAGGGTCTCTCCCTAAAGACACACCACCCAAAGGAGAGTGGTAAGCAGCTACATAGACTACATAGATCTTTAAAGAGGACGGGGATAACCCTGCAGTGAATCGCTCTTACAGGAACTCCAGCACTGTACCAACATGGCAGTTAACTGGGTCCAGCTGACAACCACTGCACCAGAAAGTGAAAACTCTCCACTTCAGGGCGTAACATTTCCTTGTGGAGGGAGGTCTGGAGTGACAGTGAGACGTCTCTCGAGACGCAAACAGATCCACTTAAGCCTGACCGAACAACCTCCATACCTGTTCCACCACCTCAGGGTGGAGCCTCCATTCCCCGGTTCTCAGCCCCTGTCTCGACAGGATGTCTGCTCCCTGGACTTGGCACCCAGGGATGTAAGCTGCTCAGAGTGAAAGCAGCTTTCCCCGGGACCACAGAAGGATTTTGTGCTCCAGTTTGCAGAGTGGACACAAGCGCATAAGCCCCTGGTTGATTTATGTAGGCAACCACCGATGTATTGTCTGAGCGGATTAGCACATGGTGGCCCCTGAGATCTGGGAGGACATCTTTGAGAGCAAGAAAGACAGCCATCATTTCCAGACAGTTGATGTGCCAGGAAAGATGATGTCCCCTCCACAGACCTTGAGTTGAACGACCATCTAGGATCGCACCCCATCCCGTGAGGGAAGCATCCGTCGTTAGCATCTTGCGGCGACAAAGAGCTCCCAACATGGGGCCTTGGGTTAGGAACCAGGGTTTCTTCCACATCACCAAGGCACGTAAGCATCACCACGTGACCTTGATCATGCAAAATGATTGCCCCTTGGGGTAAACCTGCTCCTTAGCCACCACTGTCTCTTTCACCTTAGGCATCGCCCCATATACATGTTCTTTATGGCCAACTATCGAGGAGTAGTGAGATGTTTCTGCACTGTGTACTCGATAAGAGACCGGTTTCTTCTACGATCTCGGCACCTCAGCATCTCGGCACCTGAGAAGCTTAAAAACCTAACTAGCGCCAAAGCCACTGGCTTTGACAATATTCCATCTAGATTCTTAAGGATGCTGCTGAGGTTATTATCCCATGTATCACCCATATCATAAACATGTCTATTGAGCAAGGACATTTCCCCAATGATTTTAAGCTTGCTAGAGTAATTCCATTTTACAAGAAAGGGAGTAAATTAGACAATGGAGACTATAGACCTGTTTCTATTTTGTGTAGTCTTTCAAAGATAATTGAAAATATAATTTTTGAACAGATTGACAAATATTTAGCATCACACAATCTACTCTATGAGTTCCAGTCTGGATTTCGTAAATCACATTCCACTGGCACCTGTTTATTGTATCTAACTGACCACATTAGGAGGGAGGTAGATAAAGGTCATTTTTGTGGTATAGTCATGTTAGATCTACAGAAGGCCTTTGATACCGTTGACCATGGTATTTTGGTACGCAAATTAAAAGCCATTGGTTTTAATGACTTAGCAGTCAGATGGGTGAATTCTTATCTGAAGGATAGAAAGCAGGTGGTGGATATTGGAGGAACACTATTTCAACCACAATGTATAGAATGTGGGGTCCCTCAGGGGAGTGTCTTGGGTCCACTTTTTTTTTCCTTCTATATATAAATGACCTTAAGTCTGTATGTTCATGTGAACTTATTTTTTATATGTAAGATGATTCTGCGTTATTGGTTGCACATAAAGAACAGTTGAAAGAGCTCTCAGTGTAGAACTATCAAATGTCAGCAGGTGGATGTCAGACAATAGGCTATCGCTTCACTTAGGGAAAACGGAAGCCAAAGTTTGGGTCAAAAATAAAACAGAAAAGATCCCCTGGATTTAATGATTTAGTTGGAGATAATGAGATTAATGTAAAGGACTCAGGTTGAGTTGAGCACACAACACTTGGTTGTGTGCTGGAAGGTACTTGCCAAGGTAAATCAAAGAATATGTTTCTTGGCCAGGATCTCAAGGTTTCTAGACAATAAAGCGAAGTTTACTCTGGCAAGTGCTCTAATTCAGCCTTATTTTGACTATGCATGTTGCTCTTGGTACTATGGTGTCTTAAACCACCTGAAACATAGGCTTCAGACTGCTCAAAATAAGGTTATAAGGCTTATTTTGAACCTCCCCATGAGTTATCATCTTGATAATTCTAATTTTGAGACTATTGTGTGGTTAAAAATAGAAGATCGAGTCTCTCAGATTCACCTTTGCATGGTACATAGGACTGTGCATGGAGCTGTCCCCAAATATTTGATTAATTATTTTAATACAGTGAGAGATGTCCATAGCTACTCCACCAGGGGAAGCTCTACTGATTTTGTCCTTCCTAGAGTTAAGAGTAATTTAGGTAAAGAGTCCTTTTTGTTTGTAGCAACAAGCTTGTGGAACTGGTTCCCAGGAAATCTAAAGATGATCAGAAGTTTAGGAGGTTTTGCAGGCACTAAATAAATAGCTCAGATGCCAATCTTAGTATGACAGTTTTTTACTGTTTTGTTTGGATGGATCTATTATATATACATATATGGATGTGATGATTGATGCTTGATCTGCTGCCTCTTGCTCTGCCGTCAACGTTTAATCTGGCAACAACACGAATCACAACCTCTGCCAGCTCCTCATATGCTGGAGAGTGAGAGGGTGAATCCTCAACATCTCCTGCCTCGATGCTTTCAATATCCTCAGAGCTAGATATTTGAAGAAACGGTGCTTCACCCAGTGTGGAAGGAACCACAAAGCATGCTTCTTGACAGTGATAAGAGGCACTAGATCTATCAGGTGAGATAAAGCCGGCCCGTATCTAACCCCTCTGATATATCCATTTGCGATCACCATGATCTAGATCGTTGCTGTGCCTCTGCAGCAGCGGGACCCGAACCCTAGGGAACAGGAGCCTGAGTGCGCTCCTCAAAGAGCGCCAGGCAGAAGCGGAGCCTCCGTAGTGGAAGCTGTTCACAATCTGCACAGCCAGCACCCTCAAGCGAATTCTGAATTGCTGCTTGCTCGCCATATTTATAAATATACGCCTCGTTGCACCATTGGACTGATTTCACACGTGCTTCACGATGCAGTCACGCAGAGCATTCCCACAGCGTCAATCAACACAGCGCAAGTTCCCTTGAAAGGGAAATAGAGTTTCTGAGATAGAAGTGACTCGTCAGACCATTATTAATGTAATCATCTGCAACTAGTCTCTCACAGACCAAGCCTGCTCGTGTAATATCAATATGAAGTTTCATATGCTGCATTCAGATTAATAACCTCATAAGCCAATACAACATACAGAACAGAATGTCCGTATTTTAGAGTTCTCTATACACAGTGAAATATTTGCACTCACATAAAGTGTGTTACGTTTCTCCAGTGCAGTTTACAAACCCATTATCAGAAGTTTGCTTTGTTAAGGGTTCAGTTGTAATAGTATTCAATGGGGTATTGTCTAGCGAGAGATCCAGACCCATTGCTGTCTCCTCCATCTCCGCACTCTTATTTCCTGTCCCCGAGGAGAGTGTGTGACAGGGGCATTTGTTTAGTCGGGAAAAAACAACGGATTGACCTGCGCTCTTGACCAGCTACCAGCACTCCAACCTGGAGGTTGATGAAATGTCACCCGTAAAAAGGTGTCTCACGGATCAGATGGTTTAACTGACAGAAAACCTTTTTTTAGGATGGGAGTTACTGTTTTAAAAATGTGATATTGTGACAAACTAGAAAATTCCCATCATTATAAACAATGCCGTTCAATGACCCACAGGCCTGCAGCTGTCCAAGTACATCATTTGAATGTACAAAATTTGCACTCAGTTCTTAGCTCAGATGTTTTAAAGCCAATCACCTGAGGTTTGGAACGACATGGGGGAGAGTCATCGATGACAGAATTTAAATTTTTGGGTGTACTATCACTTTAAATATGACTAAATCACACTGGAGTCACAGGAAAATGATTAATGAACGAATGATGGATGGATAAAGTATACTTTTAATATTTTTGTGAGAAATCACTGGAAATTAATCAAACTGAATAGCAAGTAATTTCAGAGCATTTTGCAAACCAGTTTGACTGATTAGATCAAAACTTGCAATGATGATTCACATGATTGCTGATATTGTCAGGGAAAAGGATTCTCAGGTGTTTTTTTTAATCTACATCAACACAAGGATTTATCACAAACATTTTTTTTTCTTTTTACTGGAGCACAGTGGTAATTCAATGTGGCTTGTGCAGCAGTAAAAAGGCTTATTGCATGCAGCACCCCTGCTATAGGCTGAGTGGTCTTTATGTTTTCACACCACCAGAAATGCCCAAATGGCCATTGTGGGTCAGGTTTCCTCAAATGATTGAATTACAATGACTTCCAGTCACTTTGAGGCTGCAAATCGCTGTCAGCTCCTATTTAGAGAATATTAAAGTTCCCAAATGCTTGTACTCCACAGATATTTGGTGGCATGCAAACATACATGCACACTCACACAAACCCTGCGCCTCCAAATTATACCCTCAGCGTTTTGAGCTGTTGTGCTCTTTTCATTTATTCTCATTTGGTCGGCAACATTCCTCCAGCTTCCTCTGTGGCTAAAAGCAGCACTTTGAACTATTTTTCTCCACATTTCTTTTCCTCCATGTGCTCTGTAAATGTTTCAAATGCTGACCTCGTTTTTCTTTCTAAAGCCTGAGATCTGTATTCTTCTTCCAGAAGGGACTGATGGTATTACTGGCTTTAGGATATGTGATTTTGACCTCATTCCGGGCTTACAGGGTTATCTTTGTCAGTCTTAAAAAAAAAAAAAAAATTAAACGATGTAGTGTAGCCTGTAACACGTCTTCTGTAATCAACACCGATTTGCATTGGGTATAAATCATTTAACACGGTTAAATGATCTGCACCCTCGAGCTGAGTATTTCTCGTTAGGTTGCCAGGGGTTAATTACGTTACCAATGAGGAGCACGGGGACATATTGAATTACTTCCTTCATTATCTGTTATATTAAGATTGGGATCAAGTTTGAATTAAAACTGGAAAGAACTGAAATTGTATTATCATAGGATATCAAATTGATTTTGGTTTCATCATTGGCGCCAGGCTTTCATGGCTCTGATTCTGCAAAAAAATAAATGATCATTATCTACAGTACCAGTCAAAAGTTTGGAAATAGTACTATTTTTAATGTGTGTTTTTTTTAAAGCAGTCTCTTATGCTCATCAAGCCTGCATTTATTTGATAATATATATATATATATATATATATATATATATATATATATATATATATATATATATATATATATATATATAGGCTATATATATATATATATATATATATATATATATATATAGGCCTATATATTTTTTTTTTGGAACCTGTGATACTTTTTTTCAGGTTTCATTGATGGATAAAAAGTTAAAAAGAACAGCATTTATTACAAATATAAATCTTTTCTAACAATATAAATCTTTCCTATCACTTTTTAATCACGTTTTATCAATTTAACACATTCTTGCTGAATAAAAGTATTAAACTCATTCAAAAAAAGAAAGAAAACCATTAGTGACCCCAAACTTTTGAAAGTGTGTATTGTTACAACAGATTTCTATCACAAGTTTAATAAACTTTATTATATATATATATATATATATATATATATATATATATATATATGTGTGTGTGTGTGTGTGTGTGTGTGTGTGTGTATACACATTATTATAGTTATATATGTCTCTATGCGTGTATACTGTACACGCTCACGCACACACTTTCATGTTAACTAGTTAACTAATGTTAACTAATGCAATCTTATTGTTATTGTTAAGTGTTAAAGTTTTATTTATATCACAAGTTAAATGTGTCACTGTATTAAGGTGTCACAAAGTGTTTCTGTATTAAAGTGCATGACGGTGTAGAATTTAACAAAAACTTTCTATAATCCCAAAAATCCAACAAAAGAACACACAGGAGAGCACAGAAGAAAGATAGCAAAAACCACCACGTATAACATAGACGACACAGAACAGGGCTTAAATCCACATTGAAAGCTAATGAACAGACACAAAAACAGGTGTAAATCAAACCAGTTATGATAGAAACAAACTAGAGGCGGGAAAATGAGAACAAAGGAAACCAAACTAAACAAAAACAGAACATTCACATTGCAAAAGGTTGCTTAAGATAAATCTTTAAATGCACTACTTTTGTTATTTGTTAGCATTTTTATACCACTTATTAAACAATAATTATACTGATAATAATACATTAAAACATGACGTTTACAATTTCAAATAGATATCCAAACTCAGTATTAACCTACTTTGGAAAACTAATTCCCAGGAAGTGGCAGAGGTTTACTCTTTAACAGATAATAATAAAAGAAGATGACAGTGTTAATACCTGTGAATTCTTTAGGGGTTTGAACTTGTTCTGCCTTATGGCTCATAGAGTCTCCAGGATGCTCTGACTTTTGGATGATGAAACAGGACATGCATCCAGTGGGATGTTCTGGATAGAGGCGTTGGGCTTTCCTTGACCCATTGAACATCATAAGATCTCACCACGTGCACCAGATTATTTTATATGTGTTCACATGGACCAAATGGTGTCCACTGGCAAGACCCTCTTTTATTAGACAGGACACCTGTTTTAGACCGTGGCAGTAATGGTCAGCCCTCATGGCAAGACTGAGCAGCGTTCTAGTGTGGATTGTCTTATTAATTTTAAAGCAGAGTCACTGAAGCAGTGTACGTTCCCCCCGGGGAGGGCTCTGCACTCTGTGCTTCAGTGATAATGACAGGGCCAGTCAAACCCATTTAATGAAAAGCACCAATGACTTCCTCATCCATCACATAACAGAGAGCATAACCAGCTCAGCGCTGATGGCTATGAGTCAAATGTGAAAATGCATCAAGGGTCACAGAACATAGTTTTTGTCAGGATGTTACACCGTTGCAGATGTTCTGTTTGAAACGAACATCTGACAAATTACTTTTGTTGCTCAGATGGGTGTTTTTTAACCTCATTAGATGTTTGCATCATATTTTACATCAAATTCTTACATTTAATCAATAAATCTGATTATAATAAGACACTATAGGGATGTTACCAATGGAATTAAATCAGTATTAAACATCCATTTTTGCACTGCAAATGCTGCACTTGAAGTGGCATTTAGATGTACAAAAACTGTTCAATGCTGCTCAGAGGTTGCATAAAAATCAGATTAATGATATATAACAATGATGATATTGAATGACATATATTAAACTAAAACTGTAGGTGAAATCGAAGGTGCTTCTTTTAATTAGATACTTAGCCTACTTCAAGGCAAATAAAAAAATATGTTCTAATATGAATGTATGTAGTATGAATGAAGTCCAGATGTACTAAACGACATGTTGTCATTGTCATGTGACTTACCAGCATCGGTTGTGTTGCTTTACTGCCATTCACAACTCTTCTCCTGTGGCCTCGTGGGATAGGAAAGTGTCGCACAACTTGATTTCACCAAGTGCAACATATTCCTGGATGAACATCTTTGTGGATCCTGGAAAAACATTCTAATCAAGCTATCAGATTTAAGGGTTAACAGTTTATGTCAAGTTTAGGCTTACAATCAGGGTTAGATGCTTCTACATCAGTGTTATTTGCCTATCATTTTTGCTTTTAATATATGGGTAGGGTTAGGATTAGGACAGGAATGTTGTTCCAGGATCAACAAAATATGTTGATCCAGGAACACGTCTAACTCTGCTAAATCAGGACGTGCAAAAGTGTCCATCAAATACGCACTTCTGAATCTTGGGCGGAAGTATTAATTGGCGAATACTTAATGCCTACTGTTTTATGAATACTGTGAATTCGGACAGACTACTCTATTCAGATAGTGTTTCTTGCTTACAACATAGTAGGGATGTATGCAACTTCAGCACTAAGACAGGTGGTTCGTGGAAAACAAATATTTTTATTACAGAAATGAGCAATGGGAAATGCAGGTAGGTGAGCAGATCTGAGTTGTTGCAGTAAAGTAATGATCAATGGATGATAAGAGATCGTGGATTTGGAGATTGTGGACCAGAGATGCACAAACCTCGTAACACTGATGGTGAGTTGAGTGGTAATCTTCAAACATATGTAGACAACACTGGAGAGGATGAGACACAGGGGAAATTAAGAAACACTGGAGAAACGCAGGATAATCGTTGGAGTAATCGTCAGAGCCTTTTTGCATTTGGTCATTTTTGCATGAACAAGTCCAGACAATGAGTGAAGGTGAGGTGTGTGCTTATATGTGTGTCTTTGTGAGGTGATGATCAGTTTTTATTAAAAATAAAAAAAAAATTTAAATAAAAAACTAACAATAAGATTTGTTAACTTCATTAAGATTTTGCTCCCTCTTATACAAAAATAGACAAACAAATAATTGAATACATAAAATGTAAAAAGGGTTAGGGGTAGGGTTAAGCCTGGCTCACACTACAGGAGTTTTAAAATCCTAAGGTTAGAAGGTTTAAAATCCTTAGGGTAAACAAAATTATGTCATACAATAATGTTTTGGAATCTGGTAATGTTGGCGTTTCGTGTGTACGGCGAATGCAGAAGTTTGGCAAAAGATTTCCTGATCCAAGTAATACGTAGCTCAATCAATCCACAAAGGTAACACTTTAGTTTAGGGTCCAAATCTCACTTTTAACTAGTTGCTTATTAGCATGCATATTACTAGGATATTGGCTGTAGTTAATTAGTATTCAAAATCCCTTATTTTACATAACCGTATTCTAAATCCCTTAATCCAACCCAATACCTAAATTTAAAGGATAACTCTCTCCAAAATTGAACCTAGGCTCTTTTTGTTAATCTACCCGAGTCAAACATTTGTGTAAAACAATAATTAGAATGGAAACACCACTTTTAAGTTTGACCGTATTTTTGTTTTCGGTCAAAATGCCTTTTGAATGGGAGTGCTAGGGGTACTACAATGATAGCATCAAAATCACTATTTTTAAAACACGAAGGAGGCTCGACACACCATGAAACTGTGCTTGAAGTATCACCAGGGGCTCTACACATGAACTCGAGCTTTGAGAACATTGTTTGTGTACACAAAGTTTACTAAAAAGAAAGATTTTGAACAACTCACTGTGTTTCCGTCCGCCTGCATTTTGACAGTCAAAAGTAGTTGATCTCCGAATGCAAAGTAATTAAATGATTTCATATGAGGAAATGTCATGAACTTTTAATTCCAATGAAAATCATGATAACTTAGACACTTAGCTCATGGCAATATCTCATGGAAACAAGCTTTAGGAGCTTTCCATCTTTACTCTCCTCATATTACAGTACGTTGCATTCAGAGATCAAATGGCTGACTGACAAAATTCCAGCCACCGGAAACATCAACTGATAAAGTGCGTCGTACAAAACCTTTCTTTTTAGCAAACTTTGTGTACACAAACAATGTTCTCAATGCTCGAGTTAATGTGTAGAGCCCCTGGTAATACTTCAAGCACAGTTTCATGTTGTGTCAAGCATCCTTCGTGTTTTAAAAATAGCGATGTTGATGCTATCATTGTAGTGCCCTTGGCACTCCCATTCAAAAGGCATTTTGACCGAAAACGAAAACACGGTCAAACTTAAAAGTGGCGTTTCCATTCTAATTATGCTTTTACACGAATGTTTGACTCGGTTAGATTAACTATGTTGAATTTTGGCGAGAGTTACCCTTTAACAACTGCCTTACTAACTATTAATAAGCAGTAATTAGGAGTCTATTGAGGCAAAAGTCATAGTTAGTTAAAAGTGAGAATAGGACCCTAATATAAAGTGTGACCGCCCAAAATATAGCTATTAAAATTCAACACATCTTCACTAAAAAGGCTGGTGTTTAGACAAATCATGTTAGATGCTTCTATCCCCTTTTGGATATTTGGTGAAAAACAAATGCATTATTATTGGAACATGTATCACCTGGGGCCTACAGACTCTCTCTCCACATTTAACATTATCTTGTTCAATCATCTGAGAGCAGTTGGCACCGTTCAAGGGGATTGATTTTGATATGCCCTCAACTCGTTCGTGGATGTTGAGTCTGTCCTTTTGAAGCTCTTGCTTAAGATGCGGTTTTTCAGAACTGATTATAGATCTGTTTTTTCTTTTTTCCTATATAGAAAGTTCACTCTTGTCTGCCCACTCGTGTCAGAACAAGGGACTCTTGTGATGAACAATCACCATTTGATCTAACACCAAGGAACTGCATTCAAAATCCATGAAGTATTGCTTTAAAACTATTTTAAAATAGTGACTGTAAACCTTTGTGGTTGTGCCCTAATAAAGCTTTGATGAGAGTTTAATGTTTGCTCTGGCACTGATTTTAATGAGTTTTGAAAGTCCTTATACCTTAGTGTGCTCTACTTGAATTAATGAGCCAATTAATGAAGGTCTTTAAAAAATGGAAATGCTTATCTTAACGTAAGACTGAGATAATAGATGATGTAAAGATGAACACTTTTATTAATGATGGGCAAAGGGAAGTTTTCACTCCAGCATAACTGGGACCCGTGAACAAAAAAAAATCTAGATATGTACTATGTAGATCTTACACAGAAAATAGCAAGCATGACTTTGGTGACATGAGGTGCCACTTCCAATGCTTGATATCATGAAGCAATTTTTTTTTTATGGGGGATTCTGAGTTTTCTAAAATCAGATGGTATTTGATGTAGTTCATGATGCAATCTCTCTCTCTCTCTCTCTCTCTCTCTCTCTCTCTCTCTCTCTCTCTCTCTCTCTCTCTCTCTCTCTCTCTCTCTCTTCTCTCTCTCTCTCTCTCTCTCTCTCTCTCTCTCTCTCTCTCTCTCTCTCTCTCTCTCTCTCTATTTAATCAGCATCATTTTATCAATTTATTTATTTAATTTAAACTATTTAGACACGTTTGAACACATAACCCAACCCCAGCCCTAAACCTATATTTGTGTAATATAAAACACAGGATATAACATGCATGCAGATGCGACTACAGGCACAGTTTATTCACAAATAACATATTCCAAATGTTATGAGTCCAAACGATTGATTTGTGTGAAGAACAGACTCAAAAGAGATCACTGTCTCCATTCACCACATCATATGCACACATTAAAAAGTTCCCAACCAAAGAAGTGTTACGTTAGCTTTGATTGTGAAATAGCATCACTGTCGTGTGTCTCCAGACCGATTGCATCATGCCAAAGAGTTGGGTTATCTTTTGAGTGAGATATGACTTCTTGAGTTCAGGAAGCGGGATTATTTTCAGCGATTAAAATATCCACTCTGTTCTCCACATAGAGATATCACATGGCTGTATAATACTTGGAATGCAATATGAGTTATTTGTACTACTTGTATTCAGTTTTTGGTCAGTTTTTGCAATACATACTGTACCTGTGACTCCTGTCCTTTTATTTTACTGTTATGCGTTTTATATTGTTGAGTGGGTTTAGGATTAGAGAGAGGCCTAAACCTTTATATGCTCCAACATAAAAATATATATAAATATTTATAATATGCAAACACAAATAATTGATCTGACAAATTTCACAATTATCTAAATGACTTAATGAAAATTAGTTTTCAAGGTACCATCGTATTTTCAATCATTGTGTCATTGATGGATGCCAGTAAACAGTTTTGGTTATACTTTATTATAAGGTGTCCTTGTTACAGTGTAATTATACATTTAAGTGGGCTACTGAGTAACCTTAATTAATTAACTATAACTGTAATTAAATAATGACTAATAATAATTAATTAAATACATCTAACTGTAAGGTTAGGGTTAGGATTAGGGGTTTGTTTTAGGGTTAGCTGTAATTATTTATAATGTATAGTTATTACTGTAGTAACTATATAATGTGTAACAAGGACACTGTAAAATAAAAAAGTCTCACCAACTTTTCTCTACCAATTTCAAGTGTATAGAGAATTATGGATGCACATTTAAGAGTCCTATTTAAACCAAAGAGCAAATATTCATTGTGACAAAATTTGGGACAACAATAATTGTCTAGTGGCAAAGCTTTCCTTCGCTTCAATTGGCAACTATTTCATTGTATTATTTTGTTTCAATTATCAGTCAAATATGCAAAGTTGTATTATGCATATGAATGACCAAAATGCTTCTCATCTCATTCTTGGTGTGATAACTTGTTTTTGTTTCATAATAATTCCTAGGGCCAATAACTGACAGATGTTTAAACATAAAACATGTTTATTATTTTTTTATCTCTAAAAATGAATTAGCCTCAGTGAAAGGTGTATAATTAAGCTGATGATCCCCACAGGCATTTTTCTTTGCATATGTATTGGATAGCATGCTATTTGTTTGCACGTCACCTTAAAAAAAAATGACTAAATAAAAACAAAAACAACATACCACATATATAGACTCTCATAACTGATGGGAACAATAGTGTGAGGTGCTTAGTTCGTAATCGAATGTCTTCTTCCAGATCACTTCTGTCTGTTTTGAAATATGAAGTGAAACCACAATGCAATAACATCACTAATATCTAACCACCAAAACTTTTTTTAAAGGCACCTGATATATTGTGACCGTTGGCCTCCATTTACAACTTGGTTAATATTGACTTTTTGTGTGTTTTTACTCTGCAAATGCCCTTGGAATCGCTAGAGTTATTGACTTTGGAGGGTTTTGAATTGTTGCCAAAAGAACTAATTCAGGGACCCTATCTACTTGTTCTTTACGCTGGGGAAACTGAGTGCTACATTAAACCATCTGAAAAGTGTGTTAGCCTCTCACCCTTTTTATGGTTACTTTGAGCTGACACCTAGTAAGCTCATTTCGAAAACCGCAACTTCCATTAACCTCTGGCAGGAATGGTGAGATACTATATGCACATTTCATCACTGTTTAAAATAAGACATTACTAGAGGAATATTAGCCTACAGGCACTGAAGGACAGTTATAGAGTATGACTAGGGGTGTTTCATTTGGGCCAGTTCCTTCATTAATACGGAAAGCCATGGTGTTCTAAGGGGAAGGCAGGTTTATTTGAGTCGAGGTGGCCTCTTATTCAAAGGACCTGGGCCATGCAGTGTGTAATGAGTTTCTGGAATCAATAGACCATCTCTGTTTCCCACAGTACTGGGAGAAAGCATGTCCCACTATAAAAGACTCAGCCCTTGAAAGAGGGAATCCTCTTGAAAGTGCCATTTTAAAAACAGGAATGTCTTCTTTCTATGGAATGAATTAAACTCAATTTCTGGGGGGTTCGAGAAGAGAAGGGTGTGGATGAATAGTCATATCATAGATGTTTATGGAAGCAAAGCAGGGGGTTGGAAAGTGTAAGTTTCTTTGTTTGAGAACAGCCATTCATCTTGTTGAACTCCACACAGAAACTCGGTCTCTGGAGTATTTGTCAGGTTTAGTTGTGCTATTGAAAGAGGCAAACCCACAAGCACAGCATATTATATTCAGTCAAGCGGCTGAAGTAGGCGCAATGCCTCGTGTGTCATGTTATTGTACATCAGAGAGAGGTATGTACAGAAAAAATGTTTACAGACTATGGAAAACGGTACAGCAAAAAAAAAAAAAAAAAAAAAATATATATATATATATATATATATATACTATATTGTATTTAGTTTGTATTCTGTGAAATCAGTGCAGGCTAACTAAACATGTCACACTGCCTTGTGGGATTTTTAGTAAATAACAGGGTTTTACTGTACATAGACATACAACAAGAGTCCCTCAAGCTCGGACTATCAAACATAAGATCTTTAAATAATAAAAGCACCATCCTCAACGAATTCATCCTGGACTCAAAATTGGACCTAATCTGTTTAACTGAAACCTGGCAAACACCTCATGACTATTTTTCCCTCAACCTAGCCACCCCCACTGGATTTTCATATATTGACAAACCTCGCCCGGAAGGCAGGGGTGGTGGTATTGCTGTCATCCACAGAAAAACCCTCAAGATCTGCCCTCTCCACATCCCATCCGTTCCATCTTTTGAACACCTCTCATTCAAACTCCTAGGCCACACTCCGCTGACCATTTCAACAATTTATCGCCCTCCCAAACCAAATCCTTCCTTCCTGTCAGATTTCGCAGAATTTATAACTCAACTCTGCACAACTTCATCAACCATATTACTTGTAGGTGATTTCAATTTCCACATCGACTGTCTCACCTCCAAAACCACCATGGATTTTTTGGACATTATACACAGTTTTAATTTCATACAACATGTTGATTTCCCCACCCACACCCGTGGACACACTTTGGACCTTGTCTGCTCTACTGGACTCAATATTGATACTCTCTCACACACAGACCTGGCTATATCTGATCACCTCGCTATAACATTTCACATTAATTTCCCCAACCCCCATTTCAAACAGAGACGCACCATATCATACCGAAATCTAAAGTCCATATGTCTCACTTCCTTTTCTTCTCATATCGCTAACAAAATATCCATACCGAGCATCCGTGAAAACCCAAGCACTGCCGATCTAGTAAATCATTACAATTCTATACTCACATCCAGCCTAAATACTCTTGCCCCGGTGAAAACTGCAACCGTTACATTCTCCCGCTCAGCTCCTTGGTTCACCCCTGAACTGCATAAACTCAAAAAAGAACGCAGACAACTGGAACGCCGTCATTTGAAAACTGGACTCACTGTACATCTACAAGCCTACAAGGACCACAGTCATCACTATAGATCAGCACTTACATCAGCTCGCACAGCTTATTATTCTGGAATCATTTACTCTGGGTCCTCCAACCCCCGGACACTGTTTACCACTGTAAATAAGCTACTCAAACCCATTGACAACATCACTCAGTCATTCACCATGGACAAATGTAATAATTTCATTAATTTCTTCAAAAACAAAATTGACAGCATTCACCAAGAACTCTCTGTGAATATTTCTTCCAGCACAGACCCTCAACCTGACGCACCCCTTCCATTTCACATTACTCTCCCCTCCCTATCAGTAATTACAGAAGCTGATCTCACTAATCATCTCAACAAAATCCACCTTACAACCTGCCCACTGGACCCCATTCCATCTGCACTGGTCAAGCACTGCCTCCCCTGCATCAGTTCACTTATCATGGAAATCATAAACTCTTCTCTCACCTCTGGAACAGTTCCCTCTTCCCTCAAAGCTGCCACTATCACACCAATACTTAAAAAACCTGGCTTGGATCCTGATAATCCTAACAATTTCCGCCCCATTTCCAACCTACCATTCTTGTCTAAAATCCTGGAACGCTCAGTTGCCACTCAACTAAAACATCACCTCTCTTCCAATCAGCTCTATGAAACCTTCCAGTCTGGATTCCGCACCCATCACTCTACTGAAACAGCACTACTCAAAGTAATAAATGACCTCCTGCTCGCCTCCGACTCTGGTTCCCTCTCCATTCTCCTCCTACTTGACCTCTCTGCTGCCTTTGACACCATTGACCACTCCATCCTTCTACAACGCCTACAACACCTCGGCATTGCTGGTTCAGCTCTCTCATGGTTCACCTCCAACCTCACTAATAGATCTCAATTCATATCCATTAACAACTGTACATCTCACACCACACCGGTCAAACATGGAGTCCCTCAGGGCTCAGTGCTGGGCCCCCTTCTGTTTATCCTCTACATGCTTCCCCTCGGACTCATTATTCAAAATCATGGACTAAAATTTCACAGTTATGCTGATGACACTCAATTATACCTCAGCACCAGATCCATCACTCCTTCTACAGTTTTAACCATCACAAACTGCCTCTCTGCAATAAAAACTTGGATGAATGCAAACTTCCTCAAACTCAACGGCAATAAATCGGAAATCATCATCATTGGCCCCAAATCATTACTACCCGCCTCCCAAGACTTCACTCTCTCCGTTGATGGCCACACAGTTACCACTTCTCCTCAGATCCGAAACCTTGGTGTTATTCTTGATCCCTCACTCACCTTCAAGCCTCACATCCGTCATATTACCAAAACTGCCTTTTTCCACTTACGAAATATTGCCCGCCTACGCCCCGCCCTCACCTCATCTGCTGCTGAAACCCTCATCCATGCATTCATCACATCAAGACTTGATTACTGCAATAGCCTCTTATATGGTCTCCCTTCCTCTGTTTTACAAAAACTCCAATACGTTCAAAATTCAGCTGCTCGCCTCCTCACTCACACCCGTTCAAGACACCACATCACCCCCGTCCTTCAACAACTTCACTGGCTCCCCGTACAACAACGCATCCACTACAAAGTTCTGCTCATCACCTTCAAAGCCCTCAATAACTTGGCACCACCATACCTCACAGACCTCTTACAGCACCATCGACCCTCCCGACGCCTCCGCTCTGCTGACTTGAACCTTCTCAAACCCATCACCAAATCAACGCACCGAACTTTGGGGGATCGAGCATTCGCCATCGCTGCCCCCACCCTCTGGAACTCACTTCCCATCCATATCAGAAACTCTGACTCACTGACCACCTACAAAAAACTGCTCAAGACCCATCTGTTTCAACTAGCCTACAACTCATAAAAACTACACTCTCCCATCTTTATTTATTTATTTATTTTTGTTCCTTGATTATCTGTAAAGCGTCTTTGAGTTTCCCTGTAAAGCGCTATATAAAACCTATGTATTATTATTATTATTATTATTATTTTGATTAGGCCTGGGGTTAAAGGTTGTATCAGCGATTTCAGGCCCCCCAAAAAATTATCACATTCATCTAATTTTATTATTATTTTAATTTAATACTGTGAAGCTGCTTTGATACAATCTGTATTGTGAAAAGCGCTATAGAATATTCTTGACTTGACTTGACTTGACTTGACGTTTACACAACACCATTTTCAACTGAAAACAGAAAACTTTTAATGCGTTCTGGCTGTTCATTTACACGACAACAGCGTTTTGGTGGCCTGAGAACGCAAACTTTGAATTATGTTACAAAGTGCACGTTTTTGAAAACAAGTTTTGAAAATGAATCTCCGTTATAATGTTATAATCACCGTTATAATCTCCATGTAAATAAAAAAAACGTGAATCTGTGAAAATATAGGGCATACACATGCTTATTACTTGTTTAGTCTATGCGCGTTTGAAAGCGTATGAACGTTGGCGCGTATTCTTTCTTTACAAAGTGACATTGCCAAAATACTTGTCTGGCCTGCATAATACAGCGTTTTAGTCGTTTCTGTGGATCCATCATACTTCAAAACATGACCGGGTCAAGCTTTGAGGTGAGCCAAGTGATATTCCTGGTGGGTCGGAGGTGTTCCGTTAAACATATGCATTACAGTTTGTTTTCTGGCTTATCTGATTTCATGAAATCCACCAACTTTGTGATTGGTTGTTGTAGAGTGGTGCAGGGATGACATCAAAACCAGGAAGACTAATTCACCACCTATGGTGTTTTATAATGTAGTTTTTTAATTTATGAGTGAAATAAATCCTTTGGTAAACAAAACTTGACAATACTTGTCAATACTTAACGCCACATACCCATACCAAAAACAAAACATTTTAAGAGGGTATTTTAAAAACCTTAGACAGTTTGGGGTGTGAGACAGTGTGTGTGCAGTTTACCTGTATTTTGTAGAACAAAATGTCAAAGAATCATACATTTATGATATCACCCTGGCCCTTCTGTGGAGTTGGGACTGCTTCAAAATATCATTGAGTGGAACATTCCAGCATTTTTGTACCAGAAACCAGAAAACAATCTTATGACTTCCGAAGGCTTGTTATAATGCATATGAATCCACTGGACTTCTGTCGTGGGAATTTGTATATGCTTTTTGGAGCTTGACAGTTACAATCACCATCCTGTCATCCCTCATCTTTGTGTTTCACGGATGAAAACGGCAACGGGTTAGGAGCAACATGAGGGTGAGTAAATGACAGAGTTTTTATTCGGTGTGAACATTTTTGTAATTGCTACTGTAAAGCTGTATCTGAAAAAAATTATTCATTCATGGATATAGGACATTAAAATGTGTTGTTTGTTGTGTACTGTGTACTTTGCAGAAAATAACTGATCAGTGTAGGCCTCATATTTATTTACAGTTTTTAAAGATTTTATTAATTTATGGGAAAGTGTTAGGTAAAAACAACACTCAAAAAAGCAAATGATGCTTGTTCAATTTAAAATAAGTTAATTAAACAGAATTCTTTCAAGATGTTGTCAACTTAATTTAATCATGTTCAATCAATTTATCTGTTTAATTTGAGATTACTTTAATGCTTTTTGTTGTATTAAAGTAGTATTATACACGATTTCCACTTCCATCATGCTTTGCAAGGGGCTAGATAACATTGAGTTAATGTTGAAATAAATTGTTATATATATATATATATATATATATATATATATATATATATATATATATATATATATATATATATATATATATATATATATATATATATTATTAAGCAATATAAGAAAAAGGGAAACACTTGTTAATGGTTAAGGTACTATATAGTGAAGTGTCAAGGGTGTGCTTGGGTTGAGAACCTGCTAACAAAAACTCAGGTTGCTTTAATATAAAAGTACTAGAAAGTGCCATGGATGTAACCAGTATCATATTTTGGCTGACTATGTTTAACGTTATATGTAAAGAAAACCTTATTATTATTATTGTTATTAACATAACGTCCTTCAAAATAACTTTAATCAAGTTATTTGGACGTGTACATTTTGCTGAGTTTACTCAGTTCAGTTTTTATTTCATTCTACATGAAGTATTTGAGAATAGGGGTCATGTTCGAGTTCACAGAATCGAACTTTAGGTCTGGGTTGATGACGCAAGTTGCACATCCGAAATAGTGCACATGCTCCTTGTGCATCACCGAATGATCCAGTAGGCATGTCTAGGCATGTCCAGCCAATAAGCATGTCCAGAAATGAATGAATCAAACCTACAGGTATAGATGAAGGTCAGCTTTCTGGTCATGTCAGACTGGAACCTGGATAACCCTCAGAAAACTTTGACAGTTAAAAGCGGATAATTTCGTTCTTTTTTATTCTTTTTTTTTTCATTTCGTACCGATTCTTTGGTTCAATAACCCATCTAACCGTACTCAATGGCTCATTCAGTGCTGCGTGAGGAGCATTCATGCTACTCTGGGGTGCGTTTCCCGAAACCATCGTTAACCAGCTGTGCAAACAGCATCGCAAACTTGTGTCGTTGGAATGACAGCTCTCGAGCTGTGGTTAGAAGCATAGTTTCTAGTTTACATGAGACGTAGACTGAATAAATCCTTATCTTTAGCAAAATAAGCAAGCTGACATTCAGTACAACCCGTGTTATTTATTTAGAATACATACAAATGTAATTTACGTCTTTTAGTTTGTCAAGAGATTTAAAGCACCGTTTTTGAAGACTGCGCATGTGCGAACGTGCTCTACTAAAGAACGAGCCAAATATTGAGTCTGGCAATAAAGCAAAATAACTGAGAAAAATTAGAAATGGTCTTCAGATGCCATGTCTGTAACTTATATGACAAAATCTAGCGTTAATTCGATCTCAAAAAGGATTCATTAAAATAAGTTGTTAGTCCACCACGTGCGAGACGTCATAAACCAACGTGGTTGAACGATTGCGACATAAGGTTTCGGGAAACAGTCGTGACTACCTAGTTGATTTCTCCAACGATGCATCGTACTATGGTAGTTAAGCAGTGAGCTATAAAGTTGTACGGGAAACGCACCCCTGGATGTGCGTCTTGTGTCATCAATCCGGAATTAAAGAATAATGATTTGTTCATGTTATCTCTTATCCCCATAGATTATCTCTAAAATCAGAGGGAAATGATAGGTGAATAACACTGATGTAGAAGCACCTAACCTTGGTTGTAAACCTAAACTTGACATAAACTGTAAACTCGTTGATTGGGATGTTATTCCAGGATCAACAAAGATGTTGATCCAGGAACATGTTCTACTTGATCTAATCACGTTCACTAAAGTGGGACAGCGCTTTGGGAAATAAGACTAAGTAGAAAGACATCCAAAATGCACCACCCTGATATCTGCATGGCTCCTAAAGGTACAGTTTTGGCATTCAGACAGATTAAAAACGGGAATGTGCTCTCAAGCCATTCTTAAGCAATGACTGGTGAACAAAAACGATTATCTCAGGTCTGCAGCCTCTTTTTAAAGATGGCTTCGGAGGCTTTTTCTCTCCACTCCAGCCCTTCAGGCCAGGGGAAACGGAGCCGTCTTTCGCCTGCTGCGTCTCTGTGGGATTAACTCGCCGTCGGAGACCCGCTCCATGCAAAGATGGATTTATTCAGCGCTGCTACCAGAGGAAGACTAACAGGCCCACCTTTCCTCTCAGTGCATCAGGCCGGAATCTGAAAAACATTTATCAGAAAACCGTTAATCTGGTTTGGAATCAGTGCTTGTCACAAAATCTGACTTGACGTTTGAATTGCATTATCTGAATCACTAGGGATGGTCATTGAGTCCTTTAAGCGTATCAGGAATAGGGCTTGAGATAAAGACGTGCTGGTAAACAGTTGAGATGGTGGTTTGATATTTGGATGCAGCATGGAAGAAAGTCGCAAGGTCTTGATAGGAAAGTGCACAGCTAGTTTCTGTGCATTCCATGTCCTTGCTAAAGTTAAGAATCAAACTATTGAGGTAAAAATTAGTTTGGTTTAGAAGAACACTGGGTCCTGGATATTGGACTAATTAAGAAATATGGTATCTTTGTACAGCAATTACCTTTCCACATCTTATATGTATCTCTAACAAAGACAAAATGTCATCTTGTTGGTAATTTACTTTCTGTACATTATTTTGTGCCTTTTTAATGAGTCTCGGAAGGACCCTGTTCTTGCAAACAATTAGAACAGACAGAACAACAAATATGTATCTTGTCTTCTTTAGAACTCTTTGATATTTAAAGATAAAGTGTGCTTTATACTTATTTTTTTTGTGCAACTAGTATCACCAAAGGTGACAGCAATTGTTTAACCCTGACATATCATATATTGATATATATATACAGAGGTGGGCACAAATACATCAAAAACTATTTTGTTACAGACTACAAATACTGGCTCATGAAATGTAACAAAATAAAATACAAAATACTGATGTGAAAAATGTATTTAAATAAAATACAAGTAATTAGTATTTTGAAAATACAAAAATACTTCCAAAATAATCTTAAATCCTTATACCGGTATTAAGATCAAAATAATCGTAACTTTTTATTACTAAAAGGTCAATAACACAAATAGTAGCAATAACACAAATATGAGAAATGTGTAAATTCAAAATGGTGAAGTAGCAAAATAAAAAAGTATGGGCATTTCACAAAATCTCTACAGGGCCTGAAATGGCTCCCTCTGACGTAAATGGCATGTATATAAGTTCATATCAATGGTGTGGTAGGCTGCCCTTAATAGCAAAACGTGTTTGATGTAGGTATACGTAGCCATATTATCACCGTTACTCGTGCCTTAAAGGACAAGTTCGGTATTTTACACTTAAAGCCCTGTTTTCAGATCGTTCCTGAAGAAATAGAAAGGTTAATTTTCGGTTTCAGTGGTAGCAAACCTGTTGGAAAGCATCTTTTGCAGCGATTTTTGTGTGAGCATATCAGTGAACACCCCTGACCACTCGTTGAGTTTCACGTCTTTGTAAATGAAAGTTTAATGCGTTTTAGGAAGGATTGTTCCAGTGCACCTATGCAGCCATTGTAGAGGTGGGGGGATGCTACCACAGAAACTTCTCGGGCCAGCAGCATGTGTCCAAATTTCCATCTTAACCGTTCTATTACAGACTTTAAACACAAACCTGTGATAAACGCTGATGGCGCTCACGTGCCCATCAATAATTAATTAATTCTATAGTTATGTGCGTTTAAATATATATATGCGCAGGTTTGTAATTCCCTGCAAACCATTCCAAAACAAACTACTTGTCTTACATTTTGATACAGAATTTTATATTATCACTTCAGGGTAGGTACGCGAGCCGAATTTCCCCACAACGCTTTATCTGTAGAGTGGTATAGGGAGAGGCTAGTTGGCACCATAGACAGTATATAAACTGGACACAGCGACCCCATAGGTGTCACGGTTCCCCGGGTTTCCCCTGTTCCTCACCTGCACTCACTCTCACTAATTATGAGTAATTCACAGCACCTGCACCTCATCACCTGACTCTACACACCAGCACTGGATATAAGCCTCACTCAGTCTGTACTCGGGGTCCGGTCTCGTCTTTCGACGTCTGTGACTCCGTGGCTATACACATCTAATCTGGTTCCAAGTTATCTCGGATCGCGCAGCAAGTATCCAGTGATTGTTTCTGTTCCTGTGTGGATCTCGGATCTCGCAGCAAGTATCCAGTGATTGTTTCTGTTCCTTCGTTGATTCAAAGACTCTGATTACCCTGATTTCAACAAGAGCTGTTCCTGAAGCCTCCCAGTATCCCGGTGTTGCATCAGTGTATAAATAAAGCCTGTTAAACATTCTCTTTGTGTCCTCGTCCATCAGTGTCTGTGACAGACGTCCATCAGTGGATGTGACAGAAGACCGGACCACACACGATGCAAGCACCCACGGCTTCTGAAACCTCTTCATTGCCGACCGCAGCACTGCCACCTGCATAATCTGCTTCCCTTCACCCACAGATGGGTATTTTCACGCTATCACTGAATCCCTTCCAAGTACTCAGTGAGTATTGTTTATAAGGATTGTCAGGATCTTCACGCCATTCAAGTAAACCTTCTATGTCATTTCAAGCAGAGTGTATCTCCATGTCGACAGAGTGCTTACTTCGCTATTGTGGATTATATTCTGAACCTCTGGATTATCTATCTACGGATCCCCTGTGTTTTACTAAAGGACTTCAAGTGTTTAATTATTATTGTTGTTCAGAGTTCCCCGCTTAAGCCTCTCACTTGCCAGTTTCCCCGCTGCGCAAACATCTCACTCCTGATCCTACAGGATGTGCTGGGACCAAATTGCTAAGATGGCCCAGGAGAGCCGCGATCTTTATGATTTCAGTCTCCGGTTCTGTTTCCTGGCCAAAGACTTAAATCTAGAAGACGAAACCCTCAAAGCTTGCTATCGCATCGGAGTGGAGTACATCGACCCTCGACCGTTACCGAACTGCACGGGTCTGAGCTGGAGAGCGGCAGTCGCCAAGTGCGTGGATAGTTTAGTCCCCAAGGAGACGGTTCCCAAACAGGAACCCTGTGTTCGCCCCAGATCAACCCCTGAGATCTCCTTCCCCAGAGCACGCAAGCTGATTTCAATGAGTGCCGATCTGACTGCCAAAGTGATGGATCCTCCGCTTATGACTGTCCGAGGGGCTTTGAAAAAAGCCTTTTCTCATCAGGCTTCATCCCGCAAGTCTGCTCTTCAGATCAGCTGCCCAGCCGAGCCAGCGCGCATCGTCTGCCCAGCCGAGCCAGCGCGCATCGTCTGCCCAGCCGAGCCAGCGCGCATCGTCTGCCCAGCCGAGCCAGCGCGCATCGTCTGCCCAGCCGAGCCAGCGCGCATCGTCTGCCCAGCCGAGCCGGAGCTTCGCGTCAGTCCTGCCGAGCCGGAGCTTCGCGTCAGTACTGTCCAGACCGTGACTCGCACCAGACCCAACATACCCGCACGTATTGCTAATCCTGTCAAGCCCGTAACCCACGTGAGAAGAGATGAGCCTGTGCTTAACTTAGCACCCATCGAAGCAGAAACTGTGGTGTTAATGGCCGCCTTGCCAGCAACCGTGAAGGTTTTGCCCGCTGTCTCAGGGACTGAGAATATAGTGACCACTCAGTCAGGGGCTGTGAGCACCGAGTCCGTCAAGTCAAGCACAGTACGTTCTGAGTTCACCAAACCGCAGGTTCTGCTCAGCCCAGAGTTTCCCCAGTCGCTGGTCCAGTCCAGCTCAGAGTCTTCCCAGCTGCTGGTCCAGTCCAGTTCAGAGGCTTCCAAGTCGCTGGTTCTGACTAGCACAGAGTTTCCCAAGCCGCTGGTCCAATCCAGCTCAGAGTCGCCCAAGTCGCTGGTTAGGTCCAGTTTGGAGTTTCCCAGACCTCTAGCTCATTCCAGTGCAGAGCTTCCCAGAACGCTGGCTCCGCCCAGCCTCGAATTCCTCAGGACGCTGACTCCGTTCAGCCCAGAACATCCCAGTCCTTTAGCTTCTGCCAACCCTAAGTACCCCAGACCACCAGATCCATCCAACCTAGAGCGTGTCTCGTCTCTTGTCTTGTCCAGCCCTGAACTCCCATCACTACTGGCCCTGTCTGATCGAGAGACCGCTACGTGGACGATCATCCAGCCCGTGCCACCATGGTCAACCACCCAGCCTGCTCCCCCGTGGTCGACCATTCGGCCGGCACCGCCCTGGTATCCTCTGGTCCTTCAGCATCCTGGAGTCCCTGATCCATGGTCCCTGGTTCCCTATTCCCCCGGGTAGGACTTCAGGACTCCCACCATCCCTCCCCTCGGATGTTATTAGGCGCGAGGACGCGCCTTTCGGGAGGGGAGAGTAATGTCATGGTTCCCCGGGTTTCCCCTGTTCCTCACCTGCACTCACTCTCACTAATTATGAGTAATTCACAGCACCTGCACCTCATCACCTGACTCTACACACCAGCACTGGATATAAGCCTCACTCAGTCTGTACTCGGGGTCCGGTCTCGTCTTTCGACGTCTGTGACTCCGTGGCTATACACATCTAATCTGGTTCCAAGTTATCTCGGATCGCGCAGCAAGTATCCAGTGATTGTTTCTGTTCCTGTGTGGATCTCGGATCTCACAGCAAGTATCCAGTGATTGTTTCTGTTCCTTCGTTGATTCAAAGACTCTGATTACCCTGATTTCAACAAGAGCTGTTCCTGAAGCCTCCCAGTATCCCGGTGTTGCATCAGTGTATAAATAAAGCCTGTTAAACATTCTCTTTGTGTCCTCGTCCATCAGTGTCTGTGACAGACATCCATCAGTGGATGTGACAATAGGTTTCAACGGAGAGAAGTGAAGTCAATTAGAAGCACTCACTTCCTGATCGCCAGGCAAACTGCGCAGGCTCTAACTGAGCTTGACGACGTAGATGTGACGTGAGCAACCTGTAGGTCTTCTAGTAGCTGTGCCGAGAGAAATCTGAATAATTCCCTTCCGAATCTCGCAGAGACGGAGAGCGTGAGTATTAGCTGTCCATGAGCTAGCAGCGGGAGCAACTTTATCACTCTCTATGGGCTTCTCCCTTGACTTTATGCCTCCACGTCCTCCCGATTGCTTGCGAGCTTCTCTGCCTGTCCATACGGTAATTTCTCGACTTGTGCAACAGAGTCGCGCGGTTATGACGCAATCGTTAGCCTATTTTTACAAAAACTGCTTCTACGGGGCCATAACACAAGATACAAGGTAATGGAGCCTTTTATACATTTTCGTGTTTCTTTATAAATAAACAATGGACAAACGGTGTATTTAAACGCCTCAGATGTAAAGTTATTCGCTGTCAAAGTGACGCCAAAATGAATGGGAGTCAATGGAATGCTAACAGCAGGTGGGGGTCCGCTAGCCAATGGCGGCGCCCGGGGATGCTTCAATGTCTTCCGGAACACTGCCCCCCTGGTTTGCACTTAGGCTTGGAGGGAGCCCGGTCTACAGGGTGTCACGTGATTTTCGTGCATCTAACCTGGACATTGCCATTTGCCAACATCAGACCGAAAATATCATTTACTATGGTGATAAGCATATGGTGATTTTTCTTAAGTATTTAAGTATTTGAAATACTCAAATACACTCCCTCAAAATATTTTGTTACAAACTACATTTTATTTTTCCCACACCTGCAAAATACAAATTACAAAATACACTAAAGTAATTAAATACGTATTTAAAATACATTTAATTGAAATACTGCCCATTTGCATGCATTTGTTTTGTATCATATTTGAAACGTTTTCTTTACATAGACTTCAGTGGCCCATATTAGGATGTAGATATATGAACATTTTAGGATTTTAAACTATGATTTTTTTTGTCAAGTATGTGCTCATCTTGAAATATTGCTTATTAGCAATGTTCTAAAGTTATTCTTGATCAGTACATGTTTCACAGCACAAAGACAATGAACATCCACCTGAAGGGGGATATTTTGAGAATTATAGGCTTTTTACTTGCTAATAAAAGTGTAAACTATCAATCAGATGACAAAAGCCATACAGTAGATTGTATCCAACAAGTTGTTCAACAATGTTTTTGATCATGTTGAGAGTTTAGAGTGTTTCAAAGTTTGTTTATCAAATTTGATACAGAAGGCCTCATAAGGTTAATGTTAAAATGTGTATAAATCTAGTGGATGTAGCCTCCACTATGATTCCAGGAAGTCAACAAAGCACTTTATTCGAGAACACCAGCCAAAATACCTTGAAGAACAACATCTGATGTCTCGTACAAAAGGTGAGAGAATCAGCTGGTTAAGTTGATGACCTTTATTTGCAAAGGGCACATTCAGAAGAGCCATCAGCTTTGCTCATTAGTGTTAAATGTGTTGAAATGTACTCTTAGAAATCTTCAAATGCACATGCTTAGAGAATGGCATAATGCTACATTCAGCTGTCTAATCTGCTGTGCTTTTATGTGCAGTGTATGATCTATGGGAGAGAGGAGGATGCCTGTGAAGAATAAAGAATTCTGGGATAGGGGGTCCACTGAGAGCTATTGATTCTCAGATGATCATTTGAAGTTACCTGCAGGATATGTCTGGTGTGAAGCACTCAGAAGTCAGAGAGTCGAGCCTTCAATGACCCCAATGTAGTGCAAATGCAAGAAGGTGGTGAGAGAAAGAGATGACATGTCCTGACAGTTTTATGACCTGTCATAATCCACTCCACTCTGCTGTTTGTGGATAATGGAAATCGGAGTGCCTGGGGAAAGCTGTTGGCTATCTTGAAAATGTCCAGTGGGATTTTAGATGCTCTTTTCTTCAGTCTTGGTGTGTTACCATGTTTCAAGTCATTTCTCAGATGTTGAGTAACATGTTATAAATACTTTATTGACAAATGAAGCTTTCTGGCGTATGTGAAATTTGCCATGCAAACTTTTGGCTGTGGGACGATACCATACCTTGGTTTGATTTTTAGTATACTATTGTTACTACATTTATAACTTAAAGGGTTAGTTCACCCAAAATGAAAATTCTGTCATCATTTACTCACCCTTATGTTGTTCCAAATCTGTATGAGTTTCTTTCTTCAGTTGAACTTAAAAGAATATATTTTGAAGAATGTTGGTAAGCAGACCATTATACTAAAATAGAAATAAAATACTAAATATTTATTGAATCTATCTATTTAGAACTAAAATACTAAATACTACTCACCTGCATGTTGTTCCAAACCCATAAGACCGTCATCTTTAGTATGGTGAAAATAGAAGCTCAGCTGTGCTTGCTTGACGCGTGAGAACCTTGTGTGTCAAGCATGCAGGTTTTAGCTGCCGACAATGAACATATTTGATGGGCTCTGTCTATGTGTGTTGATCAATATTTACATGAGAATAAATTAAATCTTGGATTAAATCGAAAAATGTATATGGATTACATTCTCAATGTTTTTTTGTATACTTTTCAGAGTGCAAAAAGTTTGATTGTTTGGAGTTTCAATGGATGGAAATCAATGATGAGAGAATATTAAAAAAATATATATTATTTTGTGTTCTGAAGACGAACTGAAGGTTTTCAACAACTTGGGGGTTTAGTAAGTAATGACAGAATTTACATTTTTGGGTAAACTATCCCTAAGTTACCTTACTTTAATTCAATTCAATTCAATTCAATTCTAAAGTTTTATTGTCTGTCCAAATGGGAGGAAAATCAGACCCAACAAACAATACAAAAACAACAAAAGCAACAGTTATACAATAAACAAATATATTACATAACATCCACACAACTCTTATAACAAATATATAATTTATATTAAAGTCCTCTTTCAAATGGTAATGGCAGTTGGGAAAAAAAAAATATTCTTGAATTTGTACTTTAATTTATTTCTCTCTCTTTTTTTAACCAAATGTTCTTTCTACCAGATGGAAGTATCTGCAATAAACTATGTCTGTCACATTAACTGGGTATTTCCTCTTTAATGAAACTAGGGCTGTCAATAGATTAAATAATTCATTGTCAATAAAAGTCCTTTAACACTTCTTGGGGGTTTGAGACCTATCTAGCCCTTTTTCAATTTGAACACTATCTTTCTGTAACAACCACCACCTTTTCTTAGTGACCTTATTTGGATGTATTGGTGGTTTGGTGCATTTGGGTGCAGCATAATCAGCTCACTCAGAACTCATATTTTTCATGATGCATATCATCCAGTTAATCAGGAGGCGATTACTCCAGTGGCTCAATGTCAGCAGGCTAATGGTTTGTTGGTTTACAGTAGATTTTATAGCTCTGAATAAATCTCTAGGAAGCATGTTGACCCAGAGCCAACCTCCACATCAAGCTATATCAATGATCATCAATTTGATGAAGATGTTAACCTTGTGCTGACTTTCATTTATTCATGTTGTGTCTATTTTGTTTGGAAAGCAACTGCAAGAAAGAACAGTGCCTTTTAGCATCAGAACATAATTTGGCAGCCTGAGTAATATTATACAAGTGTTGGCTGTCCAAAGGACAAAACTAACAAGGTTATCAGTTGCTTGGCTGATGCAGGATGACCTGGAAATACCAACCTGATCTCACGGCAAATCATAGGTATTTTACGAGGTAGCTAATTCGTACGAATTCATACGACCTCACTAGAATTAATTCTAAAGATTTCTGCTAAATCGTGCATATTTTGGTACATATTTTACGAGTTGCCCAATTGGTATGAATGACCTATCCCTGACCCCGCCGCTAGACCTACCCATCACTGGGGTTTAGACAAATTGTGCAAATCCGTATGAGTGAGGTCGTACAAATTCGTATTAATTCGCCACCTTTTACTCAATTGTGCGAATTCGTACGAATTGGTTGTGAGATAGAGTTGGAAATACAATATTGTTCAAAAGATTTTAAAGTTGTAATGTTCTTGTTTTAAATGTCACATGACCATTCAGAAATCATTCAGATATGCTGATTTGGTGCTCAAGAAACATCATTATCAAATCTTACTGATCAAAATCTTACTTTTGATCAATAATGTACATGAATTCAAATCTAGCATCTTTGCTATGGGACTACACAACTTCTTGATCTAATCATCTGATTTGTAAATGCAACATGACTTTTAAGAGCCCTCAAAATAAACATATACATACTGTATATAGCCGTCAGTGGAGAAAGATGTTTTAGGAACAAACATACATAATGATCAGCATAGTCTGTTGTGCAAATAAATGACTCTGATTCGTTTAGAAGAACCAGCTTTATAAGTCACAAAGACTCACAGTCACAGATCATAATTGGTATGAATCAAACAACTCAATCACTCCACTGGCCTGACTTTTTGAACCACAAGTCATTAGTTTTGTACTTTCCAAAACAAAATGATCTGAGTTACTGAGTTATCTGATCTACTCTGACTGTCTATCACAATGCTTACTCTGTGACTAACAGGCAAAATTGTGTAGAACAAAGAATGCAAACGATCTGCACTGGCTTCTGTGATTCTGAAGAAAAGCAGCTTTCTGTTTTCTGCTCTCTACAATTGTCTTCCTCTGCCATCCAGATCACAGCACATCCCTGTGTCTGTCTGCTCTCAGTTACTGCTCCTAAAAAATCTGAGCTGAGTAAAAAAAAAAGACCTTTGATATGCAAATCATTCTCTTTTTTAACCTGCTACTCATAATTTATTGTTAGCTTCCTGTTATATGAGCACAGAGGTCCCCTGGGTGGCAATTTCAACTCAAACACTCCAGGGCCTTGCACTTTGAATAACGCAATTTTCAGCCATTTTCCCAAATGTATGCTCTGCCACCACCAAACAGTGCAATTTATTGGTTTGTTGTCATACATGTTGGTATGTTTGTAACAAAAAAAATTGTTTCCTGCAATGATGTAGAGTCTTTATATAGCTGCACTTGAATGGGTGTTGTGCAGTTTCCATTTGATACTGTCACTTTAGTGATCCTCATTGTAACTGTGCCATTAATATCACTGTTTTGTAAGAATATTCTGACAGAAACAGAAAAATATTGTGATGATTATGGTTCCATGTTCCATGCCACACCCATTATAGCTACGCCTTTACAATGATTTAACAACTGAACAAATTAATTGGGATTGGATCTCACTATCCTAAACAATGGCCAATAGTATTGTTTGTCAATTGTTTGAGTGTTCTTTTAGAATACCATTTATTATAATTAGGTTGTGAAAATGTAATCATGTTTCCCTGTTCATTTCAATGTGTACAGAACCCAAAATTAATTTGCAGTTCAGTAAGGGAGTCATTTGTTATTGTTATGAATGATTCAATGACTAAGTGATTTTGAGTCTTTCTGACATGGGGCCTATTTTAACGATCTGGGATGCGTTTCCCGAAAGCATCGTTAGCCAACTATGGTCGCAAGTTCCGTTGTTATCAGCATAGTTCAACGATTTGGTGTTTCCCGAAACCATCGTTCCAACGAACGTTCGCAAACAGCATCGCAAACTTGTGTGGTTGGAGCGACAGCTCTCGAGCTGTGGTTAGAAGCATAGTTTCTAGTTTACATGAGACTGAATAAATCCTTATCTTTAGCAAAATAAGCAAGCTGACATTCAGTACAACCTGTGTTATTTATTTAGAATACATACAAATGTAATTTACGTCTTTTAGTTTGTCAAGAGATTTAAAACACCGTTTTTGAAGACTGCGCATGTGCGAACGTGCTCTACTATGTATGAACGAGCCAAATATTGAGTCTGGTAATAAAGCAAAATAACTGAGAAAAATTTGAAATGGTCTTCAGATGCCATGTCTGTAACTTATATGACAAAATCTAGCGTTAATTCGATCTCAAACAGATTAATTAAAATAATTTATTAGTCCACCACGTGCGAGACGTCATAAACCAACGTGGTTGAACGATACTTTGCGACATACGGTTTCGGGAAACAGTCGTGACGAGCTAGTTGATTTCTCCAACGATGCATCGTACTATGGTAGTTAAGCAGTGAGCTATATAGTTCTACGGGAAACGCACCCCTGAAACGCAATGACTCTTACGCCCGACGCAAATCTAAAAGGGGTTGGTCTGAAGTAGCTTCATTATTCATAGGTGTGTTTTGGGCGTAACGTCAAATAAACCAATCAGAGCGTCCTCTCACATTCCCTTTAAGAGCAGGCGCGCTTGTTCCATGGTGGATTGCTATTATAACGGCGGATTTCCCAGACGTATGCCAGGAGCGGTTCACAGCCGAGGAGACCGACGTTCTCGCCAGGGCCGTAAAAGACAGAGAAGTGACATTGTATGGGGATGGGAGAAACCCACCCAAATAAGCTTCGGTTAAACAGGCAAAATGTGGGTATTGTGTAAGATTTATGCCTATTTTTTTCACATCTTCATGGACACAACAATGATTTCCCTCGCGTGTTAATATTTTACCTTGTAATATTGTATGATTTGAAAAAATTAAACATAATGCAAAAACGCTACAAAAACGCAAAAAATATTGCAAAAACGCAACATAATGGCCAAGCATGCGCCCTTAAAATAGCATATGACTAACGCGCAACGCGCCACTGTCTTTAGACTGGGTTTTTCCTGGTCAGTGGCAGAATTGTTTTCTGAAACTGCAAAATAGCACCAGGGAACTTTTGTGCCAGAACATGCCTCCGCTTTTCGCTGAACTGCCCCCGGGTGTCAGGGTTTGGGGTTGATGAGATGAAGCGAGGACTCAATTGCAGGAGAATGGGTTTTATTAATAATAAGAATAAACAAAAACTACCCCGAGGGGGAAAACAAGACAGACTTGACTCAACTTGACTTGACTTCGACAGCAGGGAAACACACGGTGTACATATGACAACGAAACAGCACAGGACTGAAAACACAAGGAGATTAAATAGGAAGAACAAACAAAGGAGGTAACGAGAGAGGACAGGTGGAGCAAATAAATCAGGTAACGAGGGAGGACAGGTGGAGCAAATAAATCAATAATCAGGTAACAAGAGGGAAGGGGCTAGACAATTAACTGGAGAGCACATGGCACAAAAGAAACATACATGACAAGCCATGTGCTCACACCAAACACAACTAGAACACAAGCACATGGCCTGTAAAACAAATCACAAGCCATGTGCTCACACAAAACGTGACAACATGAAAGCACACAGCTAGTGTAAAACACAAGCTGCGTGCTACACAGTACAAGATATGAAAGCACATGAAACAAGGCATACAGACAAGACAACATAGGAGTGTCAGGGCTCTGTCACAAAACCAAGAAATAGACCAGACAGAAGTGACAGAACCCTGACAGTACCCCTCCTCTAAAGGGACGCCACCTGGCGTCCCTAACAAGGAACACCACAAAACAAGACAGGAACATGACAACTCACCAACAGATAACACAAGACGGGAAGGTCAACACAGAGACAAAGTGGGGAGGGGGGGAGGGAGGGAGGCTCAGGCAGGGTTAGAGTCCTGGCAGAAGGCCATGGCGGTGCCGGAGGGACGGACCAGGCAGGCTCCGGCAGATCTGGAATCCTGGCTGGGGGCCAGGGCGGATCCGACGCTTCAGGGGGCCAGGGCGGATCCGGCGCTTCAGGGGGCCAGGGCGGATCCGGCGCTTCAGGGGGCCAGGGCGGATCCGGCGCTTCAGGGGGCCAGGGCGGATCCGGCGCTTCAGGGGGCCAGGGCGGATCCGGCGCTTCAGGGGGCCAGGGCGGATCCGGCGCTTCAGGGGGCCAGGGCGGATCCGGCACTTTCGAAGACAAAGGATCGGCTGAGCTGGTGTGAACAGTCTCCGGCTCGGCAGGCACGACATGAAGAGACTTAGTCTTGACTGACAACCCAAGCGGAGCCGGCAGGGAGAGGCGCTGGGGCGGCGCAGGCAGGGCGAGGCGCTTGGGCGGCGCAGGCAGGGCGAGGCGCTTGGGCGGCGCAGGCAGGGCGAGGCGCTTGGGCGGTGCAGGCAGGGCGAGGCGCTTGGGCGGCGCAGGCAGGGCGAGGCGCTTGGGAACGGCCTCAGGGCCAACAACAGGCTTTGGAAAAGACTCCGGGCTTTGTGGGACGCAGGAAGCCCTTCTCCGCCTCCTCCTCCGTCTCCGAAAGGGAAGCGGCGCAGCAGCCTCTTCGGCCACCACTGGGGGCGTGACAGGGAGAGCGGACGGCTCTGGGACCACAGGGCTTATGGCCACCGAAGTCGGGTCCTCCTGGACAACCAGACTTGGGACCACCGAAGTAGGGTCCTGCTGGAACACCGGACTAGGGACCACTGAAGTCGGGTCCTCCTGGACCACTGGACCTGTGACCACTGAAGTCGGGTCCTCCTGGACCACTGGACCTGTGACCACTGAAGTCAGGTCCTCCTGGACCACCGGACTTGAGTAAGCAACAGGAGCCCTCCTCCTGCGCTTACGAGGGCGAGGTGATGTGGAGACAACCACCTCTGGGGAAACTGCAGCATCTTTAAACACACCTGGGTGGGTTGCAGCAATCACGGGCGTCTCAGGATAGGTGGTAGATGAGGTGGACCCGCTCTTCCTCCTCCCTCTCCCCGAAGGGGTCATCGGAGGACTGGGGACGTGGCAGTATGTGAGGTGAATGGGAGGTGGGCCAAGAGGTGGAAGGCCACCCTCCTCTCCACGGTTGTATACAAACCCCACAAACTGCCAGAAAGACAGTATCCCCAGCATTTCCATCTCCCAGGCGCGGACAGGCTCGTTCAGGCCGCTGTTAAAAATGTCTTTAAGCGCCGTGTTGTTAAAGTCGAGCCCCTCCGCAGTGATGACAAACTGGTGGGCAAACTCCTTCACTGTAGACTCCCCTTGGCGAAGAGAAAAGAGCTTGCCATAGCGCTCCATCGTCTGACAAGTGGAGGGGCAAGGGCTGGGAGATGGAAACAAGAAGATGCCCATTCTCTGCTGAGTCCTCTGATGGCTGTTTCGTTCTGTCAGGGTTTGGGGTTGATGAGATGAAGCGAGGACTCAATTGCAGGAGAATGGGTTTTATTAATAATAAGAATAAACAAAAACTACCCCGAGGGGGAAAACAAGACAGACTTGACTCAACTTGACTTGACTTCGACAGCAGGGAAACACACGGTGTACATATGACAACGAAACAGCACAGGACTGAAAACACAAGGAGATTAAATAGGAAGAACAAACAAAGGAGGTAACGAGAGAGGACAGGTGGAGCAAATAAATCAGGTAACGAGGGAGGACAGGTGGAGCAAATAAATCAATAATCAGGTAACAAGAGGGAAGGGGCTAGACAATTAACTGGAGAGCACATGGCACAAAAGAAACATACATGACAAGCCATGTGCTCACACCAAACACAACTAGAACACAAGCACATGGCCTGTAAAACAAATCACAAGCCATGTGCTCACACAAAACGTGACAACATGAAAGCACACAGCTAGTGTAAAACACAAGCTGCGTGCTACACAGTACAAGACATGAAAGCACATGAAACAAGGCATACAGACGAGACAACATAGGAGTGTCAGGGCTCTGTCACAAAACCAAGAAATAGACCAGACAGAAGTGACAGAACCCTGACACCGGGAACGCAAGTTCATTCCATAATTTACCGACGTGCATCTGTGGATGGAGAAGTCCGCTGTGCGCGGGTGCAAAATAGGAATGATACATGCCTCGGTGTACAAAGTCAATTGCGCTGGGTGCAAAATAGGGCCCTGACTCTTTAAAAATAATAATTTCCACAGTCACTATCGACTTATCATGGCTCACACTTATACACTGGTGCACACTCCAATGAGATGATTATATTGATCAAAATTGTGTATGGACACAATGTTATCACAACTGACACCAATGGCAGCTAGCTTATTTCTCTCAAGTCTTTACTTTTAGTCGCATGTGCGACCATTTTAGTTGCAGTCTAGATTCATACAATTTTTGGTCACATTTACTGTTGCTCAGCAGATTTTTGCTGGAAGAATCCAATCATTTCAATAGCAATCCATGCGATCTGGATGCAGATTTCGCAACAGAAAGCTGCTTGGTTTGAAAGTGACTTTTGTACGGGCTGTGCTTCATATATCATTATTGACAATAGATAATGGCCCTTTTTGCCTGCACTATTTCACTGTGACTGCACCTAAACCCAGGCTTTTGCACTTGCAGACACGTTTAAAAGGCAAGCACTGCCACTGGCGTGTAAGGATGAATAACTCAACTATCTGATGATGATTCTATGCAAAGCAGATGAATCAGGACAAAGCCAGAGCACTTCCCCAGAGTCGTCTGCATCGTTCACAGCCGTGAAAACGAATGAACAAACTTCTCCCTCAGTGCACACTGGTATTTAGTTCAGCAATATATGCATTCCTAATTAGTCCTAATATCGGTCTTAATGGATCCGCTCTGCCCCAAAACGGTCGTCTTGACCATGTCTTGCAGCATAAAATGCCAAACTGAGATTGGCGCTACAAAATAGATGGCGGTTTCCCTCTAAATTATTCACATACACAAGTCTAGTGGGAACTCTGTTAGTGTAATGTGACAGGAGCAATCTGACAAACTCTCACTCACAGATTGTCCTCCGTTGACTCAGTGGCGAGTATCTATTAGTCGCTATGCCAGGCCGGCCTTATCGGCCCTGCCATTCCCCTATTTGCCCCATTAAGTGCTGCCATGTGGGGACTCAGCTGGCAAACACACCTCTCTGTGGCTTCTTGAAGGTCAGTAGATCAAACACAACCAAGCCTTGGAAGTTGTCCAGACCCCCTGGTTGTGCTTGGCAATAATTCTGTGTCTATGGATCAGCCAAACAGTTTTACAAGCCAAACAGAGCTGCCTATTGCTGGGTGTGAAGCTTGTATTCAGCTTCTCCATAAAAAGAAACTGACCGGATTGCTGCTGCTGCAAAAAAAAAAAAAAAAAAAAAAAATTGTAGGTAGTTTGTTGAGGAGAGATACTTTTTGAGGAAATCCTCATCCGAAATCCTATTTAGACGAGATTAGTTTTCAGAGAGGATGTCATTATTCAAACAATACATTTTATGTTATGATGCTCTTGAATGTGGCATGACAGATCACCGATCAGTTCAAGCGACAGGTCAAAGTAAAATGTAAAATGAAATGTAAAATTATCATCTGTACTTATGTTTGTCAAACATAAGTACTAATTATAGCACAAAGAAGGTACACCAGAAAGAATATCGAAAGTAACAGTTCATCTTAAAATGTCTCATGTAATTGATCAATTAGTGTTTTAACCGCAGAAAGACCCCAATAAAATGTCTTGTACGTAATGTTGCATTTACATCACAACGTCATTCAATGTCCATAGTGTCACATTGCTAACAAGGTGGATAACAAGAGAGCACAAGAAGAAGCCAATCCAAATAAGTGATATTTATTCGAGGAAGACAAAGAGTACTCACATGGTAACACATACAATCACAGACAGTGGACTGAACAGAATAGAACAGGGAGACTTTATAAGAGAACTAATGAGGGAAATTACCCCCCCCCCCCCCCCCAACACACACACAAACACCCCCCCACACCCCCTTTCCATGTAAAGCGCTTTGAGTGCAGAGAAAAGTACTAAATAATAATAATAATATAATCATGTGTTGTGGTCATGTCTCGGCACAGGTCCTCCATCTGATCTGGATACGGCCCGGATCCGGCTAACTACATCATGCGTTGTGGTCATGTCTAGGCGCAGGTCCACCATCTGATCTGGTGATATTAACTAACATTAACAAAGATTAACAAATACAGTAACAAATGTATTGCTCATGCTTAGTTCATGTTACTTAATACATTAATTAATGTAAATAAATTAAACGGTAACACTTTACAATAAGGTTTATGTATTAAACATTAGTTAATGTATTAACTAACATGAACTAACAATGAGCAATACATTTGTTACAGTATTTATTAATCTTTGTTCATGTTAGTTAATATGAATAAAGCTGTTCATTGTTTGTTCATGTTAGTTCACAGTGCATTAACTCATGTTAACAAGATTTTAATAAAGTATTAGTAAATGTTGAAATTAACATTAACAAAGATGAATAAATGCTGTATAAGTGCAGTTCATTATTAGTTAACGTTAACTAATGTAGTTAACTAATTAACCTTATTGTAAAGTGTTACCAATTAAACTATTCTAAAGTGTTACCATTATGTAAAAATAAATAGCAGTTAAATGTAATGGTTTGGATCAATAGTTTAATTTTATCATTTTAATATGCAACTGACAGGACTTCCTATATATTATACAGCTTTAGTTGAGAGATATATATTATTTCTTTTATAATAATTGATGCAATGTGTCTGGATTTTTTTATAGAATCAAATCAAGATCAGAATCAAACTGAATCAAAAGCTCGGAATCGAATCCTGTAATCTGTGTCAAATACCTGCCCTATTGTAATTAAAGTATGATTTTACAACTTTATTTTTACCTCTGTACGATGTCATGACTAAGATACATTTCTTGTTTCACAACCTGCCGAACTTTCATTATGGATTTAGATCTTTTGCCAACTTTCTCGGTAAAACAACAGTTGGTGGCTGGAGTGCTAACATCCCATCTCATAAAAGTAAATTAAAGATCCTGATCTAAATGAAAGATTAATTGTATATAGTCTATATAATGTTAGAAATATTTCACATGTTATAGTATAATATTTGTTAGTACTTATTTTGTGATGCACATCCAGAGGTGGAAGAAATTAAATTGAATGAACGATCCTAACTTGTCTAATGTGTGTTTGAGAAAATGGTTTCAACATCTTTTAATTGGTACTATTATTTTCTTTTTACAAATAAATAGTCAAATGATTATGGATGAAATAAAGAGTGCCTCAATTTCATTGATGGATGAGTCATTATTTTTTAAATACTTTGCAAAAAAAAAAAGAAGAAGATATATATATATCTTTAAAATGTTATTAAGTTGATGTAACAGTTTTTGATTTGCAACTGTTTTATTTCATAGACTTACTATATACAATTAAATTAATGCTTTATAAAGAAATGCAGATATAGCTTTCAGCATGTGACCTTCCATGACACCCACATCCAGACATCAAGCACTCCATCTTAGTAAAAAACACAGAAATCACAATTCCATCTGATTTGACACAATAAATCACAGTCGTTTTCAGTTAATAATTGTAACTCAAGCTCTTTTTTGAAAACTAATACCCTTCAAATACTATAGGCCCTAATTTGTCAAGTCTTGATATTCTATCCCCAGAAGCAGCTGGCACTGTATCTCTCCTGCTCATTTTGGTCAGAAGTGTTATCCTCTAAAGAAGATAGACTGCTTCAACTCTGAAAGGTTCTTTCTCATGAGGGATATTTTTCTGATTCACTGCTGGAGCAGATCAGCGCCAGTCTTTTGTACTGGATGTAATTCATAGAGCTGGGTATATCACTGCCACACAACATGCTATACATTGTGATGCATCTCGATATCATAATTAGATCGGGATGGAAACTGCAGCACTGCATTAGAGACACGCAACCTGTCTGTGAGAGAGTGTGAAACCACACAGTGGAAATTGTGGACCACGTCGCTTATTCATTGTGTATGTAACTGTAGGGAAATATGTGAATGTACACATACAATAAATAAAAGCAATATATTTAAACAATATAATATGCAATATCACTAATGAGGCAGTCTAAGAAACAATCAGTCAATATGAGGTAAATTCTCAAAAAAACAAAAAACAAAAGAAATCCTCTCTGGGTGAACCTGGAGTGAATTAAATCACCACACTGAAAAATTGAGATTCTGTGAAATCTTGTTTTTTTTTTTTTTAACACAGCAAGCTGTACTAAAACACTGTAGCAACAACAATGTTAAAAATGCACTTTGAATAAATGCTGTCCCTGCTCTGTGGGATACTGATTTACATTTGAAACACAGAAATTGTATACAGTGAAGTCCCTTGGCCTTTGCTGTATGTGTATAAATCAAATAATGTGCAAAACCTTTATAAATAAATTAGAAACTCTGTGTTTGTTGCCAACGTGGGATGGTGGGAGTAAAGACATACAAATGTATGAAAAAAAATCCTAGGTCAACCTGAGGAGTATTTTAGAAAAAATATGTTTTTTTCCCCCTCATAGAGACAGACAATATGATTTTGAATGGAAATAATACCTCTATATAATTTGCAGAAGTATTTTAAAAGTTACTTTTAAATGTAAATGTTTAAAAGAAAAACCTGATGTGACACTCTTATACTACTCTTAAAAGCTTAATAGGTTCATTTTGCAATGGTGTTTTACTTACTACCTTAGCCTTACCACTGCTGTTTAGACATTCTCTTATAAGTAATGTTGCACCTACATGTAAACTAACTCTCATTAGAGTATTAGTTGAGTATTAGTACTCTTTGGGGTAGGGTTAAGGTGATGATACACGGGGCAACTTTTTGGAGCAATATTGCCAGGCAATGTCACCGAGTGATGTTGATTGGGCACTTTCCCATTGAGAATTGACCCTTCACAAGGAGTTTGATTGACAGGCGATCTAACCAATCATAATCCGCTGAATCCGCCATTTTTGTCCGACAAAGTAGTCAGGAGAGTTAGTAGAATAACATGGGAGGATTTGAACTTAAAAAACGGTGTGTCCTGACGTCTTTCCGCGGTTAAAACAACATTCCTTCTTATGTTCATTCATGTTTATTTGATGCTATAAATGAAATGAAAGCTTTAGCATGAAGTTCTGCCAGTAAGACTTAATTACTACATCACTTATTACCTTCACATTTATCCAATCATGTCCTCATACTCGCTGTATAAAAGATACTTACACATGTCTGAGTTCGCAATTACTGTACCTCCACCCTGCCCACCACCACCAGGATGGTCCTGTCCATAGATCGGTCGTGGGCCCTTTGACGGCAACATTGCTCAAGAAATTGTCCTGTGTATCTACATTAGGGTTAGTAGAAGAAGGGGTTAGGGTTAGTAGAATAAGTTGACATGTAGTTGCTAACCCATAAGGAAAAAAAATATATATTGAAATATATTTTAAAGTGTCAAAAATATATGTGGCATATATACCAAATACATTGAATATATTTGCATTGTTGTTCACTTATATTTATCATTTTGAAATATATTCTGAAATATAACAAACATATATGATGTTAAGTGTGAAATATAGAAATTTCCACAGGCCACCAAGGGACAATTTACTGGGGACAGCTGTCAACTCAAAAATAGCTGAACTCAGATTTAAAATGAAATAAATACAAATGTAAAAAAACAAATTGAAAATGTGTTGTTTGCTTGTGAAAGTTAAAGGATAATTCCGGTATTTAACACCTTGAGTCTATATTGTAGTTTGTTTTGGATGAACAAGAGTGGTGGACAAAATTTTTTTGACAATGGTTCCTCTCTCGAGTTTTTGACTATAATAGAATTGGCCATGGACCCATTTAACAGTGGAGTCAATGGGCATGTCCGAAAATGTCATTAAAACAGCCAATAATGTTCATTTACAAAACTGTTAAACTCACCGAGTGGTTAGTGGTGTTCGTTGATGATTATAAACAATATATCGTTGCAATATATGATTCCAATCTGTTTATTTTGCTATAGTGGAACTATTTTTTCAGACACTTCACAACTGTGTAACTTCTGCTCAATATTTGAATCTGAAGCGTTAGCCCACTCCCGACCACTTGATGGCGATAACCGATGTTTATGTCTCGCGGGACACTCACGGTCACAGTCGAGTTCAACTTCATATTACAAGTAACAATTAATGAAGGTTTTGTTTGTTTATTTCGCTTAATCTCCCGGAGCACAGTTGCTCTGCTCGCTAGCCTTATGAGAAACGGAAGCGAGCAAAAAGACTACATCGACCAAATGTAAACAGCCCCCTTTCCGTTTCCGGTAGCGCATTTATATTAACGAGCACTCAGTCCTTCAACAGAATTCAATGGGATTTTACAAAATGACGAATAAAACACGACAGAAACTGTATTTCGCAACACTTTTTGTTTCTGGAACATCAACTAACATCACTAATCACTCGGTGAGTTGCACAGTTTTGAAAACTAATGTTAAAGGTTGTTTTAATGACATTTTCGGACATGCCCATTGACTCCAATGTTAAATGGGTCCATGGCCAATTCTATTATAGTCAAAAACTCGAGAGAGGAACCATTGTCAAAAAAATGTTGTCCACCACTCTTGTTCATCCAAAACAAACTACAATATAGACTCAAGGTGTTAAATACCGGAATTATCCTTTAACTTTTTAAATTTCGAAATATATTTCAAATTAAACAATTTGCAAAAGTTAAAACATATGAACATATATTAGTAAATATATTGACATACATATATTCACATATTTAACTAAAATATATTTGCAAAAAAAAAAACATATATTTACATATATTTAACAAAAATATATTTATTGGGCCAATTTCGAACATTTGCAAACTGAAAAAATATTTGTAATATGTTTGTTTTTTCTGTATGGGAAGTTACGTATAGTCAGTAGAATGTCTGTTGGGGGTCTGCTGTTCATCAAACTTGGAGGTATCACTCTTTGGTGCATTTTGTACGCACAGGATGCAATACCTTTCAGTTTCTGATGACTCTAATTCCACGGGTGCGATTTTAGGACGATCAGTGGCAGTGAATTTTAACATCAGATACACAGGTCCTTGGACTGGATCCAGTAATACTTGCATCTCCATTTTTGAAACCCACATGCAAAAGCTAATGTTGTCTCCATGCTGCATCGGTTTCACCTAAGTCATCCTCTGGCTACTCTATATTCAGGAAGAGACAGAGAAATGGAGGAGAGGGAGAGGGAGAGGAGAGAGAGAGAGAGAGAGAGAGAGAGAGAGAGAGAGAGAGAGAGAGAGAGAGAGAGAGAGAGAGAGAGAGAGAGAGAGAGAGAGAGGGGTATTACACTAGTGAATGCAAAGCAAACAGAAGAGACAGTGGAAGAATTAAATTGGCCATGGGACAAGAAGTGGGAGTCAGACAGAATGTGTTATTTACTGCCGAGGGCCACTGGGGGCTTCAGGCTCCTGTGTAAGATTGGCAGCTGGTGATTAGTTTTAAAGTGAGTGCACTAACGTTCTCTTGTCATCAATCTCAACTGAGAAGTGTTGGGGGAAGGGAGACAGTGCTGCCCACAATGCAATAAATAAAAAGTGAAAGGGTTTAAAGGTGCAATCAGTAATTTATTCCTCATTAAAAAAGTTTTACACACAGTACTTTTTAGATGTGTGCTATGCTACAAATGATGTCTACTTGTTTTATTTCACATGAAGCTGGTCGCCTCATTGTCATCAATATTTTGGAGATCACATGACTAGGGATGGGCATGAGTAATATGTTTATGTTATATCTGATCATATAGGATGCATTCGGTGGACATTAACCCCTCTAACAAAAAGTGCTTCATTTTACCAGTGATATTGCTCATATGGCAATGCACAACATTATTGATAATTCTTATATGATTTGAAAAAAAAAAGATTTCACTTTATTTTGATGGTCCCTTTTGACCCCTTCTCATTTTTAAAAGAGCATTAGTAGACTGGTAGGGTTAGGGTTAAATTAAGTAGACATGTAGTTGCAAAGTTACGTACTCTATAGTCAGTAGAATTTCTGTTGGAGGAGCATCACAATAAATTGTCTGCAGATAATAAGTACACAGTCTATTAATACTTTAATGAGAGTTAGTTGACATATAGTTACAAGGTTACTTATTATCAATGTTCAAAATGGAGCATCAAAATAAAGTGTTACCAAAAAAATATATATATTGTTTTCGATGTTTCCTTTCCAAAAACATTGATGATATAGTATTATTATAATCATATTTTATGAACAGTAGCATATGTTTTATTTCTAAATCTTTAAGTATCATAATGATGTGCATGAAAAAAACTAATTCTATAACAATAAGTTGTTTAATGCACTGCACTTGTTTCTTGTTTCTTTCATTGGTTTGTGTTAGTATATATTGAGCCAGCTTTCTGGGTTGCACTTTATTTTACAGGACACTTATGTGTAGTTACAGTGTTACCCAATAAAGTACTGGGTAATATAAGGTAACTACATGGGTTAAGGTTATGTTTAGGGGTAGGTTAAGGGTTCAGGTTCAGGCTTCAGTTTATTGTAATTACTATAAGGGAACCAGATTGCAAAATAAAGTGCTGCCGTTTTCTTTCTTTGTTCTGCCTTTAGTGCATTTTTGTTGGTTGCTCTGTTCTTGTTTTTTGAAGCCAAGCATTCTAAGAACCTTTGTTTTATGTTAAGTTTGTAAATGAATATAAACTACTGTATAAATACTATAGATCCTGCTCTATCTCATCTCTGCGTCAGCTGACTGTGACAGAGGTCAGCTATGTTTCTCTAATTGTTTCATCTTGGGCTGACGTTCTCATAATACCACTACTGAATGATATTCACACCTCTGCTCTAACCTGTTTCTGATATGACTTTATCTTGATCGCTAAGCTGCTATTGCAACGCTATCTCACGACCAATTTGTACGAATTAGCCACCTTGTAAAATTTTGACAAATTGCCGTGAGATTGGGTTGGCTATTGTGAATAGCCAACGGTTTTAAAACTTAATCTGCAAAAAAAAAAAGAAAAAAAAAAGTAAGCTGTGAGCAGCATTTGAGCGGGATTCAAGCATTTAAGGCCTTTAAGCACATAAGCATAAAAATACATTGAGTTTTATTTAGCAAGCTTTTAACCACTGAAATAATAGATTTACAGCCAATACAGGCAATTTACCTTAGAAAATATATGGTTTTCAAAGCTTTTTGACAGTTAAAGCGCCACCTATGGTCCGATCTCCATAAAAGTTTGCATGTTTTCGTTTAGGATTAATAAGCTTTTGAGTTTATTTTGCCACACCCATTTAATAAATTACACTGTTATAGCCATCTAAAAGCAAAAGTTAATCTTTTTTTTATGATAATTATTGATCTAGAGAGTCCAGAAAATTGTCGTAGACTGGTTTGATTCCGATCGGGCAAAAACCTAGGACTAGTTTGCAAAAGTAGGTTTTTAACATAATTGAGAATATTTAATGAACGATTCAATTGACAGCAATAATTCTTGAGGAAAAGTTGTTCAGTATAAGGAGGTCTATCAAATGATATGCATTTTGTGGGGATGTGTGCAACAACGCGTGATTACAGAGCCATAAAATTCATTAGCACCAACTAGTGGCCGATTTCTTTCAAAACTCTTACAGACCTCTTGGGCCATGAGTCGAACATGCCCACTGAGTTTCGTTCCGATCGGCCTCCGTTAACCTTGTCTAATAGGTGGTCAAATTCATTGGCCGATGGCGGCCATGTTTTTTGAGACACGTCAATGTCCTTATATACAGTGCTATGCATAAGTTTAGACACCCATGCTAAAGTTGACTAAAAAGAGGAATAAAAAATCATCTTTTGGAAATTGAACTTAATGCCTTAATTTAAAAAAATAGGAAAAATCCAACCTTTAAGGACACCAATTTTCTTTGTGAATGAATAATGTATCGTAAATAAATAAATGTTCTTCCTTAAAATACAGGGTGCATAAGTTTGGACACCCCTATGTTAAATCCCCATAGAGGCCGGCAGATTTTTATTTTTAAAGGCCAGTTACTTCATGGATCCAGGATACTCTGCATCCTGATAAAGTTCCCTTGGCCTTTGGAATTAAAATAGCCCCACATCATCACATAGCCTTCACCATATCTAGAGATTGGCATGGAGTACTTTCCATAAGATCATCTCTCAATGCAAATCAAACCAGCTATTAGGCTAACTGAAATAAAACCATGCAAATCTCTAGATATGGTGAAGGCTATGTGATGATGTGGGGCTATTTTAATCCCAAAGGCCAAGGGAACTTTATCAGGATGCAGAGTATCCTGGATCCATGAAGTAACTGGCCTTTAAAAATAAAAATCTGCCTGCCTCTATGGGAATTTAACATAGCGGTGTCCAAACTTATGCACCCTGTATTTTAGGGAAGAACATTTATTTATTTACGATACATTATTCATTCACAAAGAAAATTGGTGTCCTTAAAGGTTGGATTTTTCCTATTTTATTAAATTAAGGCATTAAGTTCAATTTCCAAAATATGATTTTTTATTCCTCTTTTTAGTCAACTTTAGCATGGGTGTCTAAACTTATGCATAGCACTGTACATACATGGCACCAAGACACTGCATACACATTTTCAAGTCAATCGGACTAACCGTCAGGTGGTCATAGCCCTTTTTATGTTTATTTTTTCATGTTATAGGGTAACTGTGACCTCAGACCAAACTTATACATATGTGTACCAAGTTTGGTGAAGTTATCTCATTTACTTCTTGAGTTATAGGCATTTTAGTAAAATAAGGTCCTCCCACAACGTTAATTTTGCACCCCCTAGCGACCGTGAATCGAAATTGAAACTTTTTTTTCGATAATTATTGATATTCAGACTCCAGAGAACATTTCTGCACTGGTTTGGTTCCGATCGGACAAAAAACCTAGGACTAGTTCACAAAAGTATGTTTTTGACTAATTTCTAAATGGCGGAAAATCTATCACGGAAATGGAGATATAATGGAGATTTTGTTCGTATGGTGGTTAGCTTTCCATTGATATAAGACACTCGAGTCTACGCCTTACAGTCTAGGAGTTATGAGCAGTTTTGCGCTTTTGGTTGCTGTAGCGCCACCTATTGGCCAATCGGGGTCATACTTTGATAGGTTCTCCCCAAATTGAGGACTACCATATGGCCAAGTTTCAAGTCTCTTACGGTTTGGGCTGCACGATGCGATTTACGGCGGAAGAAAAATTATAAAAATCCTTACAATTACAATAGGGTTTCAGTTCGTGCTTGAACCCCTAAAAATATGGGGAAAAAATATAAATCATGTACACTATACTGTTCTAAATGTTGAAATGCTGCATTTATTTCATTAAAAATACAGTCAAACCAGTATGATTGTGAAATATATTTTTTACAATATAAAACTGTTTTGTATTTGAATATATTTCAAAATGTTGTTTATTCCCGTGCTGCAAAGCTGATTTTTCAGAATAATTACTCCAGTCTTCAGTGTCACATGATCCTTCAGAAATCATTCTAATATGATAATATCTTGTTATTATACATTTTCAAAACAGTTGTGCTGCTTCAAATTTTGGGGGAAATTGTAATATATTTTTCTCTGATGAATAAAAGAGTTTAAAAAAAAATCCATATTCTGTCAAGCTTTTTTTCTTTTTCGATTGGGGAATGGCCTTTCTTTTCTCTCTCTGGTTCATAGTGGAATGCCATCAAATTGTCAAGATGTCCTTATGCTTTTTGAGCGTATAGCTATTCTCTAAGTGATAGGTAGTCCAGCGTGTGTGGTCTATAAAGCAACAGAATCTAAGGGCAAAACAAAATTGGAGTTTCCAGAAGAGTCATTATTTTCCAAAACAATCTGAGATATATGACAAGAAATGACATGAAAGAAGAGTGGACAAATACCTAAATGCTCCATTGCATTCTATTGCTTTAAAAACCACCACAAGTCAAGTCACCTTTATTTTTATAGCGCTTTATACAATACAGATTGTTTCAAATCAGCTTTACAGTGATAAACAGAAAAATGATGCATGTCGGCTGTTGTTCAGTAAGTCAGTGTTGTTTCAGTTCCGTTGTAAAGATCATCAATTATTAAATTAGTTAATTTCATCTATAAAGCAGTTCTGCAAAAATGAGAAAGAATGAAAATGTTGTCATCGTCCAGCTCAGTTCAGTTCTTGTTCAACAGCGTCAATACAGTCAGATCAACAATATTTTCAACAATATTATTGACTATCAAGTGTCTCCAACTAAGGAAGCCAGAGGCAACAGTGGAATGGAACCTAAACTTTTTAATTTATTTTTTATTTTTATTTTTTATGTTAACATTTTCAAGAAGATATGCTGTTTCAACTTTTTTTTTCTTTTTTTCTCAAAGATAATAGAACCAATGGTTGTGAAAATAAAACCTGGCATAATCAGCAGGGAATGTTTAACAGCAAATATGTTCACAGATGCACAGCGGCTCAATTTAGCATTTTACTCATGTTAATTCTGCAATATGCTTCAGCTAGTATGTTAAAATACAACATGACAAGCACTATGATCATGACAAAGACTGAAATACAGAAAAAATGATATGTATTAATAGGGAAAATACCACATTTCTTAAGAATATTCAATTAATTTTAGTGTAAAAAAGTGGGCTATTTGCACAGAGCATTTAGAGTCCTCCATGTGTGTTTGGCAAATTTGACCTTAACCATTATTAATGTAAATGATGATTATGGAAATTCAAGAAAATGTATATTCCTGCCATTGGCACAATGTTTGATGATGAAAAAAAAGTAGGAAGATCATTTAAATATCTCAAATGACTTGTTTAATTGATTACAGATTAATAATAACCAATTGTAGATGAAAAACTGTAAAATAGCAGGTGAGAAGTGCTTGTTTTGTAAATCATAAAAACACGATGGGCCCTATTTTAACGATCTGAAACGCAAGTGTGAAAGCGCAAAGCGCAAGTAACTTTGTGGGCGGATCTCGGCGCTGTTGCTATGTTCCCGGCGGGATAAATGCCTCTTGCGCCTGGTGCAAATCTAAAAGGGGTTGGTCTGAAGTAGCTTCATTATTCATAGGTGTGGTTTGGGCGTAACGTGAAATAAACCAATCAGAGCGTCCTCTCACATTCCCTTTAAGAGCCGGCGCGCTTGTTCCATGGCGGATTGCTATTATAACGGCGGATTTGCCAGGCGCACGCCAGGAGCAGTTCACAGCCGAGGAGACTGACGTTCTCGTCAGGGCCGTAAAACACAGAGAAGTGACATTGGGGATGATGGGAGAAACCCACCCAAATTAGCTTCGGTTAAACAGGCGTATAATTTGGGTAAATGTGTAGCCTAATCTAGATTTTCACATCTTCACGGACACAACAATGATTTCCCTCGTGTGTTAATATTTTTCCTTGTAATAATGTATGATTTGCAAAAATGAAAACTGCTGCGTCTGTTTATAATTATTAGAGAATCAAAGTGGATGCGCGTTAACACGCTACATTATGGCCAAGCACGCGCCCTTAAAATACCATATCACTAACGCGCAACGCGCCACTGTCTTTAGACTCTTTTTTTCCTGGTCAGTGGCGCAATTGCTTTCTAAAACTGGAAAATAGCACCAGGGAAGTTTTGCGCCGGAACACGCCTCCTCTTTGCGCTGAACCGCCCCCGCGAGCGCAAGTTCATTCCCTAATTTACCAACGTGCGTCTGTGGAGGGAAAAGTCCGCTGTGCGCGGGTGCAAAATAGGAATGATACATGCATCGGCATACAAAGTCAATTGCGCTGGGTGCAAGATAGGGCCCAAGGAGTTATCACTGTAAGAGACTCACATATGTCATTATACTGTTTCATACTGACCTCAGTATTATGGTCTTTTAGACCTTGTTAGTTCATTCATGTGCTATTTACCTCTCTGTGTTCAGAAGCATTACCAGTTCTCATCTGAGGCTAGAGGTCAATAACAATCCACAAGAACATAAATATTGGTTACAGCCATCATGTACTGTAAGTGCACAAGGTTACACATGACAAGGCTGCATGTGCAGTCGGCTCAGCTTGCTGTGTGTTCCTCTGACAGGAAAAACAAGTGTGTTTTATAATTAAAATGCTGTCAGTGTTTTTAAGAGGAATGTTTAAAGAAAGCCTCATGCAGCGCATAGCCAGTGATGAACAATTACTCTTAATGGCTGAATTAGTACGCACACTACTATTTACAGGAATAGTTTTAAAGGATTAACCGAAAATTATATTTCTGTCAGAATTGAAATGACGTTCATCTGTGGAAGACAAAAGGAGAAGGATAATGTTTAAGAGGAGAACATTCCTCAATTATTGATTTTGTGTATTTTTAAATAAAGACAGTCACACTGGTCTTGAACGATATGATAAAAAATAAAATAATTTTTCATTCGACCCTATACCTAAAATAAGCTGGGTGGATTATGGACTATTTTTTTGACTGTCCTGACCAATATATGACGTGTTGGGAGTGAGAATGTGTTTGTACAACTGTTGAACAATGTCATTTTTATACATTTGCAAATGTATTTGTACAGAATCATGTTCCAAAATCAGCTAAATCGTGTCAATTTGTATTAGAAACCATATTTAAAATGGTGAAGGTCAATGCAAACATTCCACAGACTGTGTACATAGTGCGACATTCATCAACAGATTGACAGCTATGGCCATAAATAAACCTCATCTCTTCCCACACGCTTCATCCGTCTCAGGGACTGTTGTGTGTCACACATGCAGCTGTTTATAACTCCCAATTAAAGCTGTCTTCTGGAAGTAGAAACAGTTGTGTTAGGAGTCAGGAGCCGGTTTTCATAATTACCTGAAAATAGTGGAACTGAATGATTATCATGAGATTTGATTCTGTTAACATTCTTGAAGACAACATTTATTTAAAATTATTGTTTAGAATGATTGTTTTTTATTATAATTCATTATCGGTAACTCTTTAAACAATAAGGTTTCATTTGTTAACATTAGTTAACTACATTCGTTAACATGAACTAATGCTAAAAAAAAAAAACATTCAGAATTGATTAATCTTAGGTAATGTTAATTTCTACATGTACTAACATAATAACAACAAAAGGTGTATCTGTTAACAGTAGTTAATGCACTCTGAACATGAACAAACAATGAACAATTGGATTTTTATTGATATCAATAGATGCTGTAAAAATAAATTGGTCATAGTTAGTTCATGTTAACTAATGCATTAACTAATGTTATTTGGTTAAATTCTAATGTAAAATGCGGTCTGTTATTTCTTGTTATACCATGGTCTGGGTGAATACTCGATTCTGATTGGCGGCAAGGTGTCCATTAAAAAGTGATGTAGGACACCTAGTAAAGGAGTTCTAAAACCGTTATATTTCGTTTGTAAAACTAATTAAAATATAACCTAATGGTTTAAAAATGTGTTATTTGGCAAGTGAACATGGTATAAGCGGGTTAATGCCCTTCGAGGTGTCCATTGTCAGGTATTAATGGACTCCTCTGCGCGTCGGACGGTTCACGCCTCGCCGTCGTCCATTAATACCTGACAATGGACACCTCGTCGGGCATTAACCCTTACATAACAGACCGCTGCTAAGTATAGCACACCGTTGCCATTAAAAAGAGAGCGTTGCTATGGACACGGTGTTCTTTAACAGAAGCAATACAATCGTTTTTAAATCAATAAACTCCTTTTAAAATCAATATTTTGTGTCAAATTATTGATTTATTTGGTAGGTAGCCATGTAATAAGCGGGATAATGTATAGCAAGGTGGTTGTTATAGCGAATACAACCCCTTCAGGCTGATTCAAGACTGTCCTGATCAGCCTGTCAGTGTTGTATTCGCCATAACAACCGCCTCGCTATACATTATCCCTTACTTAATGAGACCTAGTGTAAAGTGTTACCTCATTTTTACCTCATCTGTATTATGCATTTTGAGAAGTTTGAAGAAGATGAGCCATAAATGTGTGAGGATAAGGATGAGTTAGTTTAACCACATGTACATTCAATGTAGCATATGTTCTTAAATGAGAGGCTATAAAAAAAAAGTTGACTGAAGTATTCTCTATAAGGAGGACTTTTCTAGCATGATCTAATTTAAACATCTGTGTTAAACAAAGTTTTACCACCTTGTAGGGATACATACGTTTCTTTGATCAGCATATAAACGGCCAAACTTTGTGTACGGACTCAGAGAAAGCTGGGCGTGAAGACTATCCAGTAAATTGTCTTTCTCTTTTGTCTTGACAATTATTTACAAGTGAGAGATCTCTTGGCAAAATAACTAGAGTTCAGTCCTGTGATCCAACAACGGGCATAAGAGCTTCATTTTGAGTCCGTTGATGTGGATTGCACACTGTACTGAAATAATTTTGTTTCCTGAATGATTCTGGTTATTTTTAATGATTTGCTCAAAATGAATTATTTGAGACAAATTAATCTCAAATTAGGCTTTCTAAAAAAGCTCACTAACTGAATGAATCAGTCAAACGCTCACAAATCATTACTTTCGCTGTCGCTCACATGATCAGAGTCTAAATAAGAACCATCGCTGTGTTAATATGTATTTATAAGATTGAAACTTTAAAGCAGAGATTGCATATTTTGAATGGTTTTAATTGTTTTAAGATGCAATACGTAATTCGGTATTTGGCCCTTTGACTCGTCTGTTCAGTCTTCTGCTTTTAATCTCTGGAGTAGTCAGGTCAAGGGTGGGCAATATTAAGAAAATCACTTCTTTTCATTCATCCAATCCCTTTTTTTATGAATTGTTGCACATCCATAGATTCTCATGCATAACTCTCGCCTCTCACTCCAAATGAATTATATACGGCGAGCTGTCCAATCTTTTCTACCTCAGGAAAAACGTAGAATCTTGTAATTTACATTTAAAATGGATATGACGTATTTGAAGAGCAAGTGAAAGCACAAAATGAAAGTTTGCCAAAAGAAACTAGCTTGATAAAGGCCTGCCTGACAGCTTAAAAAGTGAAGTGTGAAGGTTAAATGCCTTTAACAGTTGCTATGGCGTCCTAAATGGTTGTTTGGGTATTGCTAGAAATGTACAATTTGGTGATTCAATTCAATTCACATTCATTTGTGTAGCTCCTTTTCACAATAGCCAACATATAGTTTCAAAGCAGCTTTACAGAAAATGCATGTCTACATTTAGAATGATCTGTTTTCAGAGGGGACTGTGTCCAAGTAATATACACTAAGTAATGTACATTTACAAATTCATGCAGTTAGCCAACACCCTGTATTCATTTTAAGGCAGAAACCATTATCTCATTGAAGTAATTATTACAAGTTGTGAAGAATGGTGCATTGGTGCATGTTGATTCAGAGTTTGCGTCATCTGAAGTCCTCACAGGAGTTTGAGTCATCTCTGCACAGGTGTTGGGACATCTGAAGTTTTCGTTAGAGGCTGGATCCAAACTGGAGCTGCATGGCGTAGTCTCTAGACAGAAAAGCAAACCGTAGAGATGATCATATAACACCAATTTAATCATCTCTACACTAGTCACCTATTACATTCTGTATAGATTATGGCGAAGACGTTATTAAGCATTTGCTAGGGTGTTCTCAATTGATGCTAGGCAGCCATTCACAGCACCCTAGTGTTAATTCCAAGTGGTCTCTTGGAAGTTATAAGTGCTGTTTGGGTGTTCTGGGCTGCGTTTCCCAAAAGCATCAAAAGCCTGCAGGTAAGTTGATCGTAGAACAATTGCCTCCAATGGTCTCTACGATCAACTTTTGGCCACGATTTGACTGTCTGAGACAAATTTTGCAAATGCTCAAAGATTCCTCTGATCCTAGGCTAAAATCTAAAGTCTCTGATCGTTATTTTCACATGTTCACCGACAGCCGATTAATGACCGGTACAATAAAACGTTACCTCCAACGAAATTCTGGCAGTGTCAGAAGATTTGACTCATAGTCCTGCAGTGTTCTCCTACAACGACCATCAAATTGTCTTTGTTTTTCAAGATTAGCCATGCAAGAAGTTGAATATATATTCACAATGCAAGTCAATGGTGGTACAGGAGAGCTACATTGCATCTGTACATACACACAGTTGGTACGATCTCTGTTATTGTTCAGATGCTCAGGGCAATGTTTAGCTATAGAAACGGGTAGATGGAGTAATATACCAATGATAGAGAGAATCTGTAGCTATTGTAAACTAACTAATACCTCTGTGATTGAAGACGAGAAGCATTTCTTGTATGATTGTTCTTTGTACAGGGATCTGCGTAAGAAATATTTGAGTGATCTCACACTTCTTGGTGATGTTTGTGTTGATGCATGCATGGAGATTGGCATTTTATATATATCATGGAATGAAAAAAAGAGCATCTGTCATGCTATTGTGATTTTTGGAACTATGGACCGAGATGCCATGTATTCCTGAAATAAAAACTATTGATTGATTGATCGATTGATTAATTAGCCATGCCCCACATTAACGTTAGAGATTTCGTTGTAACCATCATTTCAATTCCGCGTACAAATGCACCTCACCTCACCGAACGGGTCATTGATTGATGTAAAACTCTGGGTGAGTTCTTGTGTGCATCTGTTTTTAACGCATCTTGAGAGCAGTACAGTCTGACATCAATGTCAACTGAGACCTTACAGTGTGACATAGGGGTGTGCCAAAAAAATCGATTCACAGAAGAATCTAGATTCTCATTGGCAACGATTCAGAATCGATCTGAAATGTCCAAGAATCGATTTAATAAATAAATAAAATCAGCTGGCTGTTCGCCTCCATTTTTGTAACTAGCCTATACGGGACGTGAGCGGCAAATCACTAAAACAAAAAGGAAGCAAATGGATGAGAGGGAGATCTTTCGTTCCTACCATTTGCATGTGTTTTAAGTCCTGTCAGTTTAACAGGGCGCGCTTGACAGGGCATAAGAACGAGCAGAGAGAGAGCCCCGGCCGCGCGCGCGCACTCACCCGAGCGCTGTCTGCTCTCTCTCTCCCTCGCGCATATGAATCAAAATCAATTAATACGATGGTGTCTGGAAAAAAACTCTCCAGTGATGAAATGGTTTCTGTGTTGACAAATCTTGTGCGATATCCTAAACTGCCGAATGCATTGCTTGTTTTTTCTGTTTACATTTCACTGTGAATGCTGCTACGTCAGAGCGGCCAAAGCGTCAACAAGATTCCCCGTACTTTTTGACAAGCGTCCTTGACAGGGCGGCCATAGCTTTTTTGCAGCTCAAGTCGGCGGCGGTGTGAAATCAGCCGCCAGCTGCAGACCAACGCACACTGCAGTGCTTCACGAAACTCCCTGCCAACTCGGAGAGGGCAAAAAAAAAAAAAAAAAAAAAAAAACTCGGTCTATCGCTGCTTCATCGCCAGGTAGCTTAGGGGTAGGACTATTATTCAGTTTGAAAGAAGCACTTTATTTTCATAACTTGTTATTCTTTAAGTTACTGTGTCTGACTGAGAAATATAGATGTTTTTTTGTCTTCACCGGTTGTGTTCTACATGATATTTGTGGTAAACTGCATCTATTTTCAACCATTTTGTATTATGAAGAAGCACTTTTGTTTTGTTCCAACTTATTTTATAGCTAGATACTAATGAGTAGCAATTGAGAACCAGACAATGTTTTTGATAAAAGGCACTTCCCTGAGAATTGAACTTAATAAATGTGAAAAAGACACTTTAAAGTCTCCGTTTGTCATTCTGTATAGCAAAGCAGATGAGAGTAGATCATGATCAGAAACCCGATTAGAAATCATTATGGATAAAATCGAATCGAATCGTTTTGAATCGAAAATCTTTTTGAATCGAAAATCGATTTTGAATCGAATCGTGGCCTCAAGAATCGGAATCGAATCGAATCGTGAGATGGTAAAAGATTCCCACCCCTAGTGTGACATGACTTACAGCGAAGATCATGTCTGTACAGTCTGACAAGCAACAACCGTAAATGACGGTAATAAATCGCACAGTGTGCACCCGGCTTTAGGCTTACGATGCTTTTGGGAAACACAGCCCAGGGTGGTTACTAGGGTGTCTTTGGCATTTTGTTTTTATTAAATAAAGTGCCCACATTATGCTCATTTACAAGTTTATATTATTTTTGGGGTCAGATAGAATACATTGACATGATTTAAACCACAATTTTTTTTTAAGATTACTGTACATTTTTGCAGCACCTCTTTTCACCATCTGCGTGAAACACTTTTTAGTTTTTGTATTTTTAAAGCCCACATTTCCAAATAGTCTCCTCTGATTGATCAGCTGACCCTAGTCTGTTGTAATTGTTCAACCACTTTTAGAGCATGCGTCAGAAATATAGTGTCCCTTACCATAATTGTGTTTCAGCTCCTGAGGCTTTATGAGCAGCTGTAAACTGTATTATATCTATAGTAGATATGGCATCATATTAGAAGTCCGTGCAATGTTTTTTTTGCCCTTGCAGTGTAAAAAACAGCATCTCCTCAACATAGCTAAAGTTGAGGGCATCCAAAGCATCCAGTAGTCGAGCATTATGAAAGTGTAACATGGTGACATAAGGCAAGACTACAAATGAGGAACTGCAAACAAACTAATTTATGGGTTCCATTTTATCTATATGGATCATTAAAACATGCTCACAGTTTATAACCCTATGCTGATCTGTGTGCACATTTACTTATCAGTAAGCAGCTGTAATGCAGTCCACTGGAGGCAAGTTGCAGAAGAACACAAGTGCAGTTTATTTATATCCAAACGTGAGCAAAACAAAGACTTGGCATGATCATTAGCATGCATACACATAGAAACAACTCAGCAGTTACAGGGACAATGCTAGACAAAGATGCATGGCAAACATGATGGCTTAAATACACAAGGACTAGTGACTAAACAAGACACACCTGTGAACATAATCAAGACAATTAACCAAAGACAACAGGTGTTTTCGACATCGGCTGCGGTTGGATGTAATCTATCGGTGAGGCGGGAGGAGCTGAAAACATAAGTCGGACACTTTCTGCTTCCCGTAGTGACCGCTCATGCTGTGTTTGCTTACTTTACCACAGCGGAAGTGAAATAAATGCAATCTTTGTCGAATACAAAGACTTTTCAGATACATTTTCATTCAACGCTTTATGTATTGCGTAATACAGCGTGTGTTTGTACGAGAATAACGTTCAACATAAACCTGTAATATCAAGTGGGGTACTTTGATGGCATACATCACAGTCACGTGGCGTCGGCACTGTCTCAAGTCGGATACAATTTCTTACCGGCACGCACTGCTTTAAGTCAGCCGCTGTTCGGTCTGTGCAGCGCTGTATGAAGTCGAACAAAACTATACATTACAGCAGCAAAAAAAGTGGCCTTGTTGTCATACAATCGCTGTAACACTTTATCATAAAGCTTTATGATTTTGGTTTGTAGTTCTGCACATATAGTCACACAATCGTGTATCATACTTATTTGTTATTTGTACATTCATGGTGGGTTTTAATCTGATTCTATCAACTGTAGAAAGGTCATTAAAATCTATTGAAAGACATTAACTCTGTGTAAGATGGCACAGCACTTTGGCACTCAGGATCCCCAGGGAAGTGCTTGATTTGTGAGAGGGAAAAAAATTGATGGGGTCATTTGGATACAGTATATTGACTGGACTTGTCCGTATGTGAATGTTTTACACTTTAGAATGCAATTTCTGCTCATTTTGTCAATATTGTGACTGGCAAACACAGTTTAAAACATCCACAGTATAACAAGAGCATCCATTTTTGCTGTTATTATAGTGCCAAAGAGCACTGTAATGTTTCAGCTTGAACACCTTATGGGGTCATATCATACAATTTATTTTTCACTAGGTCCACTTATATACTTAGTAAAGTTTTTTTTTTTTTTTTTTTAAAGCTAATTTTCCATTTTCTCTGACCGCTAGGACAAAAGATGTGTCGAATTGTTAATGCTGCGAGACTGTTGGCCAGTTTTTCATGTGCATAAATGGTGGATTCCTCTTCACATAATTGCAGTCTTAGGTGAGTTGTCTATTTTTGATATGTGTAAACTTTATACTTTCAAAAAATATAATATTAAACTTTTAAACTCTTTCATTGAGATTTAGAACAACATATTCTGTCAGTTAAACATAGTGATAACTTAACCGCATACTGAACTGTGATTGGTCTGCATTCTTGCATTTATTTGCATAGTGAAAAAAAAACTAGAAACTATAGAAAGCTCAAGTAGTGCATTCAGAAACTGTCAACAATCACATATTGCACAACAACTACTTTTTCCTCACTTTTACAGTAATAGACAATGTGTAATGTAATTATTATATCCTGGAATTAATAAAACAGTAAAGAAAGGGTACACATTAATTTATGAGGGGAATTTATTAAAATACAAAGGTACAGTGATGGACTATATATAGTGAGCACCAGGAGTTTCCCCTATGGCCAATGACTAGTAAAACTAAATGCATATTGTTCTCAGTAAATATTACAACGTTTTAAAAGGAGAAAAGTTAAGAATGGCTTCAGATTGTCAGGCTGGCCCATCTGAATGGTGGTGGATCCTAGCATAGGTGACTTTTTTAGAGACACAAAGCTCTTGGACAAATGGTAGAGTGCCACTTTACTGTCAGAATGTGTGGGATTGTGATTCACTTGTCCTTCTGTGTGATGGTCGTACTCGCACAGCCACTGTTCCTGTGATTAAAGTGTCTGTCACTGCAGGCTCTGCATTGAACAGATTGAACAGCACTGGGATACAATGGCTGGAGAAGTCAGGGGATATATATATATCCACTGTATCCCTGTTGTTCACATAAAGTGACTTGACTTCACTATGCAAATAAATGCAAGAATGCAGACCAATTACAGTTCAGAATGCGATTAAGTTATCACTATGTTTAACTGATAGAATATGCTGTTCTAAATCTCAATGAAAGAGTTCAAAAACGTAATATTATATTTTTTGAAAGTATACACATAGACAACACACCTGAGACTGCAATTATATGAAGAGGAATCCATCATTTATGCACATGAAAAAGTGGCTATTTATAACTCACAGAAAACAACAGTCTTGAAGCATCAACAATCCGACCCATCTTTTTTCCTAAGGGTCAGAGAGGATGGAAAATTATCATGTTGTTGTGGAATATGTGATTGTTTCTGAATGCACTACTTGAGCTTTCTATAGTTTCTACTTTTTTCTCACTCTTTAATTCAAAAGCATAAAAGGAGGAATCAAATCACATTACCTTTCTGAAAAGGACATATTGCAACTTTTACCCTTAGGACATTCTATTTTTATTTTTTTTAAACTTAGCTTGTTAAAAATAAAGAGAGACATACACAGGTACATTGTTTCAGGCACTTTCATAGAACGATATTACAGTTGAGTAGCAATGATAAAAGGCGAAGCCCTGAAACTGACAGGAAGAAGCATTGATTAAGCAGATGAAGTGAAATATAGTAGGTCTAAACAAATGCAGAAGCAGCACAGCAGCATATAGTGGTAAAGAAACAGCAGACATACATTCTCATTTTAACACAGGGGTAAAAATGTAGTGAGAAATTGGGTTTCACTTTATTTTGATGGTCCCTTTAACACATTATGTTGACTAGCTTATAAGTAATGTTGCAGCTTCATGTGTACTAACTCTCATTATAGTGTTAGTAGAGTATTGATAGACTGATAGGGTTAGGATACATTTATATTTAGTTGCAAAGTTACTTCTAGTTAGTAGATTGTCTGTTGGAGGACCATCACAATAAAGAGTTAGCAGATATTAAGCAGTTGTAACAGTTAGTCTACTGCAGGCAAGTTGTAGAACCCAAGTGCAGTTTATTTCCCAAACATGATCAAACATAAAACAAAGGCATTACTTGGCATGGAACTCTGGACATGGACATGCCAACAGAGGTTGCAGTGAAACAATACTTGAAGACGCGTGGCAAACATGAGGGCTTAAATACACAAGACTAATGACTAGACAAGGGACACCTGTGACCAATGAATGAATGAATGAATGAGGCATTTATATAGCGCTTTTCATGTGTACTACTGTACACCCAAAGCACTTTACAATCATATCGGGGTCTCTCCTCAACCACCACCAGTGTGAGCATCCACTTGCATGATGTGACAGCAGCCACAGTACAATGGCGCCAGTGCGCTCACCACACACCAGCTATAGATGGAGAGAGAAGGGAGAGTGATAGAGCCAATTCAATGGATGGGGATTATTAGGAGGCCATGATTGGCAAGTGCCATTGCCACCGGGGTTACACCCCTACTCTTTACAATAAGTTCCATGGGATTTTTAATGACCACAGAGAGTCAGGACCTCGGTTTAACGTCTCATCTGAAGGACGGTGCTCTTTGACAGTATAGTGTCCACATCACTCTACTGGGGTGTTAGGACCAACACAGACCACAGGGTGAGTGGCCCCTGATGGCCTCACTAACACCTCTTCCAGCAGCAACCTGGTTTTCTCAGGAGGTCTCCCATCCAGGTACTGATCAGGCCCAACCCTGCTTAGCTTCAGTGGGCAACCAGTCTTGGGATAGGGTGATATGCCTGCTGGCATTCACACAATGAAATAATACACCAATGACAACATGGACAACCCAGAACACATGGCATGATCAAATGACTAGAACAGGGAAATAAAACCAAAACGTGAAAGCAGTCTACTAATACTTTAATGAGAGCTAGTTGACATGTAGTTGCAAAGTTTCTTACAGTATAGTCAACAGAATGTTCAAAAGGGATCATCAAAATAAAGTGTTACCAGAAATTGTAATTAACTACAGATACTATGTCAAAATGTTCATTAAAATTTTAAGTACCCAGCGAAAAATGTATGGACTAATAGGTAAAAAGTATACACATTTAAATGTAATTAATAATGTAAAAGTAAAAAAAAATATATTCTTAAAAAGACTTTCAGTCGATTTTCTCTCAGCCATGGGCAAGATCAAGCTGGGCCAAGCCATCACTGTGGGGACTGTTGGGACTCACGGGAGCTGCGTCCAACGTGATTGCATTTGGCCTTCTGTACATACCGGTAGACCATTTCAGTGGTGGCTCAAGACCAAGTAGTTTTCCCCAAGGGGTAACTCATTTTGCATGATCAGGGTTTCGTGCAGAGGTCTTTGTTACCCTGGTGAAGAAAACTTGGTTCTTCACCCAGAGTACTGTGCTGGGGGTCTCTTATCAACGCAAGGCCCTAACGGCAAACACTTGAATCAGGGAGCAGACATCCTGTCGAGGCAGGGGCTGACATTTACATTTACATTTACATTGAATCATTTAACAGACACTTTTATCCAAAGCGACATACAAACGAGGAGAACAGTAGAAGAAATCAAACATTAGGGAAAAAAAATATCTAAATCAAAGAGTTACATACTTTTAAAGCATGTTGGTACAGCTGAGCATTTTAAAGAGATGTTAAAAATTTCTGTAAACATAGCATCCAGTTGCGCACTGCATGTTTTTAAAATGCATCTTGAAATTCCATTTCCTTGGTGAAAGTGGACTTGTTTGCATCTCTGGAGACGTCACACTGTCCGTTCTGGTTTTCTCTCACACATCCAGATCCACTGGGGTTGAATGCCATGATTCAGAAATGGTCGAGGCTGCATCTGTACGCATTTCCTCTGATTGCTCTGCCCCCAGGAGTTCTAATGAGAGTTTGCCAGGACAGGGTTTGTCTGCTACTAGTAACCCCGAGTATGCTTCTCGGACCTGAAGTCTCTCCTGGACAGCTCTCCCTGGGATACCCATCAGGAGGCCGGCTGGGTCACAGGCCGGGGGCACAATCTATCACCCCCAGCTGGAGATATGGTATGGCCCCTGAGGGGTGACCAACTCCAAAATTAGGGTCGCTCAACCAAGGTTGATGAGACCATTATAAACTCTAGAGCTCCCTCCATGAGAAAACGGTATGCCTTAAAGTGGAGATTATTTACTTTATAGTGCAGATAACGCCAGTTGACTGCCAAATTGGTTCAGTACTGGAGTTCCTTTAGAATCACCTTTCTTTTGCTGTCCTATCTCCCTCTATGCTGCAGGTTTATGTGGAGGCCATAGATTCTTACCACACACCTTGTGAAAGGGGTATTTGGGGTTTCCTTCATAGTACTTTGAGGTTAAGGCCTGCTGTACATGCAAGAGATCCAGTCAGGGGTTTGGATCCAGTCAGGGGTTTGGTCGTGGTTCTAGAGGCACCCAGACAGCGACTGTTGTTCTGTCGGCGGACCAAGAGAAGATTAATTTGTTTTGACCAGTTAGGGCTCTTGAGTGCTACAACCAATGATCTTCTCAGTGGCATAAGACTGACCAGCTAGTGGTTTGCTATGGTTCACCGAGGCAGGATTCCTTGGCATCCAAACAGAGAATAAGAAATTCGATTGTTGAGGCTATCTCTATGGCTTACAAGGCACGTGAAGCTCCATTGAATCTAGTCGCATCTAGTCTTGCCTGTGAGAGACTTACTTCAGCCAGTCAGAAGCTGATGATGTATGAATGATGAATTACTTCTACAAGTGCTTCAGACACGATCATGCAGAGGTATTCCCATAGCATCACAATGCTGACGCAGTGTCTCGTTCCCTTCTCAGGGAACCAGGGTTGAAGTCATAACTGAGACATTTTAAACTTTGTCCCTCAATATCCACTTTCCTGCAGAGTGTAGCTCCAACCTTAATCAAATTCACTTGAAAAAACTAATCAGTGTCTTCATGATTCTTTGAAAGCTATACAGGCAGGTGTGTTTAATAGGGGTTGGAGCTAAACTCTGCAGGAAAGTGGTTCTCGAAGGCCAAGTCAAGTCAACCTTTATTTTAATAGCACATTTAAAAACAATAAAGGTTGACCCAACGTGCTTTACAGATCAAGCAAGAATAAAATAAACATATATATATAAAAAAACATCATTCTATCAGCTTCAAAAAACACATTTTATAATCTATTCAGAAGTTAAAGAAAACAGATATGTTTTTAAAGAAGACTTAAAAAATGGCTAGTGATGAAGATGACCTCACATGGAAAGAAAGACTGTTCCATCATTTCGGACCCTTCACCGAAAAGGCACGGTCACCCTTAGATTTATAACGGCAACGTGGAACAGTCAATATCAATTGATCAGAAGATCTTAGTGCCCTAGTTGGAGAGTAAAGGTGTAAAAGGTCACTAATATATTTGGGTGCGAGACAAATAGTGCCTTATAAACAAAAGTCAACATTTTTAAATCTACCCTGAATTTTACCAGGAGCCAGTGTAGAGATCTCACAACTGGGGAAATATGATCCCTTTTTCTTAAAAAAGAAAAACTCTGGCCTCAACTTATGCCAGAGTTGAGAATCCCTGCACTATAATGTCAGGAAAATGTAATTTTTTTTTTGATTTTGTGTTTATTTTTGTGACATCTTTGTTTACTTTTGTATAATGTGTTGGGTATGGAAGCTGGTTTCTGCCACAGAATAAAAAAATCATTGTGACGTTTTATCTATTCTTTTTATTACTTTTTTCTTGCATATGTTAGTTTGTCACAATTCAGACTTTATAACTTTTTTAAATTGCAAGTTCATATCTCACAATTCTGAGAAAAAAAGTCAGAATTTCAAGTTATAAACTTGCAATTGCAAAAAAAAAAAAAAAAAAAAAAAAAAAAAATATGAATTGTGCAATTGTGAGTTACGAAATCCAGATTGCAAAACAGAGAGTCACAATTACCTTTTTTTATATTTATTCTGTGGCAGAAACGATCTTCCATAACTGGATGCCCAATTCATGTCTAAAATCTGGTTTTCAACTCATTAATAAATATTTTCCTCAATAAGTTTGGGTTTTCTAAAATACAATTTGATGTTATCCAATGGATTATTTTGTATAGAATAGAATAGAATAGAATAGAATAGAAATTATATTTACTGTATATAGCGCTTTCATATGTATCAGCTCAAAGCATTCAGATTCAGCAAGCATGTTGCAGTAAACCGTTAACTATGGCATTTTTAAGTGCAACTGCTGTTATCTGTAATGAAACGCCCACTGGAGAGACTCTGTCATGCTGCTGACAGATGCAGTGAAAGGGGACATGGTGTGCGCACAGCGGTTTAAGGAACAGTGCAATCACAATGTGCCAACACAACAATCCCTACTGTGTCTCAAGAGTCGGGTTTAAAATGATAGCATCCCCAATGCTTTATCACACTCTTTGTGACAGACATTGCCAAAGAGGAGATATTAATGACGCTCTGTTAGTGTGAAGAATTGACCCTGTGGTTCAGTGTGTCGTGTAGATAGTGGTTTCTACCGGGAGGTTATCTGCAGTATGATTACAAATTTATTTGCCTGTTTTGAAGGGGGTTTGGATGCAGTAAGTTATAGTGCAATGCGCTGCATCTTTCTTGGCAAAGGTTAAGTCTATCGAGTCTTCATCTAATTTTTCACTCTGGTCCAAAAACTAGTGAGCATGTGTATGCAGCATCTTAAATAGCCTCAGTTGACAATCAGATGAATATTGAGCTCAAAACTGGAAAACATTTATCAGCTGGTAAGCTCTAATCTGATTGACTGATTTTATGCGACCTCTGCTGTGTTTTATCTACATCAAAATGTTGGATTTTACAACTTCGTAGTTGGAAGAATGCAATAGTATGTCACTTGAAAACCTGTGTAAAAGTAGCATCTGTAGGATGAAAAGCAAGCATGATGGCACCAGGATGTACAATATTTACATTTACTTCTAAGCAGATAAAACGCATAAATTATTCAAAAATACATTTCTTGATAATACAATTGTTTAACATAAACTGGGGTGAGAAACATAGTTAATTCGCTTTTCTGTTAATAATTTTACACCTGCAAAACAAATGTTGACACTACATAACATTGTTATTATCTACAAACAATGTGTTGCTATTGAGTTTCACAAATGACTTTTGATTTCAACAGTTAGCATGATATGCAGCTAATGATGTGATACATAAAATGCATACACACAGATTTGGTAATACCCTTGTGAAAAAGAAGTGTGCTTAATTTGATTGAATATGCACTTGAAGTAGTGTACTTCAAATCATAAAGCGCATTGTTATAATGTCAAATTAAAGATATATTTTTTAAGTACATTTACAAATGTTTTAGTAATCTTTTGTCTTTTATTAATTTGTGTCATGCTTTAAGGGGTTAAAGAGTACAACAGTACACTTTAACCCTTAAACGCATACCTCCTGTCTTTAGTGACCCATTTTCTAACCCTCTCCTCATTATTTTTTCTATAATTAGACATCAGCCTTCTTAGTATTCATTAATCTATTCATTATAAACAACATAACAAGTAAAAATGTATAAAAGGATATCTGTTTTCTTTTTCTTTTCTTTTTTTGTAAAACGTGTATAGGTTCAGTAGCGTCCCGAGGTATGTAGTAGTGTACCTTTTTTTTACCGCAACAATATATGAATCTCTGATGACTCAATAAGTGCAATTCACCTTATTCCTCAAGATGGAATGTCTGAAACACAATGATGATATGATGTTTCACTCATTAAACAAAAGCATACACAAGTATCATCAGCAAAACTTGAAATGTCTCAGTGGTTACAGTAGAGCAAGCACTGTAGGCCTACACCATCTAATATTAGTGTCACTGTCACTTGATGGCGAATCTGGTGAAATATGGTGAAATATTGATTTTGAAAACGTTGTAAACGATAGTTTTGAGAATATGGTTGAGATTGCGAATATGAGCCAGATGTACTGGTGTAAAAAAAACATCAAATTGAAGTTCTAATGGGGAATGAAATATGCTTTATTTTATTATTGAGTTATGGTGTTAAAATTTTAAGAATTTTATACTATTGCGGCAGTTGGAGTGCCATCCTTGGAAGATATACAGTGGCTTGCGAAAGTATTCACACCCCCTATTTTTTTCCACGCTTTTTTTATGTTGCTGCCTTATGTTAAACTAGTTATTCTGTTCATCTACACTCCATACACCATAATGACAAAGCAACAACAACAACAAAAAAAGACATCTGTGACGACTTTATTAAAAATGTATTACTTTATTACTACAAATGTATTAAAAATGAAAACCTGAAATAACTACATTGCTTTAGTATTCAAACCCTTAACCCAGTAAAGCACCTTTACGGGGTTTGTGGGTATGATGTGACAAGGTTTGCCAATTTGGTGATTTTCTGCCATTCTTCTCCTCAGATTCTCTCAAGCTCTGTCAGGTTGGATGGCCAGCATTGGTGGACAGACATTTTCAGGTTTCTCCAGATAAGTTCGATTGGCGTTCAAGCACAGGCTCTGGCTGCATGGGCCACTCCATGGCATTCACACAGAGTTGTACATAAGCCACTCTTGCATTGTCTTAGCTGTGTGCTTGGGGTCATTGTCTTGTTGGAAGGTGAACCTTCTGTGCACTCCAAGGTTCTGAATGCTGTGGACTAGGTTTTCATTAAGCCTAACTCTATGTTTTGCTCCATTGAGCTTTCCTTCTACTCTGACAAATCTTCCAGTCCCTGCCGCTGAAAAACACCCCCACAGCATGATGCTGCTACCACTTTACTGTTGGGATGGCATTGTACACGTGATGAGCAGTGCCTAGTTTGCTTCATGCATTATACGTGGAACTGAAAGCTTCTTGCAAATGAATTTTCAAATGTCTTCACTGAGGAGAGGCTTGAGTCTGGCCACTCTGCCATAAAGCCAAGATCGGTGGAGTGTTGGGTGATGTTGGTCCTTCAGTACATTTCTCCTATCTCCATATATGATTATGGAGCTCAACCAGAGTGACCATCACCACTCTGACCAAGGCCCTTCTCCACCGACTGCTCAGCTTGGCCAGGAGGCCAGCTCTAGGAAGAGTCCTGGGCCGGGTTTCCCGACAACGATGTATTTTAGCTCTTAAGAGCGCTCTCTACGTGCAAGGTTACGAACGCTCGCTGCAATTCCACACGCGTTTCCCAAAAATGCACTTAACATGAACGCGCAAGAATGCGTTTTACGTGCTACTTAAGAGTCGCTGTCCATTTGCGAAGTGCTGAAAAATAACCATATATGGATTCCTATTGGGAACGTTTAACCTAATAATCGTCATCTGTTGTGGATTAGCAATCAAGACAAGTCTATATAAAGCACCTACAGGCGGAGGCACTGACAAAATGGCTGGGGAAAAAAATAAAATAAAAAACATATAGATAACTTTCAAAAAGATTACATTAAAGAGTGCCCTTACTTAACAGGGAGGAAGATGAAGAGGTGGAGGAGGTGGAAGAGGAGGACGACGACTAAGATATGGGACCACATGATGGCCAACCAAGAAATCGCCAATACATGGCTGGTTTTCGTGCACGTCATTGACAGATTTTTTCGAATTCATCCCTATTTTGCCCAGTCTTTGAAGCATATTTTCCACATTACTTCTTTTATATATTTTGTTCATTCATTTAATGTAGGTGTGTATTTCTATCTTTTTCTTCCCTTTTTAATTATTTCATTTATAAATTCATGTAAACAAAAAACGAGTAAAATAAAGTGTACAATCAAAACATTATTATATTACTGCAGTGTGTTAAATCTAGATAAAAGTGTAATCTGCCGGTTGTCCTGCAGGTGTCCTCATAAATCTGTCTTCTTACGATACACTTGGGGATGTACGATTACTCCAGAGCACTCGTAGTTCTGCGAAGATTTTCAAGTGCTACTTAAGCTACGATGCTTTTGGGAAACAGACCATAATATTAAGATCAGTCGTACGATCGTTTTTACGATCAACTTAGGCTTACAATGCTTTTGGGAAACGCAGCCCTGGTTGTTCCAAACTTCTTCCATTAAGGATTATGGAGGTTAAATGCTTCGGTGAACCTTCAATACAACTTTTGTTGTCGTTGTTGTCCTTGATGTTGTTGTCTTCCCCATATACAGTATGTGTCATGATACAATCCTGTCTCTGAGATCTACAGGCAGTTCTTTTGACCTCATGGCTGTTTTTGCTCTAAAAAACATGTTCAGCTAGACCTTTAATTGATAGGTGTGTGCCTTTCTAAATCATGCCATTCAATTTAATTTTGCACAGGTTAATTCCACTCAAAGTGGAGTAACACCTACAAGCGAAATTGGAGTGCTCCTGAGCTAAATGTCACATGTCCCAGGAAAGGGTATGAATACTTATGCAATGTAATTATTTCCAATTTTTTATTTTAATAATTTTCGAAAGATTTCACAAATCACAAAAATGTCACAATTTTTTTGCTTTGTCATTATTGTGTATGGAGTATAAATCCATGTGGATAAAAAAGTAATTTAAAGTAGTTTAATGTAAGGCAGAAACATAAAATGTGAAGAAAAAAAACACCCGCTAAACACTCAAATATGTAATAATGACTGGCAAAGCATTAATGCATTAAGGGTTAACCATATTTAAAAGATAATAGTATTATGAAATTACATATAAAGACATATTGGAGTCCTACTAAATTTAATTTTATAATATAAACTATAATACATTTTTATTTCATTGCAGTTAACATGAAATTAAGTGTCTAAAAACATTCAATTCAGTTTGCATTAAAATGTTCTATTATGGAAACATTTATTTTTACATTGATCCATAATAAGAGCTATTTAAAAAGAATGCTAAAGTGTACTATACTGAATGCATAAGTATATTTACAATCAACATTCATCTTTCATTGTCTACTGGTTATTTTTTATTTTTTTATTTTTACTGATCCATTGATCCGGTCACAATGGATACATGTGATGCTGTCCTAAAATTTGACCAAAAGCATGTATATCTTAGAAAACATTTGTATGCTGCCTACGTTGCAAAACATGCTGTTCAGGAAGACATATCACTAGATTTACCATTTCAGAGACAATAGTACATGTGGGACATAATAATCTAACTTAAAAAAAGCAAGCAAAACAATTTAGTCATATGGGTTGCTTTTGACAGTTTTAAAATTCACATGAACAAGAAAATAATTCAAAGCTCTCTATAATGACCACACTACATAATTAAGAAAGAAACATCCAACAAATCCCATTGCTTACTATACATGTGCTTTTATGTCATTCAATCTCTCCTTAGAATCCTCTTTGCTGCCTTATTTTCATCCCTAGTTTCGTTAACTGGAGGATTTTCACATTTCTGCAGGGGTTGAGGGTCGTTCCTTTAGTCTGTCCACACAAGGGATCCCGCTTTTTCTGTAGAAAGTTGTCTTGCATTATTTCAGTCCCCTTTTCATGCATAAACAAGAAGGAGCTTAGAAGTCTGTTTTATCACTGTCTCAATGGGAATCGTAAATTATCAAATTGCATACATTTGCCCCTAATTGGATTTTCTTGCACTGTCGGTGCTTTTGATCTTGCGATTGCTCTCTCGTAGCTCCTTTGCTTTGGATGGGCCAAGTATTCATCATGTAGCAGCATGCAATATGACAGCCAGGCCTCGTGTGTCAGGACTGGATACAAAACCAGTGTTACTATCAAGCTCATTAATATGGCATCACAATGATGCACTTTTAAAGTGCATTTATGAATATGCAAATGAGCTATTACACAATAGAAGAGCTTGCTTCAGAGGGCACTTTGAAGTAGGGCTTCATCAAATTGTGATCACTGATCAACTGTACAGTCAATACTACTGCGACTGTACAGTCAGCGCTCTGTCACATTCACATTGATCTTTACTGAGTCATAGACAAACCATGAGTGTGTGTGACTTAAACAGGGGTTAAACATTTGAAAATAACGTACCACTACGCTATATTGATAGTTAGCAAACATGAGATTAAAACGCATTTGCTAAAGAAACCATGCCATTTTATCTTGATTCTACAAGTTTTTGAGCTCTTTTATTGTGACTTATTATTATTATTAATGGGATTCTCTGGTACTCGAGCGCTCCGCATCATAAGTGCAGTGCTTTATCAGCTGAGCTACCAGGCGTGTTTACAACATCAGAAAAGCCATTTATATGGAGCAGGTGGTTATGTGATGCAATAGAAAAATGTTTTATAAGAGTAATATGCCATTTGACTAGCCTGGTTGACACCAGATCCTTCTCAGTTGTAACTGCGTCACCAACGGACGTCGCTCAAATGCCTCTGGGTGCAATTGGATAGACCTAAAACCAATCAGTGGTGCGTTTCCCGAAAGCATCGTTAGCCAAATATAGTCGCAAGTTCCGTTGTTATCAGCATAGTTCAACGATTTGGTGTTTCCCGAAACCATCGTTCCAACGAACGTTCGCAAACAGCATCGCAAACTTGTGTGGTTGAAACGACAGCTCTCGAGCTGTGGTTAGAAGCATAGTTTCTAATTTACATGAGATGTAGACTGAATAAATCCTAGCTAAATAAGCAAGCTGACATTCAATACAACCCATGTTATTTATTTAGAATGCATACAAATGTAATTTACGTCTTTTAGTTTGTCAAGAGATTTAAAACACCGTTTTTGAAGACTGCGCATGTGTGAACGTGCTCTACTAAAGAACGAGCCAAATATTGAGTCTGGTAATAAAGCTAAATAACTGAGAAAAATTAGAAATGGTCTTCAGATGCCATGTCTGTAACTTATATGACAAAATCTAGCGTTAATTTGATCTCAAACAGATGAATTAAAATAAGTTATTAGTCCACCACGTGCGAGACGTCATAAACCAACGTGGTTGAATGATACTTTGCGACATACGGTTTCAGGAAACAGTCGTGACTATCTTTGATTTCTCCAACGATGCATCGTACTATGGTAGTTAAGCAGCAAGCTATATAGTTGTACGAGAAACGCACCCAAGAGCGATCGTCACCGTGTAAAGGTTTACCTTTACCTCAACCTCAACATTTGTGATTGGTGCCTCGATTTGGAAAAATTGGAAATGGGCTTGACCTCTTGGCCAGACGGACTTGCAGAGCAAAGCTCAAATTTGCCGGAAGTTCGTCAGGGTTTTCCCAGGCTACCATTTGAGGTCATAGTATTGTGCAAAGGAACTGCACGTCAAGTCTTTATTATTGTTGAATAATCAGTTTCAGTAATTATGATTTGTGTGAAAAATTATTAAAGTTGTTGGTGTTTTACTGCCTAGTGTTCATTTCTGCTTGATATGTTTTGTATGTGCAGGTATGTTTTTGGAGCTTTGCAAAAATGTTGGTATAGAGGGATGTTTTTCCTTTGAGTTGGCACATTTTCATGCATGGATAGTTTATTTACCAACTACATTTCGTTTTTAAAGTGCCGTATACAATAGAGCATACTGCTAAGAATACACACAGAGCAATGTGCTCCATTTAACCTTCAGTTTCCAGCATAACAAAATCTCTTTTCACTCCTTTTTATATCAGACTGCCACGAGTTTAATACTTTTTTTTTTGTGTAAGCTAGAAACTGCAGACTCAAAACAAGGATCAAAACAACACAACCCTAGTCATTCTTTCAAAAAGACATCAGGCATTAACCAATATGCTAATTCTAAAGATATTTCCAGAAATAAACAAAGATTGCTTATGGGTGTTAGCATTTATTGACTCCATAGCCACTGGAGTATTAAAACAATCTTAACAATTCATCATGTAAATAGACTGCTGAATCTATAATAATTGGATATTTCCTCTTGGAACTGATACGCCTGTGGTTCAGCTGGAACATATCAAACACAGCTGAACACATACATAATGTCAGTGACGTGGATATGACACGTCTTATGTTTGATCTTGAGCTGTGAATCACGTTGATGCCACTGTGATTAGTTCTTACACATATTTTGCTCAACATTCTCTTTAAATGGCCCTTTTGTTTTCTGTGCCATCAATTACGGTGAAACGTTCTCTAAGGCTAAGTGTGATTATTTTTTTAAGGTGACCAACAGGGTTAATGAATAAAACAACAGGACAGCCAAACACTGTTTGAACCATTAAAAAAGATAAACAATAAAGAAAAGATACAGTTTGTGCAGAGAGAGATGTTTGTTCAACCTTTACTTGTAATAGTATTTGTCAGATTTCTTGCATTGAGGTTATTTGCTCTTGTAATTTGCTCTCAAAACAACTTCATGTGAGTGCCGCTGCTTTGTGCACACATTTAAAGGGATCCAATGATATGCAATAAACACTTTAATTAGGTTATATCATAAAAATCTACTTTTCTCTGATTTTATGAAAAAAAAAAGTTGTTTGGTGTACTTTGTAAAAGTGTAACTTTCACATCTGAAACCTTCTCTACGGTCCAAGAAGACCATCTGCTGAAAGTAAGCTGCAAAAACAACTCGTTCCAAACTCCTTGGATATCTGAAGTTGAGAAACCCCAAACATCAACACATGAATGCCCACATTTACTGGCTTACTGGGTGGTGAGATGTTTAGTCCTTCCAGTCACGTGCTAAGCAAGGCCTCATATGCCAATTATAACCCCAAAGCGATTGCAAAAAACAACACATATTTGACAAACAAGTTGAAAAACCAAAAAAACTAACAAGTTAGGGCTAGGCGAGCAATGGTAGCAGCTGGTTTGGGATGTAGAGATTGGTGAAGGATTTGATTTAGCGAGAAGGCTGAGCCATTGGCGGCAGTGTAAGTCAAGCGCAACGTCTTGAATTAAATGCTAGCGCATGCCAGGGTAGAGACCTGAGCAAAGGTATAATATGAGAATTTCCGGAGTTAAGCAGCAGCATTTCGGAAGCGCTTGAGGGGATGACAGATGCTAGTTGGTCGACTAGGGAGTTGCAGTAGACGTGAAATGACTCAGGCCTGGATTAGGATCTGACAGTTGTCGGGGAAGGAACTTATTTTCCTTTTTGTTGTGGAACAAAAGGCAGCAGGATCCAGAGATTACCTTAATGTTGTCCACATAGGAAAACAGGTCATCTATGATGACACCAAGTGTTTTTACTCATTTCTGGCTTTCTATAAATGTGTAATTTTGGCCGCAAGTGCTGCAAGTTAGGCAGCAGTCTAGCCAATCTGTTTCACTCAGATCCCCACTGTGTGTTTTATCAGGAATCAATCAAACAAATATTTCACAACTTTTAGAACAAAAACAGTGCCACACTGAAGACTGAATTATTCAAAACATTGCAGGGGCTGAAAGCAGGGGCTGTGTTGAGTTGTTGTCTGGGGGCGTAAAGTATATGTTTTCTTTTTTCTTTTTTTTTTTCTTTTTTTTTGCAGCTGAATATTTACTTGGCCTTGGGAATAAGAGATTTAACTAACTTCCCTTGTGTAAAATAAGTGCACCGAAATGACATTGACATATATTTCAGCTTACCATAAATGCTTGTCAGTACATTCAGCAGTATACTTAAACCAGATTTCAAAGACAATAGAAGTCATTATGAAATCACATATGAAGCTGTACTTAAGTCCTACTTAAGTGCCCTATATAAGTCCAACGTAAGCCAAAAGCACTCTAAAGTTCAGCTAATTGCATTTAATATAAATTTAAACTAATACATTTTCATTTAGCTTTTCACATATTTATTTAGTATATAAGTATAATATTAATGATCTATTATTTGGTCATGTAAAGTATGTTATTTCCTTATGATTAACCTAAATCCATTTATTTTATAGGGCTATTAATTATCATCAGACATCTATATCATGAATCATATGTATGAATGATTTTACAGATACAGTTAAACTTAAAAGATATGGTAGTTTAAAACCTTATTTTCAGATCTTTTTATTTTTTGTATTCCCACATGCTTCTCATCTAATCCTCCTTGTATTTCAGTGAGCAACATTGAGTCTTCTTATGTTGTTCTGCATAATTTAACAAGTTGTCATCCTTCTAGAAGGTTCTGAGGATTAATTTTTAAGTAACTGCTGGCAGGTAGTAATTAATCTACAGCTGTCACAACAACATCAAAGATACACAGCTAGAGAGAGATAAACAGAGAAACAGTGAAGAGAAAGAGAGAGGTAGTAGTTTGTATTAGTTTTACTAGAAAGACTCAAACTGAATATAAATGTACCTTCTTATTTATGTCATGACAAGTATTGGAGGTATTGGTAATAGAGATTGGCATGGTAATGGATATGGCAATGTTAATGTATTTGGTCTTGGTGGTATAGATCTGCTACACTGTTGCACCAATCTTTCATTTGAAAGTCTTGTGTCTAGTATCTGTAAAACTGCATTTTTCCATCTTAAAAATATATCTAAATTACGCCATATGCTCTCATTGACAAATGTGGAACAATTAGTTCATGCGTTCATGACCTCAAGGCTAGATTATTGTAATGCTCTACTGGGTGGTTGCCCTGCACGCTTAACAAACAAACTACAGCTAGTTCAAAATCGACTGCTGGCGGTAGATCCTTTTCCTATTTAGCACCAAAACTTTGGAACAGTCTTCCTACCATTGCCCGGGAAGCAGACACACTCTATCAGTTCAAAGCTAGATTAAAGAGACATCTCTTTGACCTAGCATTCACATAATGCATTATAGACTTCTATAATTCAATGTTATGCTGCGTAGATTAGGTCAGCCGGAACTGGGAACACTTCCTATAAATCCTGATGTACTCGTTACATCATATGAAGAATGGCATCTATGCTAATTTTAGTGTCTTTGTTTATCCCAAGGTTTTCCCGCAGCCTGTCGGATCCAGGCCGTATCCAGATCTGACGAAGGACCTTCGCCTGGACCCGATGACAACGCAGTGCTAAAGTGCCAACTAGCCTCTCCCTATGGAGGATCCCTTTACCACTCTACAGATAAAGCATTGTCGGGATAATTTCATTTTCGCGTATCTACCCCGAAGTGATAAAATTCAGTATACAAATTTTAAGGCCAGACAAGTAGTTTCTTAAGGCTTCGTTTGTAGGGAATTACAAACCTGCGCACATATATTCAAATGCGCATACCTATAGAATTAATTCTTAATGCGCACGGGAGCGCCATCAGCGTTTCTGGTCTCAACAGGTTCGCGTTTAAAGTCTGTGTAGAAAGAGCGGTGTCGTCTTAGCAGCCTCCAATTTAATAACTAATGAACCTTGCGACGGATGTGAATATCGGATTGGTGAATATCGCCAACTAGTTCAAATATAGCTAATGAGAATAACTGTGTTAGCAAGCAAACTGTTCTACTATTGTCACATTTACTTAACATTATCATTGTACTAGCAAATCAAGAGACAATTGAGAATCATTTACGTCTGTTGCAGCTTAAATTAGTTAAAATAGTACACATGCTCAGCAGCACATCTAACTTCAATCATTCAGTTGCATGCCAATAATTCAGCTTTTAATTTTTAGGTAACAAGTTAATTTCATTATTTTATTTATTGGTTGTAAAATTAGATATAGATTAACATTCTTTAATGTTAAAAAGACTTTTGGGGGAAAATGCGCTGATTTCTACAAAGCCCCTCCTTCCGAAAAGACGAAAGTGCTCTGATTCGCCATCTATCTTTTAATAATATATTAGTAAATGTTGAAATTAATATAAACTAAGATTAATAAATGCTGTAGAAGTATTGTTCATTCTTAGTTCATGTTAACTATGGTAGTTATGATAACTAATGAATTCTAAACTGTTACCCTAATTATTTACATAACATAAAGAAGATCCTAATGTGTGTTATTATTCACTGCGTCATTAGATCAAGCCCTATTAATAATGTGTCTCTGTGGGCAAGCTCATGTTTGCATTTAAAAGCTCATCAGGACCATCGGTGAAGACAGAAAAGCCAATCCTACGCACTTAGAAATTGAAGGTCCATTTTACGGTGCGTGGGAAGGAATTTACCTGAACAACTTATTCCACTGCGTCAGATAAATCACAATCAAAATGATTTATTTGGCAGTACGTGCTGTGTGGGAATTTGCCTCTGTAAGTTCAGAACCTGCTCAGTACAAAATTCGCACAGGTGTGGAGAATTATTAATGAACAGGGTTGCTCAGAAAGCTTCAGACAGAAGTTTGATTTGCTTTCATTTCTTCAAGCAACATTTCACTAGGCCGTAATTAATCAAATGACTGTTTAGCTTGAGGCTATACGGAGAAACACAATAACCCGAGTTGAAATAAATGCTCTCATCTTCTGACAATTCGCATGATGTTGACCTGAAATTATGATCCATGATCTCTACCTTCATTGTTTTCTGTTGACTGTGAGAAGTTTCTCAGTGTTCCAATGCACCAAAACCTACAAAGGTAAAAGAGTAGCAAAACTTGAAAGCATATATTTTTGTAAATGGCATTTTACACATTTGTGACTACTTTTAACTTTAAATTCAGAATACAGGTTTGTGACTACTGTCTGTGCGTGCAACTCTCAACATTTAACTTCTGATTTGTATTTTACAGTTGTTCACATTGAAGTCGTGAGTGTACATTTTAGTGTACAAGTACGAATATGTATTGTACAAGCTCTCAAAAAGCAGCTCATCTACGTGCTCGAGTTTTGCTACTCTTTTACCTTCATACAAAACAGGATATGAAAGTTCCAAAGACGTTTTCAGTCTTTTCATCTTTTAACATGTCAGTCAGTGGCTCTGCTGCTGTTTTCACTTCAGTGAGCTCATATAACTGATTGCTAATTCTTTTTCATCATCAATGGGCTGTGGACCCTTTTTTCCTTAATAGCCATGACGTTACGGGCAGTGCTTTTAAGGAAATCATGTCCCCAGGATGGCATGCTATAAAAAGTGTATTTCTGACACCATAAAGGAATGTGCCACTTTTTGTGTTTTAGAAAATGAATGCGACTTTCCAAATGCTAAATCACTGATGTTGATAAATGCAAAGCTTTCAGAATGCGCTATAAAGAGAAGTATGAAAAAGAAGAGGTACATTAGGAAAAAAGACCACAATTTAACTAATTAAATAAAAAGTCTCATTATTCTTGTGACACTGTGTGGAGAGTTCAAGTGATAGTTTGGCCAAAAACTGTAATATGTCATTACTTCTTCTGTGGAATATGTTGGTAACCAAACAGTTTTGGTGACCATTGTCATCCAATGTTTATGGACAATAATACACATTTATCAAAATATCTTCTCTTACAGAAGAAAGAAAGTCATACAGGTTTGTAAATGACATGAGGGTTAGTAAACAAAGACATCATTTTAATTTTTGGACGAACTATTTTTTTATTTCTTGATGCATCAACAATGTCTAGAACTGATTTCTGTGAATCTTCATCTTCTTGGATTGCTTAGGATTAACGATAGATTTCAATGCTCAAGTCTGGGCATATTTGAAAGAAAGGGGGTTTGAACACGAAAGGGAAATGAACACGATCCTAAAATCTCAGTTTGATCCTGGAAAGATCTCTCATTGTGCTGCCAACTGCACTCGATCAGTGCTGTTATTCAGGCCATGCAAAATAAGTGTGTGTGGCACTTCATCCCTAGCGTTTGAATGTGATCCCCTCCACAGAGTGTGGCCATACCCATTCAGACCTGCTACCGTATTGTAATATCCATGGAGCAAAAGTTCCGCACCCTAATGAGGAGTTTATTTGGTGGGGAACTCAGGACGGTCAAGGTCATCTTCACACGGCTTGTCTGAATTCCCTGGTGGCAGATTCCTGAGTGGTAGTTACTAGAGTAGCAAAGTGCTGGCATGTATCAGGCCTCCCTAATAAAAGCTCCATTGATTGGCCCCTCGGCAGGCCGCTCCACAGGATTAGCTAAAAGATCCCTCTGTGTTTCAATGTGCACATTGTCTCCAGATTTTGCTCAAAGGCACTGCGTCCCCTGTTTACCCCAAGCTCAATGGTTCTAGACCTCTTCTCCATTGGGAAGCACTTCCGATTCTTGACAACTACATCATAAACGCATTGCTGAGAAAGAAAGCTAGAAAAAAGGGAAATCAAAAAGGCCCTTTAGTGCTCCAGCTCTCTTTGCACAGCAATATTCCCCGACATGTTCTGTAATCTATTGCTTCAGCAGCGATTTGAGGTGCTTCAACACACCTTGTTGTTACATACTTTTCTGATCTCGATGTTCCTCATATAATCCGACCGTTCCTTGCCCCGCTTAGCTGAAGAAGAGAAGTCCACAGAGATTCAGATCCTGAACTACTTGTCTGTGAATTTATAAAACTCTGGATTCGGCTCTGCGCATTTCTGATCTACCGCATTCAACCCCTCAAAAACCTCCACATCAAACTTTCCATAAGGCTGCAGTGTCAACTGCGCTGTTTATAATGAGGCTTTCATCCTCTGCAAGCGTCTAGCAATTAGGATGCAGGTAGTTATGTAATGGAAGAACAACAAATGCTCAAAGCCGCCTCCAGAGCAGTCCCAACATGTGATCTTTCCTTTTTTCTGACAGGATTCGTCAGAATGAAAAGAAAAAGCGGCAAAGCGCTGCTGTTTTGACGGGAACCCGGGGAGAAGCACGCTGCTAGTGTGCTGTATATGCAATATGTTTTTTTTTATCACCGTGTTATATCGGTGTCAAATGCTTCGGTGAAGGCATTAATTTGGTGTATGACTGAACTCAGTGTAGGAAAGATGTAGAACCTTGTCATGTTTTGAGCAACAGGACTGTGATATTTGCACAGCACCTATTCCTCACACCAAGCCTTGTGTTGTAGTGAACTATATTCTGGCTATAAAGTTTAATATCAGAGATTATACTTGGAGGTGCAGTCTCATTAATGTTTTTTAATCGGGTCGCAGGTCATGAAACAATGCCAAATAAAAATAATAAAATGCAAGTAAACAACTGTGCATTGAGGTAAGAAAAAAACTGCTTTTAAAATGGAAAAGCCTGACATAAGAAAAAATTGCTGGAAAAATCTCATTTTAAATAGAAAATTGTATTGAACCTTTAGACAAAGTACAGTATATAAAAAAGATTGCATTTTTTTAAATGTTTTGTATGATATTTGATATATCAACCTATAGTATATAGTAAGGACACAAAGCGCAAAAAAAAGAAAAAAAAAGAACAACAATTATTCAGAGCACCACACTGAGCAAAAATATGCAATTTGGTTATATTATGGCAAAATGTAAGATGAAATATTTATATATTGTAATGTGAATCAGTGCGATCTTTATAACAGTATTGCAGACTACTTACATTTAATTAGTCACTATATATCTCCCAACAACTTAGTAAGATGATAATTAAATGCTTAGTTTTACAATAAAAGTTATGTCGTTTTTTTATTGTGGGGGACAATACATAAATGCAATACAATCCAATGATGATTGGCAGATGTACAAATAAACATTCTTCAAAAGCCTGATGTTAAAATGCTATATGCGAGTATTATGATACATAATAATAAAAAAAAGATGTATAATCAAGTAAACCTAAGTTGCTCTAGTCCAGTATATGTTAATCTTGAAATTTTGCTAAAAAATAAAAATGTTAAAAAAGCTAAAAAAGTTATTTGCACATATTCTGAAGATTTCACAGCAAAAATACGTGCATCACAACCTAAAGGTTGACGTTTTAACAATTATACTAAAAGGCATTTTACTTGCTTAAAAAGTATTACTGTAACTATCAATCATTGAGATGATCATGTTGATCACTTATGGCGCTTTTCCATTACCAGTACCAGCTCGACTCGACTCGTCTCGGCTCACTTTTCGCTCCGGTTTCCATTGCAGATCGTACCTCCACAATAGTACCTGGTCGTCATAGCGACGCCTCAGGAAACTGCCGTGACGTAATCTTCTACGTGACACACACCCGTTACCCACACACAGGACAATAGAGGAAATCGAGTATATGCTGTTTTACATAATATTAGTAAAGGTTATATCACACAATCTCTGGCTAAACTATTTAAAAATGGTGGGGTTATTCAGGATACTACGTCTGGGGTGTGCAATAATGATGCAGTGAATAGTGACGATTCTCTCTGACCAATCAGCAGTCTGCCGTGTTTCACGTCACATTTTAGTATCGCCTCAGCTCGCTCAGAACCTCGCTGGAGGTGATACGAAAAAAAGTATCTGGAAGAAGGTACAGGTACAACTTTTACACAGTGGAAAACCAAACAACGACGAGTCGAGGCGAGCTGGTACTGTGTAGTGGAAAAGCGCCATTAGAGACCTTGGAAATCCATGTATCAAATATAATATGCTTTTACCAGCCGGAACAGTCTTTGCAGGAAAGTTTGCTTTGGGAAGCTGTTTCTAAATCCAAATAAAACAGGCCTTTTTTTGTTGTGGCCTTATTTTGTTCAATATGATGCCATAACAGTTCGTTCTTTCATTTTGCTTGCATATATCAGGGCCTTTATAGACCTTATTTAGCTCCGCCCCTTTTCAACGCTGCTATCCTTGTGTTCTGTCTTCCGGTTTGTATTTCCACAGCATGTAGGTAAGACCTTACGATTAATGAATGAAGCCCTCGCGTTAAAATAATTTAAAATGTAAAAAAAAAAAAAAAACATTTGTAATGACATCCGCTTCAAACATTGCAATGCCTATGATATCTTTTGTTAACACTACATAAGTAAATTCACAGTAAATGTATTACTCTTCGACAACAATGCCATATAAATATACAGAGCTACCTCAAAAACAAAATTCTAAAGATGGCTGCACGCTTGTTTCTCTTGCGCATAAGCTCTTTAAAAGCAACACTCCACTTTTTTTGTAAATAGGCTCATTTTCCAACTCCCCTAGAGTTAAACAGTTGAGTTATACCATTTTCGAATCCATTCAGCTGATATCCGTGTCTGGTGGTAGCACTTTTAGCATAGCTTAGCATAGATCATTGAATCTGATTAGACCATTAGCATCTCTCTCAAAAAAATGACCAAAGTGTTTTAATATTTTTCCTATTTAAAACTTGACACTTCTGTAGTTACATCATGTACTAAGACCGACAGAAAATGAAAAGTTGCGATTTTCTATAGGCCAATATGACTAGGAACTATACTCTCATTCCTGCGTAATAATCACGGACCTGTGCTGCCGTACCAGCAGGCGCAATGATAGTACAAACTTAGTGCCGGTATCTGTGACAGTAGGCGCGGCGTCAATTGTGTAGAACAAATTGGAATTGCGCGAAAATATGACGATATTCGAAAAAGCTTGAATTTCGCACGCAGTTCGACTATTCGAATATAACAACTCATCCCTAATTATAACAGCAGGGTATACAGTAGTAATAATAATGTAATAATACATATATAACAATTACATACTTCTGTGTTTTGTGTCATAAACGTGATAATATCCGAAGATTGTTTTTTTTTTGTTTACGATAGACTGATAGCCGCTAAAATATTGTTTCTTTTTTCGGAAATCCTTTAATAAGCCTTCAACCGACAAACTAATTTTAATCTAAAAACAAAACAGTGGCAATCACAAATTGCACACAAAAAAAATCCTCTAAAATCATATTAACAGCATGCATGCTAATTTCCCCATGAACAAACAAATGCCTATTTGTCAGGAAATCCATCATTTTTGTTGGTGTTCATAAAGAACTAATTAAGTTTAAGCATGAATGCTCATGGTCGTAATAGGTCCTGATAACTCTGCTGGAGATTTCAGTGCCTCAACAGGAAGTGTATCATAGGTCATGTGCATGAGATATCCTCTTTCTGGCATGCTGGTTTTTAATTAGGCATTCCACACCATCACTCTCTGATTGGCCATTTCCACTATGCGATCGCAGCTGTGAGCGCAGAAGAGGCAGAGGAAATGAAACGTTGGAGCGCATGAAGATGATCACATGAAAATTACACTCATGTTTCTATGGTATTGATTTGTGGCGAGGTTGTTTACTTTAAATTAAGTAAATTTGGCTCTTTTGCACAGGATTTTAACGGCTTGATTAAAGGTCATTTCAACAGCTTACAAACATCCTCTCAGACCAGACAGTTACCTGACATTGATTCCCTCTTTTCAGACGAGGGACAACCGAGGAACGCTTTTAGTCTGAAAAGCTTTTTTATTTGAAGCCATCATGTTCAAGCTTCCATCACACGTTCACAAATACATCGGCGTGTCAGGAGAGGACAAGGGAGAAACAGTGTGAGAGTTGACAGTAAGGTACAAGGGGCTATTAAGAAAAATGTGCTCTTCACTACTCCCAGATTGCAGAACATATATATATATATACAGGGATATAGTTGAGGCTAAACGCACGTAAACGCCGTTTGCACACCTCCCAAAATTCTGAAATAGCATTTACCCACCTCCAAAGTGCGTTTATCCACCTCTAAATGGCATATAGTTCCTAAGCCATTTTAAATTAAGCTTATTTCGTTCTAGTTTAATATTGGTCATTATTAGTTTCATAGGTTGTTAAACCTAGACGCTGCATTACTGTCAGTAGCTGCGTTTCCATTCAAATTGCTCAAATTGAAATTGCGAATTGAAAATATGCACAATGGAAACACGTAAATTTTGCATGCGGTGGTTTTTCAGGCAATTCGAAAAAGGAATATTTGGAAAGAGTTTTTTGCGCATTTACAGTCACTTGACTTAGAAGACGCGGTGTGTTTGGGGTCCGTGTACGCACATAATAATAATAATTATCATTATTATTATAACATTTATTAGGCAACATATTTAGAAGACGCTTTTATCCAAAAAAGGAACAAAGCAATTCGTGAAATGTCATTCATAATACGGGTTATAATACTACAGGGCTGAGATTATCACAAATAAACAAGATTTTGATGCATATCCAAGGGTTTGTGGCGGGTAGTGTGGAGCGCGCACTGTATGGCACAGAGGCGCGGACGCGAACACTTGCATTTTCCTATCAACAGTGGAAACAACTTAAAATACTCTATAATTTCTGGTCATACAGAAAATAATAATACATTATTCGCAACTATTTTTATTTTGTGTAAACTCACAATAAAAAGAAAACGTTGTGCTTTAAAATAAAATAAAACAATCAGGCGCACTTTCATGATCTCCGTGAACTGGAGCGCGAGAACTGAAACTAAATATAGCTTATGTAAGCTAAAGCTTGAAATGTCCACTTTAAAACGAACAAATTCGAATCGAAAGCTAATACCTTCTGATTATGTAATGCGTATGAAAGGTGCATTTCTCTCTAAAAGCGCATCTGCTTAACAGCGGAGATGGAGATATGTTTTTTAGCCGACACTGATTTAGAAAACAATAGTTTATTAATAAACAATTAAAATGCCACGTTATTTTTTCAGACACATTTATTATTATAAGCCTAACTCACCTATAAATCACATTGCTATGGCTCTTCTCATTCAGCACTGCAAAAAAAAAAAAAAAAAAACATTTCCAGGTTCTAATTTTGTCTTAGAAAAATTGTAAAATCAACAACAACAAAAATCCATATTAATTTGTGAATATTTTAAATGTTTAATAAAAGGGCAAAAAGTCATAAACAAAAATGCGTCTATATATTTATTTTTTATTTTTTGCGCAGCATTTGGTGTAGCCTACAGTTAAAATGTTGGTGTTCAACTTTGCGTTTAAAAAATGCAACAACCGTTCTCTTACGAGAGATACTCTCGTACTGCGTTGTCGTAGCAACGCATTGGGGAAAATCCTTTTCCACGAGAATACTGAAGCAAAAAATTATCCTTAATTTTGTATCAATGTAAAACGCATTGCCACAGCATACAGACCTAGGCGAGACGGCTCGCGCGCCTATTGGCTGCTGTGCGGCAAATGCTTAAGCCAATGGAGCGAGCCGGACGTCACACCCAATGAGGGCACTTCGCGCCCTCCTGCGTCACGTCCCGCCGAAACGGGTGTGGCTTAGGGCTATATATTTCGCTCACAGGCTTATGAACTCTGATTTTTAATCCTTCAGCGAAGAGCACCTCATCGCTGATCCGAGCAGAGAAGCGACGCCGTCGAGAGAGCACATCAGCGGGAGAAGTCACGACAAGCTGCTGGCACCGCCGCCTTCGTCGCCTTCCAGCTGCGCGTTCCGGCGCTAATATCCTTTCACTGTATTTGAGTGTGTGTGAGGTCGCCGGCGCGACTCACACTTTTTCTCTCTTTTGTATCTAGAGCGGTGTCTTCTTCGAGATGCCTCTCTGCGGTTCGTGCAAACGAACCACGCTCAGCGACGGGGACCGCCACGTGATTTGCGCTTCCTGCCTGGGCGAGGAACACGCGGCTATCGCCCTCGCGGATGGCGGCTGCCATCACTGCGAACTACTGCCTCTGGCGACTCTGCGGACTCGCCTGGCGTCGTTCCAGGAGCCCGTGTTCTCCGCTGTTGTGCCGCGCCGTAAAAAGCGCCGTGCACAGCGGAACCCCGAACCTCCGTCAAGCCGTCAAAGTTCGCCGGCGCGCCCGCGAACTGTGTCTCCGGCTTCCTCAGCGTCGATACCCGACGGACAGCGACCGCAGATTGCCGCCGCTTCCGTCGACGACATCGATGGCATCGCTATCGACGACCTGCTGAGGGACGAGGACTCGTGCTCGGTTTTGGCTTCCGGCAGCGAGGATTGGGCGAGCTCTGCGGACCTCGCGCCCCCTGCCCCCACGCCGAAAGGAAAAAGAGCGAGCATCGAGGCGGAGCTCATGCGCGTTCTCACTCAAGCCACGGCGAGCCTTGGCCTTGAGTGGGTTTCGCCCGAGCTGCCCGCTAAAAATCGACTGGATGGCTATTTTCTGCCCGGGGAGAAGTCGACACCTGTCTCAAAGCCCGCCCCCTTCCTTCCTGAGCTTCACGAGGAGGTCGCGAGAGCTTGGACTTCCCCGTTTTCTACGAGGACGAGGTCATCTGTTTCCCTAGCGTTCTCCGAGGTCGACGACGCTAAAAACAGAGGCTACCTTTCCCTCCCGCCAGTCGAAGAGCCTATCGCGGCCCACTTATGCCCACCCTCCGCTGGACGGCGGGCTAAGATGGCGCTGCCTTCAAAGGCTTGCCGCACGACGTCATCCCTGCTCCGTCGCGCTTATGCCGCCAACGGACAGGGCGCGTCAGCGCTGCACTCCATGGCGACGCTGCAGATATTCCAGGCCGATCTCCTCCGCAAGCTGGACGAGAACGGACCCGATGCGATCTGCGTGGCGGATCTGAGAAGCGCTACAGACCTGGCTCTTCGCGCTTCGAAGTCTGCGGCCCAAGCCATCGGACGCAGCATGGCGGCGATCACCGTGTCTGAGAGGCACCTCTGGTTAACGCTCTCAGACATGCCAGAAGCAGAACGGACCGCGTTCCTCGACGCCCCGCTCTCCCCTGCTGGCCTCTTCGGGACTTCGGTGAAGGACTTCACCGACAGGTATGCGGAGTTGCAGAAGGCGACCCAGGCTATGAAGCACTTCCTGCCGAAGCGCTCCAGCTCTGCAGCAGGCCGTGCGAAACCGCCCGCTCAGAGCTCACAGCCGAGACCGCCGCCCAGCTCCTCATCTTAGCGCCGCCAGACCCAGAGCTCGAGACCGCGCTCTCGCTCTTCCGGTCGCCGCCCCGCGCGGCCCGCGACAGAAGGTAGCGTTGAAGCCAGAGCCCCCGAAGACATCCTAGCATTGCTAGGGAAGCGCCGGTGTTCAAGTCCCGCTGCGGCCGGACCCTCACCGAAGCTCACCGCTCGTGCAGTCCCAAGAGAAGTGATTGTACCTGCGATTATTGCAGTCAACAGGCGCGTCTCAATGGCCGCTTGCCTGCACACAACAGCCGTTTTCACGGCTACCCAGATAAATCCATTAAAGAGTGCATTTTCTGGTGTCCCGGCCACGGCCGATGGTGTGTTTCTTGTGTAGTAAATCTGCCCGCTGTAATGTGCACATCCCTACACACAAACACGGCTCCACATGCAGGGCCCGCGCACATAAAATCGACAGTTCGATTGCGCGTTAAAAGTAGCACACGTGCCCACTACCCAGTGCCCACTAATGCTACCTCCTGCTCATCGCACGGTTTCTGTAAAAACGAAACCTGCGTGCAGGCGCTCCGCTCCGGCGAGCGATGCTATAAAGGTGGTAAACGTGCCCGGTCCCCAGTGCCCGCGTTCCCACACAAGCACTACGGTTCCCATGGAACCCGTCCAGCCCTCCCTCTCCCGCCTAAAGGCTGTCGAGGGGTCGAGCGCGGACATTCTGCCCGCTCTCATAAGCGCGGCCCCGGCCTCAGATGTTACGAGCAAGACACTTATGTCGCAGCTCGCGAAAGCCGCTGTATCGCGAGTCGATCAGAGCGCGCTTTTCACTCAACCCCTAGCTACACGTGCAGATGCATGGGAAAAGCTTCCCGGGGTTTCAAAATGGGTGATAAACATCATAAAAGAAGGCTATTCGCTACAGTTTCGCAGACGCCCTCGCCGCCACGCGGCGCGCGTCGAGACTTCGGTAGATTCGAACGTAGCACATCTACTTCGAGCCGAAATTCAGAAACTTCTGAGAAAAAGGGCTATCAAACCTTTATCTCAGGCTCAGAGCGAAGGGGGGCTTTACAGCAGATACTTCCTGGTACCCAAGAAAGACGGGGGTCTCAGACCCATACTAGATCTGAGGCAGCTGAACAAAGCGCTTGTAAAACGCCAGTTCAGAATGCTAACGACCAGAAAAATCCTCGCGCATGTTCGCCAAGGAGACTGGTTCGTGTCAGTTGATCTAAAAGACGCGTATTTTCAAATACAAATTGCGTCACGTCACAGGCGATTTTTGAGATTCGCCTTCGAGGGCCAGGCATACCAGTACAAAGTCCTGCCGTTCGGCTTGTCTCTAGCACCCCGTACATTTACGAAGTGCATGGACGCAGCACTCGCTCCCCTCAAACTGCAGGGCGTTCGAGTGCTGAACTATTTGGACGACTGGCTCATTCTAGCCCAATCTCATTCAGAGATAGTGGCGCACAGAGCACTGCTGCTGAGTCACCTCGAGAATCTCGGTCTCACAGTAAACTGGGAAAAGAGTTCGCTATCTCCCAGTCAGAATATTTCTTTCCTGGGACTAGAACTGAACTCGCTGTCGATGACAGCGCGGCTGTCACAACAGCGCGCGCTGCGCATTCAGCGCACAGTCAGCTCATTTCGCTGCGGCGCTGTTCTCCCTCTAAAGGGCTTTCAGATAATGCTAGGTCTGATGGCCTCAGCATCTGCAGTACTGCAGCTGGGCCAGCTACGCATGCGCCCGCTGCAGATATGGCTCAAGGGGAGGGTGCCATGCAAAGCATGGGCCACCGGTCGGCTTCGCCTCAAGGTCAATCAAGCTTGCGTTGCAGCTTTAAAACCATGGAAGTCAAAAGACTGGTACCTGTCAGGTGTAAGCCTAGGGACTTCCTCGAGTCTGAGGGTGGTGTGTATGGACGCATCCAACGCAGGATGGGGAGCGCTGCTCGAGGGCAGACCGCTGTTTGGCCTTTGGTCAGAGCGGGAGAAGCTCTTCCATATAAACTGCCTCGAGATGTTAGCAGTGTGCAAATCGCTCACTCGCTTTCGTCCCCTGATTATGGGCTGCCATGTACTGATACGTTCAGACAGCATGTCTGTGGTGTCATACATAAATCGCCAGGGCGGCCTCAGGTCCCTGTCGTTATACAGGCTGACCAGACGCCTTCTGATATGGGCGCGCTGCAACCTCCTTTCACTAAGGGCTGCGCACGTGCCAGGGCACCTGATTGTTGGACCAGATGTACTGTCCAGGAACCGCGTTCCGGCAGGAGAATGGACGTTACACCCACACACAGTACAACTGTAGTGGAGGAAATTCGGCAGAGCGGAAGTGGACCTCTTTGCGTCCCCAGAGAACGCTCACTGTCTAGAATTTTTCTCAAAAAGCAAGGACGCGCTGGCTCATCAGTGGCCGCGCCGTCCCCTGTATGCTTTTCCCCCTGTCTCCCTCCTGACTCAGGTGGTGGAGAGGATCAGGGAAGAAGGATGCTCAGTGCTGCTAGTAGCGCCGCTCTGGTTGAATCAACCCTGGTTCCCAGCTGTGATGCAGTTAGCCAGCACCGCCCCGTGGCCAGTGCCTCTGAGGAGGGATCTCCTCTCTCAAGCAAACGGCTCTTTTTTGCATCCTCACCCGGAGCTATGGTCCCTTCATGTGTGGGCCATCAACGGGTATCCGCTGACCTCCCTCATGGAGTGTTAAACACGATCACACAAGCTAGAGCTCCGTCTACGCGACGGCTCTATGCGTCGAAATGGTCAGTTTTCTCTGGCTGGTGCACGTCTCGCGGCGTGTCACCCCCAGACTGCGGAGTGACAGAGGTTTTATCCTTCTTACAAGAGATGTTGGATAGCGGGAGATCCCCTTCCACACTCAAAGTATACGTGGCGGCTATAGCGGCTTTCTCTGAAACCGCGCACGGCCAGTCCATAGGAAGGAACGATTTAGTCATTCGGTTCCTTAAAGGAGCTAGGAGACTTAATCCACCCAGACCTCCCACAGTTCCCATTTGGGACCTTTCCACGGTGCTGGACGCCATGAAGGGTCCTCCTTTCGAGCCTCTTCAGGAGATTGATATGAAACACCTGTCGCTCAAGACGGTGTTTCTCCTGGCTCTCACTTCAGTGAAGCGCGTTGGGGACTTACACGCGCTCTCGGTGAGCGCGTCGTGCATGGAATTTGGGCTTAATGACTCCAGAGTCGTGCTCAAACCTAAGCATGGTTACGTTCCGAAATCCCTAAACACACCGTTTAGGGCGCAGGTTATTTCCCTGTCTGCCCTTCCGGTCACCGGGGATAGTATGGACGAAAATCTCATCTGCCCGGTTAGGGCGTTGAGAGCTTATGTGTCACGCTCGTCTGCTTTCAGACAGACAGAGCAGCTCTTCGTTTCATTCAGTGGGCGTCTCAAGGGACTGGCCACTTCGAAACAGAGCTTATCCAGATGGATAGTGGACGCTATAGCTCTAGCGTACGCATCCAAAGGCATTCAGTGCCCTTTTGGTGTTAGGGCGCACTCCACGAGATGTATGGCTTCTTCGTGGGCTTGGTCGAGTGGGATTGCCTTACAGGATATTTGTATGGCGGCAGGCTGGGCCTCACCGTCTACATTTATCAGGTTTTATAACCTTGAGGTACCCGCCTTACAGGCCAAGATATTTTCGGTTTAAATAGCCGTATTTGTTAGACTGACTTTTCAGTCGTCTATTATGGCATAATTATGCTGAAGCTGCTGAGCGCAGTTAATTCTGTACTGATCTGCTAAGCGCAGTCAACTTTATACTGATCTGCTAAGCGCAGTCATCTATATACTGATCTGCTGGATGCAGTCACTTTTGTGGGAGATGGTGGTTAGAACCCACCTCTTTCAGGATTCTCTGTGAGTCCTAAAGGTGATTATGTACTGTATGGACCCCAGCTCAGTGCTCTGGGTCTATGGTGTCGGATCACTGCACACACGGCGTCTTACAGGGTGTTCCCCAATGCGTTGCTACGACAACGCAGTACGAGAGTATCTCTCGTAAGAGAACGTACTCGGTTACTAACGTAACCTCGGTTCTCTCTAGAGAGAGGAACGAGTACTGCGTTTCTTGCCGTGTATGCGCTCTGGTTGCTTTTGCTTTAAAAATCAGAGTTCATAAGCCTGTGAGCGAAATATATAGCCCTAAGCCACGCCCGTTTCGGCGGGACGTGACGCAGGAGGGCGCGAAGTGCCCTCATTGGGTGTGACGTCACTCATGGTCTCGCTCCATTGGCTTAAGCATTTGCCGCACAGCAGCCAATAGGCGCGCGAGCCGTCTCGCCTAGGTCTGTATGCTGTGGCAATGCGTTTTACATTGATACAAAATTAAGGATAATTTTTTGCTTCAGTATTCTCGTGGAAAAGGATTTTCCCCAATGCGTTGCTACGACAACGCAGTACTCGTTCCTCTCTCTAGAGAGAACCGAGGTTACGTTAGTAACCGAGTACGTTTTCGTTTTGCAATTACGGGTTAACAAATATTTTTGTTCTCTCTGTTTTGTCATTTATAAACTTTATACATTTCAACCATAGTATTCCATCTTGGGTCTTTTTAACAAGAACTTAGATTAATGTATGAATTGAATAGTGATTGTGTGAGCTATGATGATGGAACAACCAGTGATACCCTTGGTAGTAGGCCTACCATCAAATGATAGCCTATAGCGATGTCATCAGGATCTTATATATTGTCTATGATCAGGATACACATACACCGGGTGACCACGTCGTGGTCCACCAGAATGTATAGTTTACCCACCTCTTTTTTTACCACTACACCTCTGTATATATATATATATATATATATATATATATATATATATATAATGTTTGTATTGAACAGTGGTGGAGCAACAGATTTTGTGTTTTTTGGAACAAAGTATTGATACAAATAATTTAACTAAAATAATGTTTTTAATAATGTCTAAGTTAATACTTGTTGAGAACAATCACTTTAGCAAAGCTTGGATGTGATTAATTGCGATTAATCATGAATAATTGCCCAGCACTATTATATTTGTAAATATGATGGTTTCATTATAAATATGGTTATTATCTCTAAGGTGGGGACCTAACTTAATATATGATATTTATCTGAATCTAACCATGTCATGTCAACAAATGGAAAAGTGTAAATGAGTGTGCCTTTCGCCCCAACAGCAGGGACCCTTTTACCCCATATACCATAATGCTATATAATCTTCCGTTATTGAAAAACTGTTGCGATAATTAGCTTGAACAAAACTGAAAAACATTAACAAGACCTTTGTCTCAAAATATACTCAATAATTTTAACGGTTCTAATTTGGTACTTGAATCTACTTCCTTTAAAAATATATATATATATATCAGTTTAAATTAGCACAGAATCAATCTTGGTTGCTGTCCGAGATCGCATCAAGGATCAGCCAAATTTGCATCTTGAAAAGCGGATGTTTTGGAACGTGCCGTGGCAAGTGTTTGTGCCATCTAGTGGTTTAGAGGAAAATCAAATCAAAGACATCTTATACCCCGGGGCGCCTTCAGCCCTGCTGCACCCTATAGGCACCAGCGCACAATAGGCTGAATATCCACAGGATCCAACCAATCCCCAAGAATAATGACGGTGTTGGCGAGAGGACTGTACGTCTGCAATAACTGTTATTGAATAGGAATCCCAGGGCTATTGGTCCTTCCTGTTGCCCACATCCCTTCTTCCTCTCTCACTGAAGGCCTCATTAATTCGGTGGGAAGCCATAGCTCAGCTGTGCCCCATTTTTCTTTCTACAAAAAAGGAAAGTTAGTGTTTACTGAGGATTGGATATAATGCCGCCACTCTAGCCTGAAATGCAGCGGTTCTTAAGGCCGTCTGCAGCAGAGCGGTCTCTGTTGGACATTTGAAAAGTCTCTATTAAAGATGTTTGGCAGTGTTAGAATTACATTCCAAAAAATCTGAATAAGATATTGTTGTAGATGAAAAATGTGCAGTCTTCTGTTCAACAGGTACATAGCAGGATTTGCACAATTTTCTACTAAAAACATTTGGCAACACTTTCTATGAAGACATGCTTATAATGAATTATAGCCCTATTTATACTAATTTATAAATAAGTATTACTATAGATTACTTATTACTTATATACATATATTTATAAAGACTCATTAATAACTTTACTGCATTATAAGAACAGTTATAGTTACATTTATATTATTTTTATAATTCCTTACAAGTCATGCCCTTTTTTACAATGTACATGCTCATAATTAATTATACACTGATTTATAAATGATCAAATATAAAAAAGTTCTAGAGACACCTATTTGCATTACCAATTAGTAATCAATTATGTATTTAATGTTTGCATTGAGTCATGATTGGTCATTTTGATTTGTTAAAATCTATATCTCCTCAGTCATGCATGGTTTTGCAGTTGAAATTATACTTAAAAAAAATGTTGTTGCAGTGTTTTGCTAGTGTTTAACAGTAAAATGAATATATCTATATATAATTACTCCATTGGTTAATTACAGGACTTATTGTCCGCTAGTTACGTTTACAAGTAAACAACTTAATGTATAATGAGCACATTGCATGTTTTGACTTAACATAAAGCCATCGATAATACTTTAATAGAGGCTAGTAACTGTATTATCACTCACAATAAGTATTTATAAGAACACAACAATGCTATTAAAAACAATATATTCACTTATTTGACAGAAATAAATCTGAATTACTAAAAAGTTGTGTAATATATATATAATTATAATATAACTCTTCTTCGTATGCAGTATAGTTCTTGGTATATACTATATTAGACTATAGTATAACTATATTTATAGAATAGTAATACTTATAAATAAGTATAAATGGAGCTATAATCCATTATTAGCGTTTTTATTTATTTTTTTGTTGATCTGGCTACAATGATCCTAACCTTCTCAACTGTATACAACAATTCAATTATGTATATTTCTTTACATAATGAAATTTAATTGTAGAAAAAAATCTTTAAAAAAATTTTTAATGATTAATTTAATTACAAAAACATACATTTAACTGGTAAACACACTTTTGTTGAATGTATTAGAATTCACCCTCAGCCCATTGCTCTGAATCTTCAGCCTCCTGAAATTCTTCAAAAGAGCTTTTCATGAAATATTTATGTACAAACCACCTCTGATCTTGTACTGGAACACACTTTTAGTGCTAACAGAACAGAATTCCAACTGCCAATTACCACACGCCGCTTGGACTCCTGTAACCGCTAAGTTACAACATATTGGAGGAGAGCAGCGCTTCTGCAGGCCTCTTGAATCTGATAAATGTTCCCATTACCTCCTTTAATTCACACAAAATAAATGAATGCAGTTAAGTGTGACTGGAAATGGCTTCTGACGGAACTTTGATTGAAAATTAAGTGTGGGTGAGAAAAGAGGTTATCTCTGTGCGGGCATATTATTAAGGCCCAGCTCTGGCATGAGAGATGTGCTTTGAAAGAGAAAGCAGACTTTATTAATTGCAGTGCCCCGCTGTGTCTCTCGAGGAACTGCCCAGGTGCCTCTCTTGTGTGGCCCATCAACAGCAGTCTTCTCCACTGTCCAGGAGCGATGGCTAATGAAGTATTTAATGAACTCGGGGTGCGTGCCACAGAGGAACACTCAGCAGTGGTCAAGGACGCAGCTCTCGGGTTATAAATTGGAAATTGGCATGAAAACTGCCAGGAAAAGCAGTACGACTGACTGCTTAATGTGTGTAAAATTCCTCCCGTGGGACGAGAATGGAATTCTAGATTATCTAGGATTGATGAATCGGCGAAATGGCTTAAATGTTGTAACAGAAGAAAAGGAAATCATTGCTAATTTGAGAAAGAAAGACAATGAGATGTAGATTGTCCATTTGAATGACTTAAATGCATGAATGTTTCGCCAATCCTTATTACATATTCAGGTCTTTAGCGACCTGAATCTATATCTAACACGGATGGATCTCTAACTGCCACAATAATATAATACTCTCCTGATATTAAGTTAATCAGAGGTGGACAAAGTACACAACTTCCTTACTCGAGTAAAAGTACAGATACTACTGTACAAATATTACTCCGTTACAAGTAAAAGTTGTAAAGACCGATTTTTACTTAAGTAAAAGTACAGAAGTACTTGTTTTAAAAGTACTTAAGTATAAAGTATAAAAGTAAATGTCAATGCATTATTATATTATTGCTGCATTGTTGCATGTAATACTTACAGTACATTATGCCTCTGAATGCTTGCCAACCCTCATATCAATATCACATTTATTTCTAGAACACAGTTCCAGTAGTGAGATTGAATAAGTGTACTCAATAACGTCCATGATGGTTTCGGACACCCAAATGGCTGTTCCCAGTTTTTGGGATTTTAGTATAAATATGTTAGCCTTACCTATAAGCTAGTGTGCTCCAAAACAACAACAAAATTTGCATTTAGAAGACCAAACGCAACGTTGAAAATTATAATCAGGTTGAATGTCAGAATCCAATGTCAGATTGGCGCTAATCTCTTACGTTGGACAGACGTTGTATTGTGGTTGAAAATCGGGTTGACGTCAGAAACCAACATCAGTCGAGTTCTGACGTCAACCAGACTTTCATTTACAACCAAAATGCAACCCCTACAACCAAAATCATCCCTGACGTTACTAGTCAAGGACCTTGACAGAAATGTAGTGGAGTTAAAAGTACGATATTTGTCTTTCAAATATAGTGAAGTTAAAGTAAAAAGTAAAAAGTTTCCAGAAAAAAAACAATACTCAAGTAAAGTACAGATACTCAAAAAGTGTACTTAAGTACAGTACTCAAGTAACTGTACCAACTTTGGTTACAATAGAATAAAATATCTAAAGCATTATTTTATTTTATTTTAATTTTTAATAAAACAGTTAGAGCTTTTTACCATCAACATCACTGTCATCGTCAGAGCTCATTCCCCCAGTGCATTCAGCATCTGGCTCCTATTTGCGATCTCAACCATATTCTTAAAAACATTGTTCTCAACTTCTTCAAAATCAATATTTTGATAGATGTCAGCTTCTTCACCAGATCCACCGTAACAGTGACACTAATATTTGATTGCGCACAGCGCTTGCTCTGCTGTAAATCGCTGAGCCATTTAATATTTTGCTGATTATACTTGTGTATTCTTTTGTTTTATGAAACATCACGTCATAATTGTGTATCAGACATTGCCACCTTGAGGAATAAATATTGAATTGCACTTATTGAGTCATCGGAGACTATTACACTATTACATACCTTGGGTCGCTAGTGACCCTATACAGTTTTTGCAACAAAAAAACCCCAGAAGGAGTGGATAGAAGCATTGTTTACGCAAAAGTAAGCTAACGGTATCATCATCAACATTAAAACATGAATCAAAACTGCCTGACGTCATGCGATTTTTGCTGGCTTCTTCAAGTCTTTGAGCTCTTTTATCATTCTTTCACAGGACTCACAGACTGCCCGTAACATTAAATAGCGTTTTAGCCTTAGCAACCACGTAGTAACACACTAACAATTTACCCAGAACACATAAAACAACAGAAAAATCATTACAAACCAGAATCTCCAAAAACACCTTAGTTTCAAGATGGTAAGTTTTGCACAAACAAGTGCCTTTCATATTGTCTTGTAAACATCTCTATATATATTATCTCTAAGTAATATTAATGAATGCTGCAGGTTTCAGCTTCAGGATATGAGGCTACTTTGTAACAGAGTGTACAGACTGCAGTTGAATAAGTGTTAGCCTTATCAGCTTCCTACCAGCCCCTGTTTACTTGGGTGTTAATAAGTCTGTTGTTCCTGTGATAAACTCATACAGAGGTGCATTTGGAAATCAACACCTTGTCTCAATCATGTCAAAACCTTATTACATAAACAATTAGCATAATGAATAATGAGTGTAAGCTGTTTGAACTGTGTCTTTCTCCACCCAAGCAACATTCGACTCAAAGACGAGGAGCTTTCTTTGGTTGAGGTGGTTTGAGACTCAATGGTTCAATAGCATGGAAGAAACATCCCAGAAGGATGAGGAATCCTACCTGCCACTTCTTACAGGAGTTCAGATGAATATTTAAATCTAAGCTGCATGGAAAATCCAGGACAAGGATGATCCTTTACTTCTTGGAGCAAACCTCCACAACCAATTCCACTAAATCCATCGATGAATCCACGAGGTTCCATTTGGAGCCTGTAAAGGATTACTTCCCCCTAAAAAAATTATAATAATTCGGTCCACATTTACTCACCCTCAAGTCATTTCAATATGATATGTCTATTTCCTCAGTAAAACACAAGAGGAGAAATAATAAAAATGGTTGTTCTTTTTCCAAGCACTTACAATAAAAGCTACCAAGGTTCAAAAAGTCCCCAAAAGCACCATGTGTTTTAACACTAGTTATTCTTTTGCACTAGTCAAATGGATCACTTTAATGTACATTTATGTCTTTTGAAAGCTTCAGTCCCCATTTATTGTAACGCCATGCAAAAGAGCAACTTGTCTTTTTCATTTTTGAAACCTGCACTTTTTCTTTAATTTTCAATAATGGCTGATAGAATCTTAAGTGTTGCTGTAAATGGTTGACTATATTCATGAGGGACTGTGTGAGTAATTGCGTGCAAAGACAAGACTAATGAGCTCTCTCCTGATGCTGAATGTTGCACGTGTTGTGTTGTTGAAAGATCAAGTAAGTCCAAGTCCAAAAACAAATATATTTGTCAAACACCACTAATTGATAGCAGACACTGTGGGAGAGAAGAAGGTAACACATTTGAAATGCATTCAAAATTTCCCCAGTGCCAAAGTGAACGTTTTTTTTCCCCCTTTTTTTCAGGACACCTAATGTTTCTGCACAATAAAAACTAAACAAATCCCATCTGTTACCTGCTAACTACTGGAGCATAACTCATCTCTGAAATATTGCAAAGCTTTCATTTCTGAAGTCCTACATTTCACAAACAAATGTGAAACGAGCCAGAGCACTACAGAAATGGGTTTTTCTAAGATCTGCCGAAACCCTGCTGCCTCACTAGACTAAATCCAATCCAATTCAAATTGAGCATTTTTGTCTTACTTCTTCTTCTTCTTTTTCTTCTGACGATGAGACTCACTCCTAGTATAAAAATCCAATATATTGTCAAGGTATAGCAGTATATAAGTATAACTCAATTAAATTCTCAGTGCATTTTCAAAATAATATTGTAACGCTCATTTCTGTATTGTAATGTAATTGTATATAAAATGTACAGTAATTATTACATTATATTACATATTACATTTATTACTAAATGTGTTCTTACTAAAATTTAAATTGACTTTTTTTTGTGTGAAAAAAAAGGACACCGTTTTGAATTCTATGGTTTTACATATCAGGGCATAATAAAAAATCATCTTGTCTTTAGCAGGTCTTAAAATTAGGAAAATACTACAACCTTAGATGGATATAACACATGACATATTACGCTGTCATTATTTATTTAACAAAAATAAAGCCAAAATGGAGAAGCCATGTGTGACAAACTAAGTACAGCTTATGATCAAATTGCTTGTAGAACCACAACCTTTAGCAGCAATTACTCAAAGTAATCATTTTCTGTGTGACTTTATCAGTCTCTCACATCGTTCTGTGGGAATTTTGACCCACTCTTCTTTACAACATTGCTTCATTTCTTTGAGGTTTGTTGGCATTTATTTATGCACAGCTCTCTTCAGGTCCTGCCACATCATTTTAATTGGGTTGAGGTCTGGACTTTGACTGGGCCAGTACAACACCTTCATTATTTTATTTTTCAGCCATTTTGTTGTAGGTTTGCTGGTGTGATTGGGATCATTGTCCTGTTGCATGACTCAAAATCAGACAAGCTTTAGCTGTCGGACAGATGGCCTCACATTTGACTATCACTTTGGTATAAAGAGGAGTTCATGGTCGACTCATTGACTACAAGGTGCCCAGGTCTTATTGCTGAAAAACAAGCCCAAATCCTCACCCCCTCCACCACTGTGCTTGAAAGTTGTTGAGGTGTTTGTGCTGATATGTTTTTTGGCCAAACATCTCCACTTTGGTCTCTGTCCAAAGAACATTGTCACAGAAGTCTTGTTGTTTGTTCAGGTGCAACTCTGCAAAACTAAACCATGTTTACATGTTCTTTTAGAGAGAAGAAGCTTCTCCTTCATTCCATTCCAAACATGCCATACTTGTCCTGTCTTTTTCTAATTGCACTGCCATGAACTTTATCATATAACATGCTAACTGAGTAGAGTCTGAAATGAAGCTCTTGTTTTTTTATTTATTTTTTTATCTCTGAGCATTACATCTCACATTGGGGTGAATTTGCTGGGACGTCCACTCCTGGGAAGATTGGCAACTGTCTTGAATGTTTTCCGCTTGTAAATAATCTTCCTCGCTGTAGAATGATGGACTTCAAATGGCTTGGAAATCGCTATATAACCCTTTCCAGATTGATGGCAGCAGCAATTCATTCTCTTAAGATCATTGCTGATGTATTCCCTCCTTGTTACTGTGTTAACACACTCCTGAATGCTAGTCTAGACCGACAAACCACCTAAACTTCTGCCTTTTGGTTGCGCAATGCTGATGATCAGATAATCGAAGGCATTTGATTATCAGCGCCTGACTGCTACATAATAATAATACGTTACATTTACATACCCTCTTCATTCCTATGGAAGCAGTAAGGGTGTACTTAGTTTGTCACACATGGCTTCTCCATTTCGGCATAGTTTTTGTTAAAATAAATCATACAATTGTGTAGTGTGTCATGTGTTGTTGTTGATCTGAAGTTGTATTTACCTAATTTTAAGAACTGCCAATTGGGACCAGATGTTTTTTTGTTTTTGTTTCTTTATTATGTCATGATACTTAAAACCGTAGAATTTGATATACTTTCTTATTTTACATGACTGTATATTATAGCCTAATTTCACAGACATTAGGACATTTAAGTAGCTTTTTTATAAATGTGCTCTAGAAAAAATAATTACTGGTGTGCATCTTGAGACAAAACAATGGCACCAACATATTTTAAGATACTTTATGTCAGTGCAAGTTGCTTTCAGTTAAAACAGCTCAAACATGCATTTTAATCTGGGACTAGGCTTAAGCCTTGTCTATGACAAGGATATAAAGGATATTAAACCGGGGATATATTATCAGATTGTTTTAATGTGTCCCTTTTGTAGTCGTGCACAATTTGTTCCCGGGAAAACACATGGTACGTAGAAAAATACAATAAATGAGTTTCCAATTCCTTATTATTTTCTTCCCTTTGAAAATATGGCAGTATGAATAAACATTCACTGTTCTTGCTTGGGCATTTTGCCTAAGAGTTCTCTTTGTCTTTTACAGAAGAAAGACAATGATGCAATGTTAGAACAATGTAAAAGTGATAAAAGTTCCATTTTGGGCTGATTTTATTCCTTTAAGAGAGTATCAATCAAATTCATAGCTTAAATAGATGATAGGCTCTGTCTTTATTTCAGCTGCGGGCTTTAGGAAATCACGAGGGATTAAAGCGAATGGTTAACCGGTCTTGAGCTGAGAGACGCACGGGTCTGCCTGCGCTTTAGCTTCAGCCTTTATTCGCTCCTCAGCCTAATCTCACTAAATGAATTGTGGGCCGTCTCTCCATCAGAGCAGCTGAGACATGCTGATGCAGTAAACGCTCTCTTTAACATGATTAACATTTTTTGGTTCTTGGTGATCTGTTTTTGTTTGGCCTTTTTTTTTTTTTTTGCAATGGTCTCTGTCAGCAGAATTAATATCAGACTGCCCCCTTGTGGATGAAACTGTCATGGTTTACTAAAGAACTTAATAGCATAGCTAACTTTTACAGTGTGATCTGTATTTACGAGCCTGCCAGCCTATGTTGGTAAATTGCAAAGACCCAAGAAAAAATTAATAATTACTAAAACATCTGTTGAATATTCACTTTTTATGACTTTTGCACTACTTTCATCCAGAATTTGTATTCTGTATTCTGTAAGGTGTATTCCCAATCAGTATTTTTGTCATGTTTTCATGTACAAATATCTAAGCAGCATTGAAACAATCTCAATTTACCGGAGAATGAAAACTGCATACGATCTTAAGACTTGCTTTTAGAGAGTATATCTTGATTAACCAACATGATGAAGTGTAACCCTGAACAAATAGCATTGTGATTTTATGATTGAAATTACACCAACAGTTATTTTAATGGTCCTACTCTTGCATCTTCATAATAATTGATTATTATTTGGACTGGACTCTTTGCCAGAGGGCCATTTATTTCACTGCATTGCTGTTTGAACATCCCTCTTGTAACCTGGAGTAACCTTTGTGTTTTAAAACTATGACAAGTAGGCCTACCACAGTGTGTATGCAGCTGAATTCCCATTATCTCTCAAACTCCCATCAATCTCTTTGTTCTTCAACTGCCTAAAAAATCAAATGACTTGCGCTGAAACTTCTGTTCTCAAAATGCACTTTGATCTGGAGTCAGCAGAGGCGAACGCTGACTTTTGAATGTGATGAAGGCTAGAAAACAGTATACATTTATTTAAAGTGCAAGCAAGCTTTACCTTGACTTTAATGGTCTGCAGGAGGTTACCTCAACAAACAGGAAGGGAGTTTGATCACTTGGTTGCTGAAATGTTGGGAGTGAGTCAGCAACCGGCAGGTTAGCACTGTGCCTTTGATTAAGTTTCTCCAGGCAGACCTTCCCTACAATTTACCACACACATTCAGACTACAGTGCAAATCAAAGCACATTTAACTCTTCACTGTAGCGGATTTATGTTCTTCTTCTTTCTTCCTCTTCTTTTTTTTCTTCCTCTTCTTCCAGAGCGGCTATATATTAACTAAATTAAGAACTTTTTTGCAACAAAAATGAACCATCACTGAACTTACTTAAACTGGACTATGACGCTATTTTCTTCTGGATCTGAAACTAACTTTGTTGCATTCTTTTCCTGTTATCAGAGTAAAGCTGCTTTTAAACAATCATATGATTGTAAAAAGAGCTTTATAAATAAATGGAATTGAATTGACTTCTCACTCCTAGGATGAAAATGCAATGTGCCTACCTGGTTACACTTTATTTCAATAGTCCACTTTAGACATTCTCACCTAAAGTACCTTTGCAACCACATGTCAACTAAATTCAAAGTTGTTTTTGGATGAGCGAGGATAATTTTTCTTGAAACCCTCCCACACAACATGTGGTGATTTATATATATTAGGGCTGGGAGAATTGACGTGTTAATATTTGCGATTATTTTGAGATGTTTAACGCATTTAAAAAAATAACGCAATTGACGCAGCACTTTTTTTGCCTCGCTTTAATGACTTAATGTTGCGGTTGTTATTGTGAGTGTGCCGAACCAAGTCACCCTGTCTTGATGGAGAAGGACAAGAATGGAGTTTTAGGAGGAATGTTTGCATTTAAAAAGTTGCCTGATGGCGCATTTGACAAAACAAAGATGCTGCCGAAAATTATCGGCCGGAAATGGCATTTTCGGTTTTTGACTGAAAGAGAAAAAAGGCAGAAAATATAAGGCAGAAAATATGCCGCCCCTTCCCTCCATGTTCGGCAATCAGGTTTCAATTGTGCAATTAATTCGTTTTTTTTTTTTGCGATTCTCAGCTGTATGTATATATATATATATGTTTTCTGACCCCAAGACTCAACTAACCTCTGCATTTCTCCATCTGTGATCCTTGGAGAGTCTTTGGCCACTCAAACTCTCCTCCTCACCGTCCGTCGACTGACGCTCTAGAGCGTCAAAGTGCGCACCTCTGACATATCTATTAATAACTTCGGAATGGATTAAGGTATTAACTTACTTTTTTTTTATGAAAAAGCTGACATTCGTCTGCATAGACAGTGTTGACTTTCGCGAATGATCAGCCTTCCGTATTTTAGTGCAAATCTATAGCATTTTACCGCAAAACAAGGAAATTGTACTTTATTCTATCTAATGATATAAAATGCTGTTGGTGTGTGTGAACCAATCACAGATCTGTGTGTGAACCAATCACAGACCAAAAACAAAAAATGACGTTGTCAGATGGGCTAGGAACGTAAAAAAGGGGAGGGGTTTGAAATCAATTCCACCTGTGATTCCCGGATTGTTTGCTGACGCAACTTTTTTATACACGGTCTTTGGACGCGCACATTTGGAGATATATCAGATACGCTTATTTGTACTTGGCAAGATTATTTTCAAAGAAAACATGGCACAACGAAGATTCTCTGCCGAGCAAGTTGCTGAAATGCTTTTTGCCGACAGCGATGAGAGTGAGAATGGATCTGATCCAGATCGGTTTGATTCGGAGGAAGAGGATCAAATCTTGGACGGAATCGATCCATTTGAAGAGTAAGTATTATGAATGCTATATTGCTGATAATATATTGTCTAATATATATTGTATCGTTTTTTTAGTAGAATTATTTTATTTTAGCTTTTCAGAAATAACGGAGCAGTAATCAAATAATGTGTGCCATCAAATAATGTGTGCGTTTTGGCCGCATGTAACGTTAGTCCATCTTCATTTATAACCTATTTCGTTTACTTTGCTTGTCTATTTTATTGTAATGTTTTTTAGGGAAATTTTATTGTAGTTTTTCAGAAATAATGGTGCAGTAAGCCTTATCTAAGGCCTGTACTATTTGTCTACATGGGAGGGGGTTTGGTTGGGTTAGACATTGTATTTACTCTGTGCATTTTATTGTAATGTTTTTTAGGTAAAATTTTATTGTAGCTTTTTAGAAATAATGGTGCAGTAAGCCTTATCTAAGGCCTGTACTATGTGTCTACATGGGAGGGGGTTTGGTTGGTTTAGACATTGTATTTACTCTGTGCATATAATACTATGATGAAGGCTCCAGTAATAATTTTGTAGTTAGAAGTCCTATGACTTGGATGTAAAAAATGCACACATGATGATGGCTAGCTAATCTTTATTTCATTATAAGAAAGGTTGTACAACTTTTGATATGTGGGAATCTAAACTAATGACAAAATCTGTGTGTTTTAGTCTAAATCTGGAAACCACAGAGCAGCCGAGTACATCTGCTGAACCCAGGACCCCGACCGCTCGCCCTTTTCCACCCAGCACCTCTTCTGCTGCTCCTCCTGCAGCCAATATATTTTTTCACCCAATTTTTTTTGCAGGTGTTCTAAAACCTTTGAGGAATAAATATTTGTTGTAAAATCCTTTATTAATTTATGTTTAATATTTTTATATAATAAAAACAAAAATATTTAACTTCTGTTTTTGTGTTTCTTGATGATATATCACATTAGAACACATACAAGTGTCTCAAGAAGTGTGTTGTCAATGCATCCACATTGTAGCTGAGAATCTATAGAATCCAGAAATATGTCTCTCTTCACTCTGCTATGAATATTGACCATTCCAGAAGCCAAAATGTCAACATAGTGCCAGGCGGACTTAAAACCCCTTAGACTTTGAAGGGTTAAGACAATATAGACACACGTCCTCTTCCTGGCAGATTCGTAACATCTTTAGTTGATTGGAACTTCTTAATTACTGCCCTGAAGGTGAAAATGGAAATGTTCAAATCTTTAGCTATTTTCTTACAGCTACTTTATATTTTGTGAAGCTCAGCAATCTTTTACAGCACATAAGAACTATATTCTTTGGCTTTACTCATTGTGATGGGTGATTAAGGAAATGTGTTATTTGTGTTTCTTCATATTTATACTCATGTGAATATATATTCATGCAAATATATATTGGGAATATACTTCAGATACTTTATATATTAACTGTACTTGCAGATAATACTGAGTAATATGAAGCAACTACATGTACTTACTATAGGGTTAGGGTAGGATTAGGGTTTGGTTGAGGGTTAGTTGCATGTAGTTGCAAAATAAAGTGTTACCAAATAAAGTGTAACCTAAAAACCTTACAACTTCAGTGGTTGAATCAATATAAGCAATTATGACAGGGAGATTATGACGTGACGTAAGTGTGTTGTGAAGTTTGTGCAATAAGTAACGTTATAGTAGACCGGAAACAATGAATTATAGTTAAAAAAGTTAAAAATATAACTTTGCTTCAGAAGACATAAATTCATCCACTGGGGTTGATTATTATTATATTTTTTTTATCAAGCATCAAACGAGCGGCATCCATTCAATGGCATTAAATAGACAGAGATTGAGATATATAGTAGAAAGAATACAAATGATAGTTGATTTCAGGTGCAATTTGTGAATAGATGTTTACAAGTACACGTTACGAAGCAGCTGAAAGAATTATTGGTTGCTATTCTGTCCTATTATCGTGACTCCACGATAAGCTTTGTTCGCAGTGTTGCTTTCTATCTGTCACTGGGGGTCTGAACCCACAGACCATAGACATGTGTAAGCAAAATTACAGAACATTTTCGTTCTGGCTTATCTGAACCCACACAGATAAGCACTCCCGGAGAGATGTGACCTGGTGCACCTGCAAAAGCATTTCACAAAAGATTGGAATTTTATTTCCAATCTGTTTTGTGCTGGCTTCAAACAATTAGAGTATACTCCAGTGCAGGTCACATGGTCAAAGGTTTATTTGGCCCGCTTAATGAATGGTCTTTGTATCTACCAACATGTATAGACCAATTGCACTTACTATTGCAATTATGCATCCTAATTAAGACCCTAGTTTAAACAGTTGCACAATATGCAATGTATATCATGGGTCATAATAAGATCTTTTATTTCTTTGGTGATGCTTAAGGTGATGCTTATCCTTTATCAAATATTAATAGTCAACCTCAAAAGTCAAACTAAAAGTCAAACTAAATAATAAATTAGCTATTTATTTATTAAAATATCGTAATTTTCAGTTAATATACATTAAATTAACATCAAAGCTGAATAAAAATCATGTATAAAGAAATAAAGATATTGGCCAATTAGTTCAAAATAAATAAAATAAATAAATAAATATACATTAATAATAATAATACAAAATTATAATAATACAAGTAGTAATCATAATTAAATTTTAATATTATTTTATGATATCACCATTTTAAGAAAAACAAAAATCTAAAATGGTCTGTTTTATCTATTGGCCATTTTTGCCATTTCAAGTACTAAAAACTAGCAAAAGAAAAAAAGACATTGGGTCTCATTCACTAATACAGTAATTGCATAGGCTACACGTTACGCTTTACACTTCTCATCAAAACTTTATTCCTAATTCATAAATAATTTGTTCTAATGTTGATGAATTCAGTGTATTCTAAATATGCGTATCTGTGTCTTTATGCAGATACCTTGCAGCTTGAGCTAACACACCTTTTCTAACTCTAATAAATATCTCTCTGTGTGTGTGTGTGTGTGTGTGTGTGTGTGTGTGTGTGTGTGTGTGTGTGTGTGTGTGTGTGTGTGTGTGTGTGTGTGTAAAACATTTTTATAAGGCCACTGTTACAGACCTCCCAGGCTCTCACAGTGCACTCCCCCTCCTGAATACTGAGCACACACACACACACCTTCACCTCATCATCACCTCATCATCACCTCCACTATAAATACACACACCCCGGTCACGGTTTTACATGAAGTGGACACTTACCTTGTTTCCTCTTGCGATCATCCAGATGTATCCAGTGAACTTGTTCCAGTCTCCACTCCAGTGTCTCCTCTTCTATCTCTCCAGTGATCCCTCTCTAGCGTCTCTTCATTCCTCTGTGTCGCCGTTCCCACCTGTAGCCTGTTCAGCAGTCCCGCGAAGTGTGTGTATCCTCACCGTCATCCATCGCTCCGTCCACCACTCATCAAACCTGTAGGAAAAGACATCTCATTCACCGCTCTCCAGCCAGATTATCATTCAGACTTTCCACTTACCATTTTGCTCATTGTTGTCAATAAACATCCTTTTCACGTTCATCCTCCTTGTCCGAGTCTGCTTCCATAACAGCCACCAAGAGTGTTTGGTTTTTGCGTACGAGTAGTTTCAGTTGTTCCTACTTTTTATATATATATATATATATATATATTTTAGAATGTAAGTTATGAATAAATAATTATTTGTACGTGAAAATGTTCATATGCAGATTTCACACACAAATCCGTGCATACGAATGACCCATTGTCTTGTTTTTTTTATATATATTGTAATTATACAATATTGTAATTTTGGCTATTATTATATAATTTGTAATTGTATCATTTTGAAATTCACTGTTTATCACCCACAAAGGAGAAATGTGAGAAAGAAATCAGATTTAAAAAATAATTTATGATATTGTCAGAAATAATAATAATAATTCAATACATTTATATAGCGCTTTTCTCAGCACTCAAAGCGCTTCACATTTGGAAGGGGGAATCTCCTCAACCACCACCAATGTGCAGCATCCATCTGGATGATGTGAGAGCAGCCATATTGCACCAGAATGCCCACCACACACCAGCTTACTGGTGGAGAGGAGACAGTGATGAAGCCAATTAATATATAAGTATATTATGGGGATGATTAGGAGGCCATTATGGGCAGAGCCCACTAGGCACATTTGGCCATGGTGCCAGGGTTACACCCCTACTCTTTCGAAATATTTTTATTTTTTTTTGGGGGGGGACCACATTTCTAATGTCCCCATCACTATACTGGGGCATTAGGACCCACTCAGACCACAGGGTGAGCACCCCCTGCTGGCCTCACTAACACCTCTTCCAGCAGCAACCTGCTTTTCTCAGGAGGTCTCCCATCCAGGTACTAACCAGGGCTGCGTTTCCCAAAAGCATCGTAAGCCTAAGTTGATCGTAAAAACGATCGTACGACTGATCTTAATATTATGGTCTGTTTCCCAAAAGCATCGTAGCTTAAGTTGCACTTAAAAATCTACGTAGAACTACGAGTGCTCTGGAGTAATCATCCCCAAGTGCATCGTAAGAAGACAGATTTCTGAGGTCACCTGCAGGACAACCGGCAGATTACACTTTTATCTAGATTTAACACACTGCAACATAAGTAATATAATAATGTTTTGATTGTACTTTATTGTACACTTTATTTTACTCGTTTTTTGTTTACATGAATTTATAAATGAAATAATTAAAAAGGGAAGAAAAAGATAGAAATAGACACCTACAATTAAATGAATTAACAAAAAAATATATAAAAGAAGTAATGTGGAAAATATGCTTCAAGGTCAATATAGGGATGAATTTAAAATAAAATCTGTCAATAACGTGCACGAAAACCAGCTATGTATTGGCGATTTCTTGGTCGGCCATCATGTGGTCCCATGCCATCTTAGTCGTCGTCCTCCTCTTCCACCTCTTCATCTTCCTCCCCGTTAAGTAAGGGCACTCTTTAATGTAATCTTTTTGAAAGGTATCTTTTTTTTCAGCCATTTTGTCAGTGCCTCCGCCTGTAGGTACTTTATATAGACTTGTCTTGATTGCTAATCCACAACAGATGACGATTATTAGGTTAAACGTTCAGAATAAGAACAGAATAAGGTAATATTTCAGCACTTCGCAAATGGACAGCGACTCTTAAGTAGCACGTAGAACGCGTTCTCGCGCGTTCATGTTAAGTGCATTTTTGGGAAACGCGCGTGGAATTGCCGCGAGCGTTCGTAACCTTGCACGTAGAGAGCGCTCTTAAGAGCTAAAATACATCGTTATCGGGAAACCCGGCCCAGGGCTGCGTTTCCCAAAAGCATCGTAAGCCTAAGAAGTTCGTAAAAACGATCGTACGACTGATCTTAATATTACGGTCAGTTTCCCAAAAGCATCGTAACTTTAGTTACGCACTTGAAAATCTTCGTAGAACTGCGAGTGCTCTGGAGTAATCGTACATCCCCAAGTGCATCGTAAGATGAAGTCACCTGCAGGACAACCGGCAAATTACACTTTTATCTAGATTTAACAGATTACACTTCAACGTGAGTATAATATAAGGTTTTGGTTATACTTTATTGTACACTTTATTGTACTCGTTTTTTGTTTAAATTAATTTATAAATGAAATATTTTAAAAGGGAAGACAAAAATAGAAATACACACCTAAATTAAATTAATGAACAAAAAAATGTATAAAAGAAGTAATGTGGAAAATATGCTTCAAAGACTGAGCAAAATAGGGAGGAATTCAAAACAATCTGTCAATGACTTGCTGACGTGCACGAAAACCAGCCATGTATTGGCCATTTCTTGGTTTTCCTGTGGTCCCATGCCATCTTCGTCGTCCTCCTCCTCTTCCACCTCTTCATCTTCCTCCCTGTTAAGTAAGGGCACTCTTTAATTTAGTCTTTTTGAAATGCATCTTCTTTTTTTTCAGCCATTTTGTCAGTGCCTCCGCCTGTAGGTGCTTTATATAGACTTGTCTTGATTGCTAATCCACAACAGATGACGATTATTAGGTTAAACGTTCAGAATAGGAATACATATAAGGTTATTTTTCAGCACTTCGCAAATGGACAGCGACTCTTAAGTAGCACGTATAACGCGTTCTCACAAGTTCATGTTAAGTGCATTTTTGGGAAGCGCGCATGGAATTGCAGCGAGTGTTCGTAACCTTGCACGTAGAGAGCGCTCTTAAGAGCTAAGATACATCGTTATCGGGAAACCCGGCCCAGGCTCAGCCCTGCTAAGCTTCAGTGGGCATCCAGTCTTGGGCTACAGGGTGAAATGGCTGTGGTACAGGAATAACATGGGTTCAAGCCCTGCTCAATAAAACAGAGACTGATTAAATCATTCTGGCACTCAAACCTGCAGTTAAAGGGACAATGGTAAAGGCTCAGGGAAGAAGGAGGTGGGACCGGTGAACGGTCAACATAGTTTAATCGTAAAATAAACAAACAACAAATGAATGTAAAGCAGCAGCTCCTCATGGAAGAATGCCACATTTAAACATGATAACAACAACAACATGAAGTCCAGGCCTGGTCATCTCTCATCTCTTAATTAATTAATTTGAGGGAATAATATTATTTATTGAGTTGCTTGCCCTTTCAGGGCAAAAGTGGGCATTGAGAGCTACAGTATAATGGTCTCATATAGCTCAACTTACTGTCTATATCTGCAGTTCTCAACTGATACTCAGTCTGGGAAAACCCTGACGAACTTCCGGCAAATTTGAGATTTGCTCTGCAAGTCCGTCTGGCCAAGAGCCCATTCAAACCCATTTCCAATTTTTCCAAATCGAGGCACCAATCACAAACTTTAAGGCGGGCTTTACACGATGACGATAGCGCTGATTGGTTTTAGGTCTATCCAATTGCACCCAAAGGCATTTAAGCGACGTCCGTTAGTGACGCCCCTTTGGAAATGGACTTTGAATGAACCTTCCCTAGACCCACTCACAGTTATAACTGAGAAGCGTCTGGTGTCAACCATTAGTTCTTTCTAGCTAATTGTCAAGAATCCTGTGAGTTATCATTGATAACATAATAGCTGCCATGTAGAAGAAGAGCAGACTGTTTCAGTAAATATTGTGGATTAAGTTACAGCTGAATGTTATGAGAAGTATAACAATCGTTGTTTCACACGGCAGGAGAATATAGACGTTTGTCCATTCTGAATAAACTTTGAATACTTGATACTGTCATGCTGTGGAAAGTATCACGGTACAATGCACTCACTTAGCATTAGTGCCACATGCATGTGCAGATGAAGAGGCCACATCATCCTTGAACGAGTCACAAGTCTCATGCCGCTAAGTCAAGATAGACTTCATTTCCACCACATTAAAGCGAATAGATATACACAGATAGCAGTTGTCACTTTCATTATCTGGGGTTGTCACTCAAAATGGCAGCTCTCTCTCCCCAGATCCTCTCTCCGAGGATGAGAGGAGTCAAGGGTGCTGGAGAAGAAGGCAGGAATTGAAAACTAATAGCAGTGTTTATAGGAAGAAGGGAAGAGAGTGTCAGAGCGATATGAACCCATCTTCTCTTCATACAAATGCACACGTCTGGATATTTGTACTGTTCTTAACTGAATGAAACTTTTTGAATTTGGATGCTGATGGATTCAGATTCCTTTGATGATGCATGGGAAATTTGTGAAGAGATTGGCCACCTCATGAACTCTGCAGTGACAGCAGTCAGCAGTCTGTCATAATAATCAGAACCAGATGTGTGACAAGAATACATAACTTTTTTTTCAGAGAATAGCTCTGTTTATGCACAGATAAAAGTTATTTGTTGATTGTGCTTTGACTTTTTTAGAGGACACATTTAGAGCCAAAGTGTTCTGATTTGTTGCTGCAAAGAAAATAGCATGTACTATATTAATAAATATAAAATATATATAATGTAATAAAAAATAAATAAACATTCTGTTAAAAAAATAAGGGATAGGAATATTTATATATTTTTTTGAAAGAAGTAAAGTTATGCTCACCATGGCTACATTTATTTAATCAAAAACACAGTAAAACAATCTTCAATTTAAAAGGACTGTATTCTATTTTAATATATTTGAAAAAGTGATGTATCCCTGTGATGATAAAGCTGAATGTGCAGCATCATTACAGTCTTCAGCATCACATGAGCCTTCAGAAATCATTCTAATCTGATTTGCTGCTCAAGAAATACTATTATTATCAATGTTGAAAATGGTGCTGCATAATATATATATATATATATAAGTGCTGGGTAAAGATTAATCGCGATTAAAAGTTTGTGTTTACATAATATATGTGTGTGTACTGTGTATAATTATTTTGTATATATAAATACACACATACTGTATGCATGTATATATTTAAGAAATATTTGCATATACACTGTATATATATTTATACATACATTATATTATATATAAATATACATATTATATATATATATATATATATATATATATATATATATATATATATATATATATATATATATATATATAGACATTCACCATACAAGTCACCACAACACACTACATTTCCCATAATCCTCCCTGGCCACCTCACACTCTAAAAAATGCTGTTTTTTTTTTTCAATTTTGGGTAAAATATAGACAAACCCAAACGTTGGGTTAAAATGTAATGTAAAAATTTAACCCAACGGCTGGGTTTGTCCATATTTTACCCAAAATTGGGTTGAAACAACCCAGCATTTTTTATCTTCTCAATCTTCACACCTGTTTGCAATCAACCTCATGAGTTCCCCTATATAAGCAAAACGTTGTCTGGTGTCATCGCTACTACAGCAACAGTATATCATCTTTTCATAAGAACTGTTTACCAATGTTGTTCCACAAGGAAGGACTTCCAACTACTCACGTTGGATACCTACCCATTACCTGTCTGTCTCCAGTCCCGGTCCTCAGTCTGTTAGTCTGCCACGCCAGCACCTGCAATACAATAGAACTGTTATTCATCCAGCTAAGTGTTATAATCTTCTATGAATGAATTACCTGTTGGAACAGCTTGTAAATAAACACTGTGTCATTCACATTACCTTCGTGTCATCCTCTTCTGTTATTATGACACAAACAGTATTTTTGCAGTGTGTTAACTTTCTAAACACAACTAAAACTCGTTTTGCCCTCTTGAATTTTGCCATAACTAACTGAATTATTTTTGTGTATATCAAGGACAGAGAGAGTATCGGTTTAACCCAGCATCAGAGGATAGAAAAACACATTTTGGCTTCACTCAAGGCAAAGTTGAGTTTTGAAATCTAATCCCTTTTGGGGACTCTGGCTCTTTAGTGCATTGTAAATACAACAAATACGAGAGACACTCGGGAGAGGACTCATGCTCCCTGCAGGATTGAACTAAAAGTGGGTTTCTCTGCTACAGTGGTCACCTATAACTGTTCTGTGTCAATCCGTTCCCTGTCGGCACTATTTAAGGGCATCTTTGCTCAGTCTTGTAAAGGAATGAAAAGTTGGCCCAAATTAACATTTAGAGCTTTTTATTCATCAAGTACCTAGAAATAATTAGTCTTTGATCAGGTGAAAAGCCTGCAAAATATTTGGAGGCCTATGTAAAAGTACAAATACGCACACAGGTTAAACATGATAATTAAATGACAAATTAAAGATAAAGTGAGCAATGTCATTGAATTTTTTTTTTTTTTACATACACATCTAAACATTCTTAAATCAAGATTTGAGAAGCACAATTACTCGATGTAGTAAAACATATAGAAAAATGGAGTGACTTCACCCTTAGGCAATTTCAGAGAGGCTAGCAATAGCAAGCTAACTTTGAAAGCATGATATACCACCCTCCCTTCAGAGCGTCTCCTACAAAACACAGCAAACAAAGTGTCAGAAAAGACACTGTTAAACTACCGCATGTCTCAAAGCCCATAACATTACAATAATAATGTGTAAACAACTAAGCACTATGACTTGTACCACCTGACTGCTGAATATTAATTTCGGCATTGACAGTATTGCCATAGAGAATATGAATGTTGCTGCATGCTGGGACGGCACCTCCATCTTGAGAGGATCGCCCCTCAATTACTGACACTGAAATTAATACCATTACCTAGACCTTTTGTTTTGTTTTCGCCTCTAAATTAAATATTCACATTCTACATGGTATTGTTTGCAGGGAAGAACAGCTATTTTATTGCATTGCATGAAGTTTGATTATTGTCATTGTAAATATTAACTTTTTATTTTTATTTTTTGCTTAGATATTTGTTCTGTACGGAAGAGGATTGGGGCCAAGCAATAATAAAAAAAATTAAACCATCTCGAGATTAAAGTCATTATAATGCGAGATTAAACTCGTTACATTTTGAGAAAAAAGTCGAAATACAATCTTGAGAATAAACTAATTAAATATCCAGAATAAATTTGTTGTGTTTCAAGAAATAAATCATTAGATTTCTAGAAAAAAGTCGAAATACAATCTTGTACACAAACATGTGGAATTTCGACGCTTGAGAAGACGTCAGTACACTTGCGCTGGCCCAAATGCACTCTGGCATATGACAGGCTGACAGCTATAATAAATTAAAACCGTACGGCATTAGCATTAATGGCTGTATAGATGGTTACAGTCGTTACATTCTGTACACAACCAACGATCCTAAAGTAATAGCCAGTTACTTCATAAAAACAGTAGAGGAGGGTGTCCCGAGAGGATCCGCGCCGACATGGGGACCGAAAATGGTATTCTGGCAGCAATGCAAATATTTTTACAAAGTAACCATGAAGACAGTTTTGCAATTTAACAAGTTTTTTTCTCGAAATTTAATGAGTTTATTCTCAAGATTGTATTTCGACTTTTTTCTCAAAATTTTACGAGTTTTTTCTTGAAACACAACGACTTTATTCTGGATATTTAATGAGTTTATTCTCAAGATTGTATTTAGACTTTTTTCTCAAAATTTAACGAGTTTAATCTCGCATTATAATGACTTTAATCTCGAGATGGTTTTATTTTTTTATTATTGCTTGGCCCTAATCCTCTTCCGTAGTTCTGGAAAAGAAGAACATAAATACAGAGGTGGGTAGAGTATCCAAAAACTGTACTCAAGTAAAAGTACAAGTACTTCTAGAAATATTTACTCAAAGTAAAAGTAACAATCTTAATAGTTACTTGAGTAAGAGTAAAAAAGTATCCAATGAGAAAACTACTCAAGTAGTTAGTTACTAGTTACTTCGGATCATAGGCCGATATATATGATATATATAACATGATATTATTTAGATATTTTTTATTTAAATGACTATTATTATCATTATTAGTATCCAATGAGAAAGTATCCAATGAGAAAAATACTCAAGTAGCTATAGTTAGATATCTTTTATTTAAATGACTATTATTATCATAATTAGTATCCAATGGAAAGTATCCAATGAGAAAACTACTCAAGTAGCTATAGTTAGTTACTTCGGATCATAGGCCTATATATACTATGATATATATATAAAACATGATATTATTTAGATATTTTTTATTTAAATGACTATTATTATCATAATTAGATAGGCTATCTTTGCCACAAAAACAGAAGAGACAAGCATTATTTCTGCCATCTGTAGCCCGAAAATCATTGCCTGTCCTTTGGTTTGTATAATAGTAACTTATACAACTACAGTTGGATTATTAGACAATGTCGAAATATAGTGTATCTGCAGAGTTTTGCATTTAAAGGCATGTAAAGGGAAACATTGACACAGAGAAGAAAGAGTTAAAACTCTTCACATGTGCTCGCGCTGACCGCTACTGAACATCTGAACACAAACGACGATCAAACGCACATCGACGGATCTTCTTCTGTCTGTTCTCCAAAATGTAATCAAATGTATATTTCTGCAAGCATGTTTAAACTGGTCAACAGTGTCTAAGGCAGGCAAAGGCATTCGTTTTCAAGTTGAGTTCGCACGCGACTGCGCAATACACACACATTACCGCGGGATGGCGGGTGTTCATTTCATATGTGGACAATGGTAGCTTATTTATTGTATAAAGTAATGTATATGTCCAAAAAAAACGGGTAATGTCATACTTTGAAGTAGTGCTATCATATCGTAATAATCTGTTTGGTTGTAAAATGTATTACCTGAATGAAATTAAATTGAATATCGTCCTGTGGAACGATATTCCACAGGATATATCGTCCTCAGCATACGAAGATAATAGAGATCTTCATCGCTGGCAAAAATTATGCATTTGCAGATTTGCGTTCACTTGACTGTACTGTAGGTCCACAGCCACTTCATCCAACGCTCTTGATGTTCTTAAATCTTCCTGTTACGACTCCGAGTCGAGTGTGAATTGAAAGCGCTTCAGACGATTCAGTGCGTGCAGGAAACTGAACAGATCATACAAACTGATTCGCGAACCGACAGATCTGCCCACTTGTTTGATGAAGTCTTTGAACAGAATCGACTCAAAAGAGTGATTAATTTGTGAATTGAGCATCGCTCATGCCCAGAAAAAACATACAGCGCGCTTGGAATAAACTACGCATTTAACAACACGTATTGCATTAAAATAAAGTAACGAGAGGAACATCGCTCAACGTAACGAAGTAAAAGTACCGTTTTTTTTTATTAGAAATGTACTCGAGTAAAAGTAAAAAGTACCCACATTTAAATCTACTCTTAAAAGTACAATTTTTCCCCAAAAATACTCAAGTAAATGTAACGAAGTAAATGTACTTCGTTACTACCCACCTCTGCATAAATATTGAGTTAAAAAATAATTTTCTGATATAGAAAATAATTTTCTGATATAGAAAATGATTGAAAATCACTCCTGATTGATGTTGTCATTAGAGGATTGTAGCTACTAGAGGAGAGGATGTTCAGAGCATATGAGTTAAATAAAATATTACATGGAGCTGAGAGTACTGTTCCTGTTAATGATAAACATGATCTGGAGGAAGAAAATGAGTCGAGGGCATTTGGTCCTGCTTTTTAGCACTCTCTGTCCTGGTGTCCGCTGAGAGGAGAGATGCTGTAACACAAAGTGTCCCGGGTGCAAGCGATATGACACGTTTTTCACAGCCTTATTCCTTTTCTGGAGGAGTAATGGTCTATGAGGGACAGGAACTGGCAGATCTTCTTTTTTTTTGGCATGTACGCTATAACATCCACTTTGTGAGTGATAATGCTGTACCTGACAGGCATGAAATAATGTGTGAGTTCACATTTGGGGTTGATATGTGTTAAAGTTTTTAAAAGAAATATCTTATGCTCACCTAGGCTGCATTTAAAAAAAAAATACAGTTAAAACAGTAGTATTATGTTTTTTTTTTTTTTAACAATTTAAAATAACTTTTCTATGGAAGATTGTTTCTGTCACAGAATAAAAAATCTTATCTAACAACTTTTTTTCTCACAATTGCGAGTTTACATCTTGCAATTATGACTTTTTAGCTTAATATAAAGTCGCAATTGCGAGTTATAAAGTCAGAATTGCATTATATAAAGTCACAATTGTGTGTTATCAATTCAGAATTGTGAGATATAAACTTGCAATTGCGAGAAATAAACTCACAATTCAGAATTGCATTTCTGTCAGGACCACTATCGTCAAATACGACTGACAGTTAGCATACAGTTTAGATTGGCGTTATGGTTCTGTTCTGAGCAATTAGGGTAAACAGAATAGAACCAACATGAATGTATTGCAGATTTCATTAATTCAAGATGTTAAAGTACAACATAATTTGAGAATTTATTCTGATTCAAGGAAAATCTGAATGCCAAATCCTGACTGACGAGAGGAGCTGGGGATGGAGGAGGGTAATTCGCTCCTGAGAAACGTGATAGCTGCTAATAATACTGAAGGAGTTTATATATGTTCACAGTGATAGGCGTCGCATTCCTATAGGTAGACGTGGAACAGCTGATGCGAGCTTGACTAACGTGACCTGCCAGAACTAACGCTACGCTTAATGTTTATATCTTGCAATTCTGACTTTATAATACAAATTCACAATTGCGTGTTATAAAGTCACAATTGTGATATATAAACTTACAATTCTAAGGAAAAATGTCAGTCTCTTTAGGGCCCGAGTACCGACGGTGTGAGGACCCTATTGGAATTGCTCTGTTTATTATTATTATATAAACTTGCAATTGCAAAAAAAAAGTCAGTTTTGCGAGTCAAAAGTTGTCGTATAAATATTAAACTGTATATTAAACTAACCATGTTTCTAACATCTAACCTTATTTAATCTCTAACATATGAACAGGAGGTACAAAACCAATGGAAAACTTGTGACTTTGAGTGTGTGCATGTGTGTGTATAAATAACGAATATGGGAAATGAAACTAGACAGATGTCTAAACTCGAAACCAAAAACAGAGTTTGGTTACCTAGTAACAAGAGGGATTGATTGGTTCTTCAGTCGTCTATGAAGAACCAATCAAATTAAGTAATGTTTCATGTCATTTTGCCATACCTCCTTATTCTATAAAACTGTTGAGTTATTTTAAATTCTAAACATTTCACAATATTATTGTTTTAACTGTATTTCTCATCAAATAAATATAGCATTGAAGAGAATAAGAAAATACGTATTAAAACAAAACAAAAAAAATCTTACCAACCCCAAACTTTTGAACAGCAGCAGCTTCACATTTTTGAGAGAGACCTCAAGAGATTGCAACCAGAAAATTACTGACAGAAATTCCTTTAAAAATTAAAACCCCTGGAATATCATTGAATAATTCACTCACCAGTTACAGTTTTAAGAATCACATGTGCACATTTATGGAGAGTTCTTGCTTCATCACATCAAAATGAAAAATCAACCCATCATCCTTGAGGTAAGAAACCAATAAAATAATGTCCTATGTGAAAGTATCTTCTCAGCATTTATGCCACAGCACAATCGGATTCAGACTTTTAATTACATTTCTTTGCATTAACTGTTAGTCAAGACTGAAGAAACGGGTAAATGATGGATAGCTCATTAGTGTGTGTCTGAGCTCTGAGCTGGGGGTTTAAGGTCAGTGCGTTAGTAATGATTTTATGAGTCATCCCAGTGTGAAATGCTCATCAGTGCTGCTGTCGTGTGTAGTCGTACTGTGAGACAGCTTGTGCTGCTTCACTCACTGACAGCGCTGTCTAAAAACAGTAGAGCTTGAAGCGCAGAGCAGCTTACAGTCTTCCACCATGGAAAGTCAAATGATTGGTGTTGAGTATCACTTCCGATGTGCAATGTCTATGTTATGCCCTAAAAAATAAGATATACAGTTAGCAATAGTGGTCTATTTTATTACACTATTTTATTACACTACAACAGAGGTTCTCAACTGTTGCTTGTGACCCAGCATTTGGTTGCAAGTCTCTTTTAATAACATCACAAACAGCAGATGCAAATAATACAATTCATCAAACCACAGTGAGTGAGCCTCTCCAAAGAGAGAGTGTAAGCTCCTTCCTAGGCGTTGGCACAGGGTGCCTCGCTGAGAGATGTTTTTAGAGCTGCGGGCTGGGCGACACCAACACGTTCGCTAGAATCTAGCCGATGTGTCGAGCCGGTGGCTTTCTGTGGGCTCCCTTCACATGAAGCCAGTTTCACTGTGAGCACGGTTCGAAGTGCCGGCTTGCTGCGCCATTCCCCTCCTATGGACTGGATACGTACACCATACTTGCTCCAGTAGAGTTCCTCTTTAGCCGAACCCTGTTGAGTTCCTCCACCCCCTTTCGGCAATGGCCGTGGCGGAGCGTCCGATGCCAGGCCTAACACTCGTATGCACCGGTGTAACCTGTGTTAGAATGGGTCTCATATGTTGTGATATCTACGGCGATCCCATATGGGTATTCTTCCACGGTACAGCTCCCTGCGGCGAGCCTGTGTCTTCCCTTGGCAGAGCCCGCTCTGCCGTCACTGACCGGTGAGTCTCCCCCCTGTTATAGGCTGGAGCCACCTCAGTGACATTCCATATGTTGTAGTTCCCGGTAAAGCCCAGTCCATATGTGTATCCTCCACATTAGTGTTGTCAAAAGACCCGGTACTTCGGTACCATTTTGGTACTAAAAAAATTAAATGGTTACGGTACCAGCTTTTCTTAAGTACCGGTGGTACCGAAGTATCGGATTAATCTGGTTCTTGATGCACTGTCCGAAAGGTGCACAGTTGTGTCCTCTTCATAAACACACTGAGACATGGCGACCGGCGGCGCTGCTAATGCGGTGGCTCTGAATCCACTTGTTGACAAGAAAGGAGGAAAGAGCCGTTCACATAGCGCGTTTTTTGCGTGTGCAGATTTGTTTTCCAGGCGCGCCTCTGTTCATGGTTGCATAGCAACAATAGATGCAACAGGGAAGCACGCGCTTGTGGAAAGGAGAAAGTGGTGCAAACTGCGCTCTCCATGCTGACGAGGAAGTATTATCAAATAATTAATTGATTTCTAGCCCTTGCAGTAGCTTTACTACTAGATATATTCATTGAGATGAGAAATAAAAAGCCGCCCTGTACAGCTATGATCCGCTGTTCGGCCGAGCTTTCCATGTTGTTACGGAAAGGCCGCTGGTTTTTGTCACATGACCTGTTGGGATGCTTCTATTATAAGCCGCGTGCCTACATTTGAAGTAACGAATTTGCACGCGCATAAAACGCAATATGTGAACGGCCCCTAAAGTGGTATTGTGTGCGGTTGTATCTAGTTTAAAAGGCCTTTTAAATATGAACGCAGTTTTGGATTAAATAAAAGGACAGTCAAGTCAAATAAAACATGTTTTATCTCCTGTTTAATTGGTAACACTACAATAAGATACCATTCATTAACATTACTTAATGCCTTATCTAACACATTGAGTGAACAATATATTTTTACAACATTAATGTATGTTTGTGAATGTTATTTAATACAAACATTTGATTGTTCATGAACAGATAAAACTTTTGATTTTAAAAATGTATTAGGCTACATTTTTTAATTACCCCAAGGAGAATAATTGCTTCACTGTATATAACTATTGTTAGGTCATTTTATCTAATGTTATCTAAAAATTATACACTTGAATATATGCAAATTGTATCTAAATTAGCTTTGGTACCGAAATTGGTACCGAGAACCGTGGATTTTCACAAGTATCGGTACCGAATACTGAAATTTTGGTACAGTGACAACACTCCACATGTTACCTCCCTGCGGGCTGGATGTGGCTTCCGTCGCGTCCCTCCTTCCATCGAAAGGGCACGCTTTCCCAGTGTTATCCAAGACTAACTGAGTGGGTTTTGCGGAACAGCAGTGACTCGCCTCAATAATGTGGGGGGATCAGAAGGCTATTGTCTAGGCACTGGAAGGTGGCAGCATTAGTAGTGTTTTCAATGGTGATCCCATTCAGTCGACTATGTCACACATTGGCAAAAGCCAATGTGTGCTTCTTTTACCGATATATTTTGCATTTCTAATCCAAACAACGTCAAACTTGGCACTGCACTTACTCGTGCCCGTAACAAGACACCCGTCAAGTTTTAAATCCATTGGACTAATGGTTCGAGAGCTATGCAAATAACAGAAACACACACACACACACAAGTGTCCAGGCGCAGGTCCTTCATCAGATCTGGATCCGGCGGACTGCGGTAAACCTCAGATTAAACAGAGAGACTAATATTAGCGTAGATGCCATGTATATATTTATATACGTTTATCATTTTTTATTGATAATATTGATACTATGTTGGGCTACACAATCCAGCTGAAAACAAGTGATTTACAAGGTGCTTTATATCAAATTATATATTTTCATTTGAAAATATAAAAAATATTTATTTAATATATTAAAAATATATAATATAGTTAATGTATCAATGTAATGCATTATCATTCCCTACCTTTCCATGATCCTTAATTAAACAGGATTTTTCCCCTGATACAGTTCCATTCTCTTAAACAACTTCTTATTGCACGTAAGTATATCAAATAAACTCCAAATACTGTAGGTGCTTATGTGTAAGTGTGGGTGGCCATATGATTATGCATTCGAGAAGGATTTTGTTTGCCCCCTGAAAGTTAAAGTATGGTTTCATCGTACATGAAATGCTTTTATTTCAAACGATTTTTTATTTTTCCTGATCCAACTAGACTTTTTTTTTTTTCTGCAAGTGCTTAAAATGATTGAGACTTGCATTTGAGTCTTGGCAGCTATGATGACCTTGCAGTATTTGGCTTGGTGCTGTTGTGAGTGTGGCATTGTGTTAGAGCCCTCGCTGCCACTTCCTGCCCACCACTGAGAGCCTTCTGTCCGTCCCCAGCTGGCCCCAGCAGCGCTCACAATCCCCACAGTGTCTGGCACCACCACAGGTACTCCCCCGACCCACTCCTGCCCTGACAGACCCATAACGAAGGCCTTTATGGTCCTGCCAGCCTAGCCCCTCCTCACCATTCAAAGGCAAATCCATCAGGATTGACTCCCAATCGCCAGCTATTACCTTTCAAGCATCCTTTGAGAGAATAACATTGAAAAGATCTGTATTACGGTAACGTATTTAAACATACTGCACTTAAAATTGCTGTAGACAGATTACCTGTACTGTAGAGATTAAATTTTTAAGTATTTAATATCAAGTAAGTAATATTTTGAAAGACATGAATACTTTTCTACAGCAAAGACACGCTATATCGATCAAACATTACAGAACAGAAAATACATTTATAATATTACAAAAGAGTATTATTTCAAATACATTATTTTCTTTTTAACTTTCTATTCATCAAAGAATACTGAATTTTTTTTCCCACATGAATATGAAGCAGCACAGCTGTTTTCAATGTTCAATTAGCATATTAGAATGATTTCTGAAGGATCATTTGACACTGAAGACTGGAGTAAGGATGCTGAAATTTTTATTAATATTTCACCATTTTACTATTGTTTAAAAAATGCAGACCTCAAGCTTTTCAATGGTATATAATATAATATAATATAATATAATAGTCACAGTGGTGGTTGGGTTAGTTTGTTTTCATTTGGACTTGTCTGCTTGTATTGGCATGTCACAAGTAATATTCACTGTCATTATCAGTTCAGCTGTATCACTTGTGTTTCGTTAATCAGTGTCATCGGTGTTTGCATTCAAGTTCCGTCTGTTTAGTCAGTCTTTGTCCGATCTCTGTGGTAAATTGTCCTGTATATAATTACCATTACACATGTGTTGTAAAGATACATTCATCTTCTTTTGTCTTCCTGCAACCTCACGTGACAGAAGATCGGACCAGCCCATATGGACGACAGGGCTATATTTGTCGCCATTGCTCAAGAGAGCACGGAATTATTTACCTTTGCGGAAAACTTTATTCATTGAGCCGTCACTAGCCCCCTTGACGAAGAAACCCTCAACCTGCTTTTCTGGATATGGGGCCAATTTCCACCAGGCTACCGACCTCCCTAACACAGATGGACTGAACTGGATGGAAACAGGTGTTTGGTGAGCGCCGCGTCCCGATCCAGAAAACAACCAGCACAGCAGCCATCGATTTCACCGCACCATTTTAATGTCTTCACATCATGCCGTTTCTGAGCCTGCCCCCGCTGAGACCACCCTTTCAGAGTCTCATCCCTCCGAGACCACCCTTCCAGAGTCTCGTCCCGTCATGGCCGCCACCATTCCAGAGCCTTGTCCCCAGATGGCCGCCGCCCGAGCCCTCAGTGGAGATGGCTGTCGCTACTCCTGAGTCTGTTCTTGAATTCCCATCCAACCTCCCTCTCCTGCCGCCTCTCATCATCCAGCCGTCCTCCTCATCTCCTATGCTTCCTGTCAGCCCCGTCACTCACCCTCAAGACATCAGTGGAATGGTGGGCTCGCTGAGGGGCTTCCAGTTCTCAGCACCATCATGGACAGTGGATGCCCTGGATCCGACTCCAACCACCGTGTCCAGGATTCCTTATCGGGCCCATCAGTCCACTGGCTCACCCTTGGCTCCTACCTCCATCTCCGCCGTGGCCCATCAGAGTCACCAGTTCTGCCAGGCTTCCACGTCCCCCCGGATCTGCCTAGGTCGTTCATCGAACTACCCTCACCTCTGGACTGCACTCCTCTGGCTATGCCCCGTCCCTTCAGCCCCCCGGCTCCATTGCACTCCTCACTCCCTTCTGCTCCTCATCATCCTCCCCCATCGGTTCCGCCTCTGTCCGTCATCGCCCTAAAACCTTCTGCCCTTTAGGCTCCATTGTTCCTCCCTCCACCGGCTCCACCATGGATCATCATCCTTCCCTCTGGACCTATCACCCCTCTGCCAAGCCCTTCTGCTCCTGATATTCTGCCTGCCTTCTCCAGCCCTTCGCCCACTCCTATTACCAGACCTCCACCTGCTCCTATTTCTTCTCCCAAACCCCCACCTTCATCTCTCTCGTTACGGCGCGAGGACGCGCCTTGTGTGGAGGGGCGTTCCATCACAGTGGTGTTTGGGTTAGTTTGTTTTCATTTGGACTTGTCTGCTTGTATTCACATGTCACGTGTCATCTTCACTGTCTTTATGAGTTCAGCTGTATCAATTTTTTTTAGTCAATCATCATCATCTGTATCACTTGTGTTCTGTTAATCAGTGTCATCTGTGTTTGCATTTAACTTCCGTCTGTTCAGTCAGTCTTTGTCTGATCTCCGTTATAAATAGTGTGTGTTGCTCCCTGTTCTGCTGTCCTGTATGTAATTACCATTAAACCTTCGTGTTGAAAAGATACCTTCATCTTCTTCTGTTTTCCTGCAACCTCACGTGACTATAATATAATATAACACGGCTCTATGGAATAATTGATTCTGATTGGTCATTGCGCCATCCAGCGGTATGTTATGCCCCTGTAAACAACCGGTAAAAACTGATAACACAGGCTCATCCGGGTTACTGAAGTCAGCGCTTCAGTTTTTTCCTCGTGGAAGTTTTGCGTTTGGGGAGGTAATAAAATATTAAAACTCATATCAATATTTTGTGTACAGTTATTTAATTATGTCATCTGGCATTGTGGACTCTCGTGTTTCATACAATCATGCTGCCGTTTTGCGACAATTGTTTTTTACTGGTGTAATGGATTATAAGATAACAAACAGGTACGATTTAAAAAAAAATTTAATCACAAATCAATATATTGTATACCCATAATTATGTATGTGGTGAAATACCATGTAATAAGTGGTATGACTGTATACCGTAACCTCTTATCATTCTATTTAGAACTTGCTGCCTGCTAGCAACTGCTTTCTCTGCGACTCTGCAATATTTCATGTCTAATTATTTACTTGTGTGGCATGTAGCCGTGTAATATGCAGGATAATGTGCAACCAGCCGGTTGTTATGGCAGAATAAACCCCTTCAGGCTAAAGCAAGACCCCTTCGCTTTGCATCCTGATCACCCTGTCTAGGTTTATTCTGCGATAACAACTGGCTGGATATACATTATCTCTTAATATAATATAATATACGTTTTAAGTACAAATACATATGTTATTATAGGACGTTGCTTTCAATTTCATTGCAACTACCCTACAACAATAAAACTGAAATAATAGAACATTACAATTTAATTTAGAGATTGTAGTTGCAATAAATATGGTATTTCTGTAAGAACTTTGCTTACCATGGTAAAGATTTGTAAAGGCATGTCAAATACAATATCAAATTAGTTAATGAATATTACTTGACCTGTTTGAGTATTTTTCAGTCATTTTAGGTAAAAAAGGAAATGTTTGATTTTCCTCTAATGGTGTCCCAGTAATGACGTACAGTGCAGCCTATGACTCATGTAGGGTTGAGAATGGTGACGTCTCATAACACACATTTGAGGGGTTTGCAGAGAAAATATACTCCCCCGGAGCAGGTGCAGATGTGCAACTGGAGTCATTCTGGAACACACACACACGCACGCACACGCACACATACGTCTGGTTTACTATTGTAGTGGGGAGTCTCTCAATTTAGATCCCCACAGTGATGCGAGTCCCCATGAGTCTGTGTGCATTCAGGTTAAAGTCACAACTGGGATAGAAAAGCATGAACACACACACACACACATCTGGTTCACGGTCTTTGTGGGGACTCTAGATGTAAAGGATTTTATACTGTAAGCTGTATATTCTATCCATTTACCCTACCCCTAAACCAACCCATCACAGAAAACGCTCTGCATTTTTACATAAAAAAAAAAAAAAAAAAAAAACTAATTCTGCATGATTTACAAGCTTGTTTTCTCATGAGGACCTAAATTTAGGTCTCCAAGGTGACACGAGTCCCCATGAGTCAGTGTGATTTCAGGTTAAAGTCCCCACTGGGATAGAAAAACATGAGCACGTACACGCACACACCTACTGACTGGCTTTCCACACACTGTGTGATGCAGAAACATGTGAACTACTTTATCACCATCTAGTGGATTTCAACCACAACACACACCTGAACACTCATGAAACAAAATTAAAGATTATTTTTCATTGCATAACGTGCTTGATATTATGCAAACAGTGCCAAATGCGGTCACATCCAGTAAGCTTTAAATTAAAATGTTTGCAAATGAAAAACATTGGCGGAAAAAAAACGATGTGATCACTAAAAGAGCATATTTGATATTTAGAATATCAAATACTCCTTTTGCTGAACCCAAATGATTTATTCATTTTATAATTGATTTAATAATTATTGTATGTTTGTAGTTTTTCAACAAGCAATTGAACATTTTGAGAGAAGCTGTTGGTACAGTAAGAAGTAACACTGGGAAATGTTTCAAGTGATGTTACCTTATATACGTTGCAATATACCGTTTCAGTGTTTTCATTGCATCACGGTACAGCAACATGCATACCTAAAGACAGCAGTAAAGCGCATTGTCAACAGTTGCTGTGGAAACCTGCAGAGAAATCCACTGCAACAGATCTGCAGGTACAGAAAAAGCGCTTGTTCGACACAAGGGGACAGTGTTGCTCTGCAAAACGGACTCGCACCCACTGCAGCAACACACATCTGAATCACTCATTCACTTCCCAGACATTCACAAGTCATTTGGCCGTTTAGCTGCATAGCGCCTAGCATTCCTATCATGCATTCAGATCAACTTGCAGTTATCCCTTTTTACTGAATGGAATAATGTGGAAGTGAAAGCCAAATCTGTTTGAGGCGGGGAGTGGAGCTTGTATTTACTGCTCAAGGCACCATCCCATTACAGCTTACTCATAATTTTAAAGCTGCTTGCTCAGTTGGCAGCTACTGATGCTGGATATTTGTGTCTGTGGCAATTATTTTGTTCTAATTGAGCTGCAGGCTTCAGTTAAGCAGGTTAAATGACTCCCATCTTGTTTATACTGTACAGTTTCAGATGTCTGTTTTGTTTTCATTCCTTTTGTTTTAATTTTTTGCCTCAAAGCCAATGCGTTTCGATTGTAGATCGTTTGAAGATTTGAAAACAAATCTTCATGGTTCTTGTTCTATAATCTGAGCACGCTGGGCCGTGCTTCCCCATCTTATGGGCTTGAAATTGGAGTTATATAGGACTTTTCATAATCAATTAAAGCAAGCAAGCAAAAAAAAAAAAGAAGCCTGCATAGCTTTATGAAACACACTGAGGAAATGATGAGTGCCTGTAGATCTCTTCCACTTGACTCGTTTCCATGGTCACCGCTGCTTTTACTTTATCTGAGGTGGAGATACAGGAAAGTTCATTTCACCTTGGGTTTATTGTGAAAACTCTTTTTTTTCCAGGGCCACAGAGACTAGTGTGTGACATGGTTTTCACGAAATAAAAAAATAAAATAAAAAAGATCTAGTGCACAGACTTGCCGGCTTTGACATATTATGACATAAAGCTATTCAACGAACTGCTGTGAGACCCACAGCAAGAGATTGTCTTGCATCTCACCGTTAGATCAGAAGAGATGAAACACTGAACAATGGGTTCCTCCTGTTTGAAAGAGAACGAGACTCGCTACACAAGCACACTGCAACATGGCAGATATGGAAATTATGTGGATTCAGGACACAAATAATTAACAAATATGGTGTCTCAAAATAAACGTCTTGAAAAATGTGTCAGCGGTTTAGAATAAAAAAAAAACAAATGAGATAATAGTAGACTGAAATTTACCATATTAAGACACAAGGATATCCAGAAGCCAGTTAAAGTCCACCTGTAGTCAATACTGTAATTGTATCCCTTAAAACTTATCTTTGATTCCCAAAATTACATAATTAAACGTTTTATCCTTGGAAAAAAAAATATTCATGCCTTAAAATAGCTTGAATGTAACTCTACATTTAGTTTACAAGTTTCTATGAATATGCAAATGTGTCCCCCCTCCACTCACTCACTCCAGCTCAGAGATCCACTCATTGACGATCACACGTTGACCTGACTGGTTGCCATGTGGTTTGTGACGTCAGAAACATCAGCGATTTCAAACTGCATTTTTGAGACTGTCTTTGGTTCACTGCAGTTTTAAAGAGAAAATACTCAGCAATGGTTTCAACTTATGAATTTGTAGATGGTTTGTCTTAAAGCATATTAAAAACACCAAAGACATAAAAACAACAGCTTGATTTTCACCACAGGGGGACTTTAAATTATCATGTAAATTCAGTTAAGTTTTCAAATGATAAATACACAAATAATTATAATAAAATCTAATAATAATATTACAAAAATGTGTGTATATATATGTATATGTATGTGTGTGTATATATATATATATGTGTATATATATATATATATATATATATATATATATATATAAAATCATAATTATTAAATGTTTAGTTAATTTATTTTGTAATGTCAGTCAGTTCATAATTTTGTCCTGTGAAATGGATTTATATCGTGTCGAATAGTTTCATCAGGGAGTACTACATAAAACAGAAATTCAGTTTTTAAATTACCTCCTATTTTCGATCAAACATCTAGTAGATTCTATATACTTATGAGCAGAACTCTATCATATGTTTGACACCCACATTTTCTTGTTTTATGAAAAGTTCCGGATAAAGAAAAAAGGTTCTTAATGGATTGAAATGATATGGTTTTCATGATTTTTTTTCTCTGCCTCACTTCAAAGCATTAGGAAAATGGAAGCTATTAGCTGTCATGCTGACTCAACCCCGGGAACAAAGGATGAAAGCCAACAAACAAACAAATACAAACATGTAACCTGTGCATCGTGTGGGTCACCTTGATTTTGCCAAGTGCAACATGTTCCTGGATCAACATATATATTTTTTTATCCTGGAACAACATTCCAGTCTGAAAATGTAGTTCTAAATATATTCCTACCCCTAATCATAACCCTACCCATAAGTTATCCCTAAAATCAAAGGGAAATAATATGTGAATAACACTGATATAGAAGATTCTAACCCTGATTGTAAGTCTAAACTAGACATAAAATATAAACTTGTCCCTCAAATCTGATCGCATTGGTCGCATAATGTTATCAGCAGACTGCATGAGTTATGGAGAGACCTGAGTGGAGTGCAGAGGAGGGATATAGTTATCTTAGTTATCAAACTGTACTCCGTCCCCATCAGATTGGCCTTACTGTGACTGCTCTAAAGGCTGAGCCAGTCCAAATCCTCTTGTGAGCTTCGGTAAAGAATAAGGCAATCATTTTTTGCTCTAGTTCCTGCCCTTGTCTTTTCAATAAATGACACCTGCTTTATAAATACTTTCCTTTTCTCGCCGCACAACTGCCTGAACTCTCTTTAAAGCAAAACAACTTGAATAACTTTTGGCTCCTGAATATTATATAGGCTTTTTAAAGCTTTCAAGTTTACCAACAAAAACAATGCTGCCCGTAGGAAAGAATTTATTCGCAAATGAGATCTTTTTAACATCTGCATTGCAAATTTAGCCTTTGCTGAAGTCTCCAGCTTTTCTTCGGAGAAAAGGCCCCAGTAAAAAATGCATCTCCTCTGAGAGTTCAAAAGAGACAACAATGTCTCAAATTATGCTCAGATCGAACTCAAATCATAGACTTTTCTTATTTAATTCTGTCGATGCCGAATTATCAGTGCTATGCAAATTAATTGTTATGCATAACTTTATGTCTGGAATGGTCGATGACATGTTGTTTACAAGCTGTTTTATTGATGTCTTTCCGCAGTTGAAACACTGATTGAGCGAGTACATGAGACAGACATTTTAGTAAGTTGTACTTGTACGGTTTCTTTCAACATTTCTGCGGATCCTGCTATAACGTGACTTGAACTGAGGCAGATGTCATGCAACATTAAAGAGTGCCAAATCCACATTTATTGTTTGATATTGTTTTGTGATAAAATTTACATAATTTGAAAGCTGAGACTATATTTCAGAACAAAGCAAAAAGCTTATTGTGATTTATTGAATGGATGGAAAGGCCTCTATAAATTGTTTAGGGAAAATTTGGTCGCGCATGAAAACAGCATAGCCTAAAAGATTGAAGAATTGATAGTGGTTCATTTGTGAGACACTGCTTCCCTGCCATTAACATAGCAGCCAGCAGCCATATCACCCTGTAGCCCAAGACTGGTTGCCCACTGAAGCTAAGCAGGGCTGAGACTGGTTAGTACTTGGATGGGAGACCTTCTGGGAAAACCAGGTTGCTGCTGGAAGAGGTGTTAGTGAGGCCAGCAGGGGCCGCTCACCCTGTGGTCTGTGTGGGTCCTAACACCCCAGTATAGTGACGGGGACACTATACTGCCAAAGAGCGCCGTCCTTCGGATGAGACGTTAAACCGAGGTCCTGACTCTCCGTGGTCATTAAAAATCCCAGGATGTCTTTCGAAAGAGCATCCTGACCAAATTTGCCCAGTGGCCTCTGTCCATCATGGCCTCCTAATCATCCTCATATATATACTAATTGGCTTCATCACTGTCTCCTCTCCACCAGTAAGCTGATGTGTGGTGGTGGGCGTTGTGGCGCAATATGGCTGCCTATTATTATTATTTATTATTAACGTAAATTTCCGGCTTCCCGTGTTTTCACTGTTATACGCTAGGGGGTGCTATGACACATCTAATGAAAGAGTACTGGCCGGGGGGTACCCACGAGACTGCGCTCGAAGCTGTTTTTTATGAAAGTTGCCCACATTCAAGTGTTGATAAAAAAGACTGCATTAAAGCTACACTGTGTAATTTTTTAAGTTGATTCTTAGCAAAAAATACTTAATTTTTTCAAAATTATATGTGCTCATTCGTTGCACTTCCACCAACTAATCAAGTATTCTCGTAAGCTTAGAATCTGCCATTCAGAATACATAGGAGCGAGTCGCTTCATTGGCAGCATCCTCCATCTTGAAAATACATTACCCAAAGAGGGACATACCTGCAAAGTCAAGTGGTTTACACTCAGTGGCACCGTGACAAATGCGAGGGGGAGATTACTCATGACTGCCGACAGATAACATGGTCACCGTAGGAGTTAAAACACCCTCAGAATGGGAGGGGCTAGAAAGTAATATTCAGTTGGTAGTCATACACAAATTCACCGCTAGATTTGAGTAAATCTTACAAGTAGCTTTACGTAGCTTTAAGCATTTTTTTACTATTTAAAAGCAGAGGGTCTGTTCTTTCTTTTGATATACGGCATATTCAGATATCCATACAACAAAATATTCTGAGGGCCATAAGAATGTTATAAAAATGATAAAAAATGCTGGTGTTGGCTGGCAACTTTTTTTTAAAACATTGGCGGGGAAAGAGTTTAGGCAAAAATATGTCCTCTAAATGCAGATATTTTTCAGTTGAACTAGCATTATGTTAAGTCCAACGGATCAAAACCGAGTGCTATCATGCTTCAGTGGCTATTTTAGTCTATATACATTAAGATATTTTCAAATATTGATGCTTATAACACACCAGTCACTGAAAACGCACATATCGTGCCAGACACATGATAAACGCCTACAGTTGGATCTCGCTGTACAAAGTGCTCTCGTTCAGCTGAGAAGGAGTTTTAATTAATAGCATCAACAAATCAGCTCTCAGAAGCTGCCACAATGTCAAGTAAAGAGAAGGCGTTGCCATGGTAACAGGCTATGCCAATAATACATTCCTGAGGCTGAAGGAAAAGGAGGAAAAAATATATAATGCGGCAATCACGCACGTCAAGTCCGACCTATGCAGTAGCCGTCTGTTTGCGTTCACAGAGGACTCCTGTCTCCCGCACTGCAAAAAAAATTCATAGAATCTCAGCTTGGGCTAAATTAGACCACTCAATACCGGTGTCGTTTTGAGAGACGTCCCCCGAGGTGCTGTTCACCCAGCAACCTCTGAGCTAAGGCCACACCATTTATCATATTGGGATTTTTTTTTTGCATTTATTTTAAGTCACTCCACATATTCACTTGTCACTCGGTCCCTCAAGAGGAAGCTTTGCGCTCATTTCCTCTCCCTCTTCGTCTTCTCTCCGTGTTGCTCTTTTCTAAATCTTCAGGGCTGGACGAGAGCAGAATGACAGACATGTTCTAGCACTGGTTCTCCTTCACTAAAGAGGCCAGGTCTCAAAAAGCAATTTGGCGGTTCAGGTGTTGGGAGGCTGTTGTGTGTTGCAGGCTGAAGGGCAGCTCTGTGCTGAAGTCTATTGCGTTGTATTGTGTCCATGGGGGAAGGGGATCTCTAAATCCAAAGATTCCTGACACTAATCGGATCCGGAACTACATCCCCAGATGTGACCCCCCTCAGGTTTTAATTGAATTGAATAATTATGCCTGGACAGTTCACTTGACATCAGTCATACAATTATATTATTATATTAGAGTTATTATAATGCACAGAAACACAATTTGCAAGTCTCACTTTGCCTCCACAGCCCCATGAAGTTATTATTTTAATGTGTGACATAATTTGCTGGAGATTTTCCACTTGAAGGAGGTACTACATCTTCAGGTATCTGCAATTTTTGGTTTAAAATATTAGAGGGTAATAAAAGTGGAGGTTTTTACTCTCATGTTTAATTCAGTGCTAAAGTTTTATTAAGGTTTATTTAACAACAGTCATTTGTTGCAATACTTTTTCATACAGTATGTTCAAAGAAATATCTTGTTTTGTTAGGCCCAAATTGAGTAAAACGGGTGTTTTTTTCACTACTTCCATAATCATAATAATAATAATAATATGTTTATTTTAAAAAGTGCCTAACTGCAAACTCAAGGTCGCTTTACAATATGATACAAATAAACATGACAGTAGACAAATAAGCAATACGGATAAACTGAATTGGTAACATAATTAAACTGAAAAAGATAAACATGACAAGAATCAGATCAAAAAGTCAGGGATCAGAGAAACAAGAAGCAAAAAGATATGTTTGAAGGTGGGTTTTGAAATCATGTAATGATGGAAGCTCGCAAATGTGTTGGGCAATATAATTCCAGAGAGTGGGGGCAGCGGTACAAAATGCCCATAGTATATGATTGCAGACAAAATATATATCTTATAATGAACATCGATGCAGCAACATATTTTGTGGGAAAATAATTCATAAAAAGTTTGTTTTGTTAAAGAATCTCAGAAAATGGCACCAAGTGTTAACCCATTTGTGCCCAAATTTTTCTGAATGGTTTCATGCATATAGTCGTGTTAATAGTGTCCTATATGAACATATTCTGCATTTATTTTCCCCAGGTTTTTTTTTTTTTTCTTGAAAATCGTATTTGAATGTGCGGCAACTATAGTTGCCGGTGGGCAAATATGTTGTATGCACCCCCTCAATGTAAAATATGAATAGGAGGAGAACATTTGGCATCATGGAAGAGGTGTTAGTGAGATTCTTAAATCTTAAAACACAACAAACAATAAATCCATTTGTCTTAACCCTTGTGCGCTGTTCGGGGTCTTTTTGACCCAGATTTCTAACTTTCATTCATGGATAACATGGATAATTTGACACGGTTTAGTGTAAGATTTTTGCACATCTTTTGGAAAATGCAGTTCCCTTTCAAGGCGGTAACTTCAACATTACGTCAACTGAGACGTATATGGGAACTCCTCCCTTCTCCATTTTTGCTGAAATCTTATAAGCTAACGCCAGCTGAGGGACAGCTGGCCAATTGACGCGAAGCATGCAAATACTGACAGGTTCGCGGGCAGTATAAAATGCATGGGCGCGACAATTGCGTCAGAATCTCTTTCTTCACGCTAGAAATCAGTCATCGTAAAAGTTGCATTAGAGGACTATCAACTTTTCTTCGAAGCATCCGATGGCTACTACATGCCAGATATGTGCGGGCCCCCTGGACCCGCCCGACCCTCACAAGTTCTGTGTCGCGTGCCTGGGCCTCGCCCACGCCGAAGCGGCACTGAATGACGAAACGTGCGCCCACTGCGCCGAGCTGCCAGTGCGCGCCCTCAGAGCCAGAAGGGAAGTGGCTCGAGCAACAGTAGGGATGAGGCCCACTGCCGCCAGCGAGCCGCTGGTGGGCCCTCCCCCGCCCGAGGTTTTCGACGCTGTCAGCTTCGCGGACGCGAGCTTTCGCCCCCCCCCACGCCGTCGTGAACTTCGTCTCCTTCGGAGCTGGCGGGGAAGACGACTCCATGTCGCTCTCGGCGTCGGAACAGGAATGGGCGTCTCAATCAGAACGCCCCGACCAAGAGGGCCCTGCAGACCTCCAGGAGGAGCTCGTCAGGGTCCTCGGTAAGGCCATCACGGAGCTGGACCTCACGTGGAGCGCCCCGGATGAGCCGGTGAGAAGCAAGCTGGACTCGTGGTTCCTCCAGTCGAGCCGTCGTCAGACTGCATCGAGGAGAAGTACCCCGTTCTTCCCGGACGTCCATGAGCACGTGGTGAAGTCGTGGGCTGCGCCCCAATCGGCACGCACCCACTCTAACACGCAGGCCATGTTCGCGCACGTGGACGGGGCGGAAGCCCACGGGTATGTGCGCATGCCTCCCGTCGAGGAGACCGTTGCCGCGCACCTGTGCCCGTCTTCGTCTGCGCTGGGTTCGGACCGCAGCCTGCCCTCCAAGCCGTGCAGGTTCACAGCCCACCAGGCAGACAAGGCCTATGCATCTGCGGGGGAGGCAGCTTCAGCTCTTCACGCCATGGCAATCCTGCAGGTGTTCCAGGCAAAGCTGCTCCAATCCTTGGACGACGGCGCAGTGGACCCTGACGTCATCAGGGATCTGCGCGCGGCAACGGACCTCGCACTGATGGCCACCAAGCGCTCTGCACAGGCTATCGGCCGCTCCATGGGATTTATGGTCGTCCTCAACAGGCACCTATGGCTAACCCTAGCTGACCTGAAGGACTCAGACCGCAAGACGCTCCTGAACGCTCCAGTCACTCCCTCCGGCCTCTTTGGTGACGCCGTGGAGTCAGTCACGGAGCGTTTTTCCGAGACGCAGAAGCGCGTCAAAGCGATGAGCCACGTGATGCCCCGTCGCTCACTCCAGTCACCTGCGAGGTCCCGCTCTTCTTCGGCTCCTCGCCAGGCTCAAGGACAGCCTAGACAGCCCGCCGTGGCGCCCCGCAGCCGCCCCGAACCGGACGCTCTTTTCGGCCGGAACAAGCAGTGGACGGGGCCTGGAAGGAAACGCCAGGGTCAGAAGAGGAGCCCGCGCCGCGAGAGAACCATTGCGCCGCGAGAGAACCATCGCGCCGTCCTCGGCTTAGTTTTTGACACGGTTTAGTGTAAGATTTTTGCACATCTTTTGGAAAATGCAGTTTTTAAAGTAACAAATTATCACTTTAACCAGTAGATGGCGATTTGCTATTTGACTAACTGAAAGACATATTTTCACAACTTTTTCCAGTTGTATTCATATACATATTATGAATTAATAATAATATGTAGATATGATTTGTGAAAAGTATGCCTTTTAGAGCTCTGCAGCCATCTACTGGTTAAAGTGATATATTTTTTTACTTTTAAAACGGAATTTTCCGAAATATGGGCAAAAATCTTACACTAAACCATGTCAAATTATCCATGTTATCTTAATGAATGAAATTTAGAAATGTGGGTCTTTTATAAGGTGAATTTGACATAAAAAAAATGTCAAACGTTTTTTTTATATCTTAAAATATTTTTCTATATATTAAAAATATTTTTTTTTACATTTATTTATATACATTTTGTGGAGTAAAAATGTCCAAATGTGAAGTAAAAACATTAATAAACTGAGTAAAATGACATTGTGAAAACAAAAACAAAAAACATTTTTTTTGTTACAATATTAGCCTACATTTTGTTGCCTGGGGTCTCTAAGACTCCAAACAGCCCGACTGTAAACCACAAACGAAACACGCACAAGGTTTAAAGTGGTGGAACATAGTTCAGAACAAAGTGCAGCCATACCAGGGCATTGTGTATCAAAAAGTTAAATGAAAATAAATAAATAAATAAATACAAATAAATAGAATGAAGAAAAAAATATATCTATATAACAAACAAAAAAACAAATAACAAAATGGCAAATAACAAAAATAACAGTGCATACAGATGTCATTTAAAGGGTTAAGTTATGTTTATGCACTAAACAAGACCAATAACCTTGATTTATTAACACAGTATAATCCATTTTCCCATGATATATGTACTTACAAGGCATTTGCCCATCGGCAACTATAGTTGCCGCTTGGACTTTTGACTAAGTATACAAAAAACTATAGATCTCTTGTAAGATTTGTTTTGTTTGGATGATTCTAGAGACCTTCATGATTATATAGATATATATATGTCAACAAAAAAAATCGTATTATTAACATGAAAATGACCTTTCTTTGGGAGGGTTTGCCTTTGCCATGCTTCCTGGAAGTAGGGATAGGAAGTTGACAGCCTCATGTGACAGGAAGGAAGTGAATACCTTTTTTTTCTTCTTGAAATCCTTTACTTGGTTGTTTGCTTGCATGTCATTGAGACATTAAACATGGATAACATCTAGAAAAATACTTACAAAAGGAAAATGACAACTATACACTGCGGCAACTATAGTTGCCGGTGGGCTTAAATGGGTTAAAGATACAATATGTAACAATTTTGTAATAAAATATCCAAAAATCACTTGGACAGTGTGATATATTTCCTGCAGTTATGTACTTACAATATCCCAAAAGTCTCCAAATATTTTTTTTATTTCAGGGAAATTCCAATTTTAAATAATTGTCCGTCCCGGAAAAAAATGTTGCCTGTCAGTGACGCAATATCCGCTCTTTCCTTGGTTTCCGCAATATCACGTGGACAAATGCGGAAGTGGTGGTTATAGCTGTACATCATGGATCACGATTACTCTTTGGCGAGTATTGAAGTGCCAACAAAACGTAAGCGTCCATATGGGGATACACGCAGAATTTGTGACAAACGGAGGAATAAAACAAGGATAAATATCGCCGTGGTGTTTTCGAGATGGAGAGAGCTTCGCGAGTGAGAGAGAGAGAAGGGGGACAAAATCAGTAAAGTTCCTCTAGCTGGGACGCGAACTCGGGTCTCCCATGGGTTAAATGATGGCACACTTACCCACGACAGTATCGTGATGCGATATATCATCATTATAAATTATACAAAATTGTCGGCCGCGTCCCCGCACCCACGCATGTAATAGCCTATTATGATTTCCGTCATTATTTCAATATATTTGTGTACCAGGTGGGCCGGCCAGTCCGTGATCGAGATTATGGCAGTGCAATTAAATACAATCGGATATCTGTTTTTAAAAAATATTAAGCCATTACTTGCAAATGTCCGTTCAAATTAAATTTTACTACGATTGGTTTGAACACGTAAAACAACACTTCATTAACTATAAACATCCTAAAACTACACAGCATAACCTAACAAATCATTTGACAAATAGCTGTAATATAGCATAACATTTCGCGTTCCTTGTAGTTAATTCATTATCATGACATAAAATGTTGCGTTCAGACGTACAGGTAATACAAAAACTAATAAATTACCTCATCCGTGATGATGATTCATTAATTCCATACGTACCTGGATGTTGAAAACCACATCTCCCATCGTTCCACTCTCCTTCATAGCGTCATCAAGTTTCGCCTTTGTTATTGTTGGAAACAGCGCCCTCTTGTAGCTTAAAATCTTACATACTGTAGCTTTAATACAAAATAAAAACCAAAAAAAGATAATTTGCACAATAACTAGTAGTCGATCGATATTGTTTTGTTGATGGCCAATGCCGATATCTTAAGCCTTGTTTATACTTGACGCGCTCGCCGTTGTACTATTCTTTGAAACTACAGGGGGCGACTCGAGTAATTGTCTTCTCTAAACCATCAGGAATCGGCGAGAAGAAGAAATATAAACACGTGACAATGTTTATTTTAGTTACTACCACCAATACAAAAATAATCGTGTAAAACCCAGTAAACCCTGAGATTATTACTTGTGACATTAGAACAAAATATTTAGGCTAGCCTATATGGGAATACATGTACGTTTACAATAAATTAACGATCTCTTAAATATTTTCTAATTTCACTAAACATTTCATTAACTTTGTGTACATTTGAATTAACCATGGACCTTTATGTTCATTAAAAGGGCTTTTTATGCTATTGTATGCTCATTTTTTAAATGTAAGCAACTAATTTAGACGCGCAAACTGGGTGCTGGTGTGATGAGAAGGTCGTGCTCGGCCAGATTCGGCTCGAAGTCGTTCATCTTCGGATGCGGAGCCGCGCGCGCTGTTACAAAATCTGCCGTGCACACCGCCACGTGAAATGGGCCTTTGCGCACCCAACGCGCGCGACCGCCCACACCGCAACGACGTCATTTTTGCCGAGCGCACCTTCGCGCTCGTGCGAACGCGTCGAGTATAAACAAGGCTTCAGAGAGCAGGGTGGCCAATTGCCGACATAAGGCCGATCAGCTATATATTAAAATAAATATAATCTAATTTAAATAAAATACGTTAAACTATTAAAGATGGAGAATGGGAGTGCTGCGTTCTCATCGCATTCAAGATAAAAGTCTGCGCTTTCAAAACATCAGCCAAGCAGAAAAATATGTATCGGCATATTAATTGTCGACCACTAATAATAATTAATACTTGTTCATATTAATATAGTTCATATTTTTAATAAATACAATAATTTATTTTTGTTCAATACATACAATGACTGTCACAAGTACATCAGTCCTTCCAAACCGATCTCACGGCAATTCGTACGAATTTGAACGAGGTGGCTAATTCTCTACAAATTCATACAACCTCACTTGTACGAATTCGTACAATTTTTGTTAAATCGTACATATTTTACGAGTTCACTCACACTCTAAACTACAATTCCCAGAATTCCTCCCGCTCATCACCTGCACCTAATCAGCATCCTCATCAAGAGGGGCTGCCCTATAAGAGCACACAGTTCTCACTCCCTCTTTGTCTGGACTCCAATGTGGATGATGACTCATACCTACACGAGTACAACCTGTTCTCCAGCGACGGTCCCCCTTAATCCTCCCCTGCGGTCTCCAGCATCTTCCTTGTTCTCCAGGCTATTCCCAGCTCCTGGAATGGTGTGTGCTCTACTATCAGTCACTTTACTCCTGTGTATGCACTGTCAAGAGAGAAAAGACTCAGTTATTCACCTATCGTCATCAGCAAAAGTCTCAATATCTGCATTGTTTACCAGCACCCTTAGGGTGGTGTATTCACACCTGCCTTGTTTGGTTCGATTGAATCAAACTCAAGTTCGTTTCCCCCCCTTGGTGCGGATCTTTTGGGCAGGTGTGAATACAGCAATCGCACTTGGGTGCGGACCAAACAACCGAACCGAGACCCAGCTGAAGAGATACCATACGGAACTCTCAGTACGGTTCGTTTACGGTGTGAACATGAACCGACCCAATTGCAGAAAGCACTGCAAATTTTTTTGACAGATTAATACTATGTAATATGTAATAGACCCAGCTGAAGAGGTGATCTCGGTACGGTTCCAAACGAACTCTGGTACGGTTCGTTTACGGTGTGAACATGAACCGACCCAATTGCAAAAAAAAGCACTGCAACTTTTTTGACAGGGTCAGATTTTTACTATGTAATTTGGGGTGATGAAATGCCTATACATTAGTGGTGCAACGGATCTGTGATCCGTACGGACCAGCTGCCCCAGTATCATTTGGATGTGTTTTGTCTTGCCAATTTACCCATTCAAACAATTGTAAATGCAGAAGAAGGGGCAAAAATCGGGACTCGCGTGCTATCTTTGACCACAGCCGCACACACCCTAAGCGTGTGCATGGGGAGAGAGGAGAGAGAGAGAGAGAGAGAGAGAGAGAGAGAGAGAGAGAGAGAGAGAGAGAGGTGCGTTATAGCACTCGAACAGCGATTTGATTCTTCTTTTGCTTTTCCTTAAAATGGACTCGTTTTAAATTCTCTGCAAGTATTCTCTTGGTTATGTCGTAGTTGAAAAAGAAACCAGATGTTTGTTTTTTCTCGGTCCGAGCAGAAACCCAATATCCCTACTGTTGTCTGTGTCATTAATGTTAATAAAACAACAAAATACAGCTTTAACAAAGATGAAACCATATATTTAATTGCTACTATTTTACATTTAGGCTTAATTATTCATTTCTGTACCGGAATTAGACTTTGTAACTTTGATATTTCATAGTCATCTCTGCTTGTAATCTGTGTATTTTGTTCTTATTTTATTACTGACTGTTCACTTGTTTTTAATAATGTTAGAACTTTATCAGTGAAGAGCATGCGTTCTCCGCCAGAACCGTCTTGCAGCACATCATCGTCTTCGCAAAATCCTAATTACAACATCGTATCGTATGATGCTCATAAGTTTCTTCATATTGCGTGTTATGGCCGCGCTAGTAGCCACACATGGAAACAACAATAACTTACGGTGGTAACTCTACATTTGTTTGAGCACATTACATACTATACAAAATAAATAACTGGACACACACTTTAGTTTTAAAAACAGTTTTATTAGTTATTTGACTTAGTTTTCTATTTGGGTGCACACACTTAGTTAACTTAGTCAATTCAGCTAATTCAGGTTTATTATTTTTAAGTTACGTTCTGTGAAATTAATACCTTTCTCTTTGAGTTACCAGTTCTTGGGGAGTTGCTGCTGGGGGTCTCTGGCTGGCTGACAGGCAAAAGGACTTTCAACTGACTCTCAGCTGTTTAAGTAGGGGAATGGATAATTGGAGTGCGCCATGTTTTCCCATATCATGGGGGTGGCAGAGTATTCCATTTTTGAATTGTGTTCTTTTCTCGGTTAGTTATAATTTGTTGTTATGATTATTTAATTGATTTATCTTTGGTTTATATCAGGTAACATTGGTTTAGCATGTGTTGTAGTTATTGTGGTTGTTTATATTGTGGTGGTTTATATATTATGTGTTTTGTTACCCCCTTTTTGTTTTGTTATCCCGTGTTTTGTCAGAATGGCCTGATCAGCCACTATATTGTCTCAGTCTAGTAGGTCTGTTTGTTTAGCCCATGTTAAGGTGTTACCTGAGTTAAGTTCTGTTTAATTGACTCACACTTAATTTATAGAACAAAGTTCTGGGCCCATAAAAGTTATTTAAAAAAAAATAGGTAAATAAAAACCTATATTTTTTTGGAAACCTATTCTCTGACTCCTCATGCCTGCCAGCTTGGTCTCTCCCATTGTGTTAGCTGATAACACCAAATCAGTAAAATAATAAACATTGCACTATGAAAGATCTCCATAAATTGCCTGTGTTTGTACTTCCTGCTTTTCCCTGCTTGACAATGTCTGTCCAATGAATAGATGACTTTAGCACACATGTGGTTTTGTTTACACATTTTGGTTAATTTGCAAAAAGGGCAATGTGAAAGCAAACCACACCAAACAAAAAAATTCAACATTGTATTTGGTCCGGACCAAAGCAAGTGAACTAGCGGAATTTCCTGGTGTGAATACAACCTTAATCTATGCAATAAATGCCTGTCTGGTTCAGTTCCATCTCTGTCTCTGAGTCTGGCATCCCGTTACATTGACATTAAAATGTGTTCATTTAAAACAATACAGAAAGATTTTAAGATTCTGAAAATGTCAGTAACACTATTTTTTTTCCCCACATTAGTTGACTACATTAGATAACATGAACTAACAATTAAGGATTTATTAATCTTATTTTATGTTAATTTCAATATTCACTAACACCTTTTTAAAGCAACACCAAGTAGTTTTTCAACCTTCATAATATATTTCCAAGACCCTTGTGATCATGGGCGTCAGTTTGGTTTGAAATGTGCTGGGTACAGTGACGCATTCTTTTTTTTTCTCTCTTTCGCGCAGGTCATGTTTTGAAAGACGATGTCCTGTAGCTTACTAATGTAAATAAATAAAAATATATACAAAAATGTGATGATGTCCGACTCGTTTTATGAAGAAGAAAACCTTAAGTTTTCAAAAAGCATTAGACATATAACCCACAATTCTGCTTCATAAGTACCATGTTGACAGACATGGGCGTGGTTTAATGTACCTAAACAATGATCACCAAATTTCTCTCTCATATTGCTCCTCATAATTGAAAACGGTCAAAAAAAATCTAACCCAAATTCATATTATTTTGGACGTTATCTAACATTATTAAGCGTTTCTACTTCACATTTTCAGCAGGGCAGCGGAGCGGCTGTGGGTTGAGTCCCCACGGTTCTCATGCCGCGTGCCCACCCACCCCTCCCCCAAACGGATCCCAATGTTACAGTTGTTGCAGTGTTATGAACAGAGAAGCGTGTAGCCAGCGCAGCAGCAGAACGACTAAATTGAGCTTGAGGTAAAAAAAAAGAAAGAAAAAAAAGTGGTGGGTACAAAATGACTCATGACCAAACCTGGTGGGTACGCGTCCCCACCGAAATCGACGCCTATGCTTGTGATGGTACATCGACTTACAATAGGTTGAATGACACGTCTGCCATAGCCTGACTGGGTCTGTATCGCTTTTACTGGCACTACGGAACTTCGGGGTTCGGGTAGTAACCCGAGCACAAAAATAACTACAATATTCGACTGCTTTACGGCATACCTCACTTTCCCCACCACCCCCCACTTCCTCAAATTCTAAAGTGAGAGCCCAACTAGCGTTTGTTTGCCGGCTGGTATAGCGTCTGTATGTTGTTGTCACGGCCGAAGCAGCAACTAAACCGTAGAAGGCAAAGGTTTTGTCGGAGGAGACTAGGAAGAGAAAAAGGGAGAGTGATACAACCAAAGACCGGACAATGATCAATATTGGTCCAGTGTTCGCTCGCTGGCATCAGCTAAAGGAGGAGGAGGGACCGATGCGGACTTGGCCGTCATGCTGTCGGACTAGTAATAGCTACATGATTAGACGGACAAAATCATATTTTAGGATAACTATCCTAATGACTGCAGGCTGATAGTCATGTTTGTCTTTTTCTGGTGAAAGTGTCTTGCCGCAGGCTATAATACAAATAGATTTTTCAAATTTGCAGATTCATCTATGGTTGCTTGATATTATAATATTGACGATATATGGCTATAACCTACCACACAAACATTGAATTGAATTAGCATATCCATTATGTAAAACAGTAGCCAATAGGCTACTATAATGACGCTGGCTTGTAAACTTGAGCTACGCGATCTTTTGGCGTTTGAAAAAAATAACACCCATGAAATTATGTTCATATGACATGCTGACTTATATGCCACTGTACCTGGGATGAAGACATTTCACACGCAACGCAGGTAGTCTGAACCCAAGACGTGAGAACTCATTCTGCATAGTTCGGTGCCGGCTTGTCAACAAATGCACGTATATCCCCTGGTGTAACCATGACAGATTTTGCGACAGTAGTAGAAGACCATACTGTTTCCTAACTGTAGGGGGACCCGAGAGCAAAAGCTACTTGGTGTTGCTTTAATTGGTTACACTTTAGTTTGTGGTGTCCTTATTACAGTGTAATTATACATTTATTAACTACTGAGTAATATGAATTAATAACATGCACTTTATATGTGACTTTCCTCTAGCTCAAACAGTAGAGCGTTGGCGCTTAATGTCAAGGTCATGGGTTCGATTCCCAGGTAAAGCAAGAATTGATAAGAATGTAAATGTGTACCTTGAAATGCAATGTAAGTTTTTGGATAAAAGCGTCCGCCAAATGCATAAATGTAAATGTAACGTGTATCAAGGACACTGTAAAATAAAGGGTTATGTCAACATTTGGAAATGTTAATATTAATGCACGGTGACCAAACATGAACAAAAAAATGTACAACTTTAGTTCATGTTAACTATGCATCAAACAATGTTAAGAAATGAGAGCTTATTGTAAGTGTTACCAAAATGCATTTTGCTGCCATTAGGATAAGGATATATATATACATACACAGTAGTCAACATTTGAAGTGGATCAAAAAAGTTAATCAAAGTTGTCCTAAGACAAGAACGGGTATTGTTCAAAACTAATGTATAACTTTGGTAAAAGGTTTTGATCCACTTCAAATGTTGACTACTGTGGATATATATATATATATATATATATCCATGTGCGTCATGAAACACAGATGTTTGGGAAAGTGATGCGGTGAGTTTGTGGCATCTAGTGGTTTAAAGAAGAATCAAATCAAGAGAATCAAATCAAGCTAAATATTTAATAAACAAACACCCAAGTGTCACTCTGTAAATGGAATAGGTTGCGCACATTTGCGATATTCATAAAATCTACACTTTGAGTAATTGATTTCCGAAACAATGCTTCACAATCAAACAAACAACGTTCTGATTCATTTCTAGGATTAGAGCTTAACATACCCAAAGGCAGTCAAGACCGGATAATAGATTTGACCCTGAGTGACGGCACTCTCTTTCAGAGCACAAACTGTCTTTCCGTTCGCTCTAAAAACAGGTCTGAGAGCAGCTAATTTCCCCAAAGAACGCAAACAGATTGGCTGTGCTCCTACAAGCAGTCCCTACTGCATCCCATGCCACCATCGCCGTCTTTGTTATGTTAATAGGGTAGTCCTTTCCTGAAATATATATGCGAATGTGTGTGTATTTTGGGTTGTCGGTTAGGGCTTTGTTGTCGAGGGTGATAAACACACTAATGAAAGTGTTTTCATGAGCAACTCTCTCTCATAATTCTGTACACAAAGGGCAGTGGTGGGAGTGCAGCGCCTGCAAGCATAATGACTTATTTTCAAGGACTGTTCTCTGGGGAAGTTTAGAGTCAGGTAAGATGGTAAAGCAAAGACACCTTTACACAATCATTTCAAATATTTTTCAATCAAGTCGGAGAGCTGTGGGGCCTACATCAAATAAACAAAACGGCGTAAAGCGGGTTTATTAGCAGAGCCCCTGGCTGTTTTACATGCATGATGGTAATGGATGCACAATGAAATCATTCAATTGCATTAATGCAAATTTCTTGAAAAGTTTGGGTACTTTTAAATGTGAATGCTTTGCCTGAAAGTATCTTTTGTTTGCTTTTCTGTGCACTGAAAACAAAATAATAAATAATGATTATATTACAAATCTATTTTGTGTCTTGGTTTCCAATTAAAATTGAGTTGTTGTTGTTTTTTTTCTTGTGTAAAGCATACATATATCAACATTTAGTAAGGTTTACACTTAAAAAAAAACCTATTTCAATACATTCTCTAAAATCAAGTCAAAAATACTGATTAAGAGGGGATTCTTTTTTATGTTTTTGCATATGATTTTAAGATTCTTACATTGTATTCCGTCTGTGAGTAAACTTTACAAAATGTCCTTTAAATTCTTCAACATTTACAGTATATACACCATCAATATAGTTTTCTTAATTGTTAATGACAACGTTTGGTCGAAAAACTGTTGATCTAATTACATTGAGCAAAGCTGAAAATCATTAACAAGACCTTTGTCTCAAAATATATGTAACACTTTACAATAGGGATGTCCAGATCCGAAAACATAATTGGAAATCGGGCCCGATCAAGTGGTTTCAGACTCGATCGGAATCGGACGTTACCTCCCGATCAGGACTCGGATATATGTAGGCTAATGTAGGGCTGAACGATATTCGATTTTAACGTCGACATCGCGATGTGCGAGTGAGCGAAAGTCACATCGCCGGAACATGCGATGTGAAGGGTAGTAGCACAGTAGTACCAGCGGGAGATATTACGCGCTTCATGAGGCACGCGCGCTGCGGTCTCTTGCTCTCTCTCCCTCTCTCCCTCTCTGCCGTGCACGCGCTGCGCGGTTTGGAGCACAGTCTTTGTCTCGCGGGCGCGCTCGCTCTAGATTCCCGAAATTTTAACTAATTTCGAGGGCATCAGTGAGCCGCTATCAATATGCGGGAGACTCCCGGAACTTGGGATGTCTGTATCTATAATAATATCGGCATTAGAATTATTGATTTTTCATTAGGCTATTTTTTTGGTGCTCCCTCAGCTCTTGATGCGCGTGGTGGGAGCGGCGACGCTGACCGGCGGTAAAGCTGCTGTTTAAATGTGTTCGACTTTTCTGTTTACAGAAACATGTTCTCTAATCTGTTTAGAAGATTTAATACAAAATATATTAAAGTTTTATATCATTTTGTTTATTTCATATGATTATGATGACCAACACTGTTTTACTTTGGCACTTTGGCTAATAAAAGTTGACTTAAGAGATTGTGAACCAAAATGTATAAAAAATATATTTATTTTAAGTTATATTGTTGTAAACCAATCAGGGGGTTGGTGTAAAGCTGCTGTTTTATTTAAAAATGTGTTCTGCTTTTGTGTTTACAGAAATGTTCTAATTTTGGAATAAAAAATTAAGTGACCTTTTTGTCACTGGTAATGAAGCTTGCTTATTAGTGAAATTATTAATATCATGGAATGGTAATTATTGTCTTTAGCCTGGAGTTATGGCTCTCAATATCGCAATATATATCGTTGGGGAAAAAATATCGCAATGTAATTTTTTTCCAATATCGCGCAGCCCTAATGTAATGTATATATATTCTCATTATTTTTTAACACATCTATAGTTATGCGATGGCACAGAGTTAGACCCTTTTGACTCCACACAGAAACAGCAACGCGTGCGGCATGACATCACTTTGTTGACATCACCAAAAGTGAAGAATTTATGTTATTTATTACTTGATTGTTCAAGCTACCTCACAGAAGTGCTCTGTTTGTTAACAGAGTTGTTGAATGTTAAAATAAGGTGAATTAAATAAAAAATAAGGAACATCCTGGATCTGTTTTTTCGCTCTTCTTTATTCTTTTTTATGTACGTATTATAGAAGTATCGGATCGGGACTCGGTCTCGGTAGATACTCAAAATCAAATGACTCGGACTCGGACTCGAGGGCAAAAAAACCTGATCGGGACATCCCTACTTTACAATGTTTCATTTGTTATTCATGTTAGTTAATACACTAACTAATGTTAAGTAACTTCACAGTGCATTAACCATTCCGTTTCTTTTGATTGAAAACTAGGTGCATTGAACTGAAGTGTGTTTGGCCCAGGAATATCTAAGAATGAGTCCTTGAGCAAAATGAGTGTGTGTCATCTCTGCATGGACTGGTCATCCATCCAGGATCTTTCCCTGTGGTCTGAGATGCTGGGATAGGCTCCAGGTTTGGAGATGGGACAATCGGTTTGGAGAACAGAGGGATGAATGGAGTCCTTGAACACACTCCATATAGCACTTTACTATAGTACTTTAAAAGATCACCACTGTTGTTCACTGATAACCAATTGCAAGATTCCTTCAGAGTGAAATATAGAGTCTAGTAATATGGCAGTGTCTAACAAAGCACTGCACATGTTTTAGTGTTCTAGGGCCAGATTTACTCAACAGGGCAAATTATCATGTGAGCACAAATCCAAAAAAGTGCAGATGGGAGTGGAAAGTTCTGCGCATGATCTACCGACAACCAACAATTCAAAGAACACAGACAGATCATTTTCATAATGACCAACGCAATCGACCAATAGCAGCGCAAATTACCTTCTGGTTTAAGACATGCTTAATTTGGACGGTAAAATAAAAGGCACTAACACCAGTAAATTGACTAGTGCAAACGTTAGTAAATGCCCTTGCGTGATTTATTTAAATACTCTCTTCCCATAAATGTCTGAAAGGGAAACACCTACAAATGCATGCCATAAGGTCAGTGGCAGTGGTCATTTTTCACTGTGTGACTTTAGTAAATCCTGACAGTAGTTTGGCCTCTAAATTTGGTGCTAAATCCTATTTACAGGTTTCTCACAGGTTCGCGTTTAAAGTCTGTTTAGAGAAAAACGGTGTCGTTTTAGCGGCCCCTAATTTTATAACAAAGGATCACTTCGAAGGAAAGTGAATCAATCAAAACTAACTTTAGCTGGAAAATATCTTTATTCAAGAACCGCTATAAAGCCAAAACAATCTGTTACCTTAAATGATATGTTTATTTCTATAAAGCAGCTTTGAAACAATCTACATTGTTAAAAGCTCTATATAAATGAAGATGACTTGACTTGACTTAAATCTGGCCACTAGTCTCTAAAAAAATTAAATAATAATAATAGTAATAGACTAAAAAAAGACAGAACCAATTACCTTAAACTAACTCCCGGTTCAGAAACTGTATACATTTAATGGGCATACATTTATTGCAACAAGCACATAACATCCTTCATAAAATCACAGTATGAATCCTTGTCTAGACTAAACATCTGGCACATATTTTCTACATGGTATTGATGCTTCAACATATCTGCCATCTAGTATACATTTAATTAAACACAACGGGACTTCATTTTAATTTTATATTTAATATATACTGTATACTTCTATGATTAACCATCCACAGAATGTGACAATAATCAGGAGTTTTGATCTCCCCTGACAGCTTCTATTCATTCTCTACTAAATGCATGTCTGCTAGAAAGAGACAAAATATGCCTCAACCACCCCAACGCCACCTCTATTTTTATTCTTTTCGATTATATATTCTGTAATTAAGTAGGGGATTTAGAGCTCAAGTCAAGTCTCATGCTTGAGCCCTCCATCATACACAGCAACCTTCACTTTACTTGGGGATTATACAGTAGTGCAGAACTGGACATTTTTAAAGGGGTCATGAATTGAGAAGTAAAATTTTCCTTGATCTTTCGACATGAAAGAGGTCGTTGTAGGCTACTATAAAACACATCCTGTACGTTTCAGAACTCAAAACGTCCTCGTTAGTCCAAAAACAGCTTTTATTGAAACCAAGCTCCAAAAAAAGACTCGTTTCGGATTTATGCAATAGTGCAATGAGACACCACCTTTGCAGAAGAAAGTCAACGCCTACTTCTACATCATCACGTCTTTGGCCCCGCCCACTGGCGTGTTAGTGAGATGAGAGAATACAGGATACAGAAGAGAAGAGTGATACAAGATCACTGGAATAAAAATAACATTACCTTCCAAAGGATTATAATGCTAGGAAAGGGGTTCATGTGGATTATTTGGTAAATCAGTCGCATTTCAGTGCAGGCTTTGCAAACAGTCTTTTACTGTAAGATATGGACCCGACAGTAATGCCACAACATGTAAGTAACTGTGTTAAATTCTAATGCATAATCTGTGATCAGTGATTTCTGAAAGGATTCATGTACAGTCAGATGTTCTTTGTCTCAAAATGGTTTATTGGTGTTTATGGGTCAGTAAATCAAGCCAGTGACTAGACGATCAACTTCACATTGTTTAGCATGAAAACAATCTGTTATGTTAATTGTGATTAAATTATACACTGACAGCTTCAGAGATTTTAAAGGGAGGGCTCTTTGATCGCTTTCTATCACACAATGTGTGTTTATCAGTGAGTTATGGATCCTCGCCAAAACTCCTGTTATAATCAATGACGCTATCTACACTGCACAATTAATTTCTTATTTACATTGTGTCTGCACTATTAGTTATGATGAAAGCATTCATGAGAGTGCAAAAATCGAGTTGCAATGACGGCATCAAAGCAATAAACGTGCTGAACAGACATGTCTGTCATCGGCTACAACGCTCGCTCATCGCTGCAACCTCTCATGAGATGTGAGTAGATCTATCATGCTGTAATCAGCACTCTTCTCGATTAGTTGATCTCAACAGCTGTCATAGTAAACATACTAAAATGTAATTTCATATGCAAAGATGTTAGCCAATCATAGAAAAGTCTCACAGCAGACAAGTTCCAAATCATAGGTCATAGTCTAAAATCAGTCTAAAATGGACTGTTGTTTCTAAATGATCAAAATGTTTGATGTAAAAATCATTCTAACATTATAAGTGCACCTCAGGAAACGTTATAAAATAATAAGAAAATACAATTCATTAACCCTTTATTAGGCACATTTAAAATTGAATGTTTTCACACTATATTTAGCAACATAAGAAATTGTTTAATTTGAAAGAAAGTTACCCCTTGTGAAAAAGAAGTGCACTTTATTGTATGCAATGTGCACTTGTGATGTACTTCAAAAAAGTATTTACATATATTTGTTAAAAACTACTTGGAGATAATATAATATTACTGAAATAAAATAACATTCAAGTGTACTTAAAGTTGGCAACCAGCCACAAAACTTCCAGCCCCCAGAATATTTTGTTTTATGAATATGAAAACATTCAAGATATAAATAAAAAAAGGACCGATCCTCTGTTGATAGATGTTTTTTTTCTTGGTAACGTAAGGCAGTTTTGATTGAAACGCTGTTGAATGTTTGATGATAACATTAGAGTACTTGTGCACATGCGATCTTCTATCCGCTCCTTCTGGTATTACGCAAATCATCTTTGATCTGGAGATGCTGTACTATTTCAGAAGATCAGTAACAGAGGCCCCTAACATATAACAGTAAAAACATAGATTGCCGGAAAAAATTGTCAATGGGATTGTTCAAAATGACGGAAAATATTGTCAATGCCGGTGAAAGTGTTAAAGAGCGCAGTTTCATGAGGACGCTTAAAGTGATAGCTCACCAACAAATTCAAGTCAGCATGAACCGGACGTTGCAACCACCTTTACTTCCGTATTGCAACGTATATTTCTTGAGTAAAACAGAATATTGAATGAGAAAAAAAAAAGGGCATGGCTTGTTTTTTTTACTGATTGAACTGAATGGAACTGATAGGATCTGGGAAGTAGGTGTTCCATTCGGCTCGTTGTCAAAGCTCGCAGCAGACTGACAGTTGGAGGGGATTTTCTATCCAAACCATCAAACTCAGGTCATCAGAGAATGAAGGCCATCCCAGAAGGGAAGTACATTTTCAGATTAAGATTATGAAGACATTTATTTTGTGTGTTTGTGGATTAACTGTTAATGTATCAACTATTAATATTTACCACAAGACTATGTGCACTAACAAAATTAAATGGGGTCAATTATGATTTCATGCCAACTTTAAAATTCTATCACTTATTCGCTCTCATGTCATTCCATAAGACCCATAAAACGTTGGTTAATCTTCGAAAAAGAAATAAAGATACTTAAGGAAAACTGAGAGGTTTATCTTCTTCCATTGAAAGTCCAGGTCACCAAAGTTTAAAAGATCTAATAAGGTTACAAAGGCTAAGTAAAAGTTGAATACATATGAATTGAGCTGTTTAATCAGTCTTGTGAAGAGATACGGTTGCTTTATATTCCAAATACATTTTGGGATCACAATATTACCGACTGAACTTGTGAAATAAAATGTGATAAGATATATTCAGCAGTGACAAATTCCTGTCTTTCGCTGCCCTGTAGATGCAGTTTTCCTAGTAGGTCTACTCCAAGTAATTATAGTGTTCCCTACTGACCTCCTCCTAACCTGCTGGGATGAGCTTGTATTCGTCTCATTACCTGGAGCTGCACCTCCACCTTGCCCCTTGGCCTTCCTCTATTTCAGCAGACAGTCTCAAGTTGAACCCCAGCCAGCATATAAACAGGTCTGACAGCTTTCTCCCACAGGCTTGGGCACTCCGGCTACATGACCATCTACGACCGCCCACGGTCTGCTTGGCATCTAGCTGGACACGTTGGCTCAATGTTTTGTGAATGTGTGTGCAGGTTTGAAGAAAAGCTGCCCAGCCAGGTGTCAAGGGAGCAGTGCTCTTATATTGCAGAGTGCAGCATTGTTTTGCAGGTCAGCTGAGGTCTAGTACACTTAGGTCAGATATTTCTCATAGTGGAAGGATATTATTGAACATCTTGGTCATTCGGACAACCCACACCAATAATGTTACCATAATGTTTTGTAATACGCATACTAGTTCAGTATGTTTTTTTTTTACGTGCAGAAGGCCAACAGAATGGACCAAGCCGTTTTTTTGGCTCTTTACATAAGACAAGCAGTAGAGAAAGGAAGGAAGTGCATGTTCCAAAGTATATGATCAGAATTTGTTCATATACAGGGAAGGAAATTAACAAGTGACCCTTTGAAAATTGCAATTTGGTACATTATTGGAGAATTCACCAGGAGTGTAAAGCAAGGTTAACTCACCATCACATATACCCTGAACTCTTGGATAACTAACCAAAACCTTGCTTATTCGGGATATGTCGGTTCCGAAAATGCGGCTGGGAGAAAGTTAACTCAGTCAACCCAGAGTATGTTAACAGTGAAAACACTAGGGGCCCTAATTTAACGATCTAAGCGCATGGTGTAAAGTGCACAGTGCAAGTGCACTTAGGGTGTGTTCGAATCCACTTTTGCTAGTTTAACGAAGCGAAAATGGTTGGCGCGCCCGGCACATGGTCTAAAAGGGTTGTCCCTATTCTCTTTATGAGGAATGGACGTGTGTTTTGGGCGTAACGTGCAATAAACCAAGCAGAGTTTCATCTCCCATTCCCTTTAAAAGCCAGTTGCACTCACGCTATGGTGTGAGTACATGACGGAATTTGCAAGCAGAAAGACCGAATGCTTCTCCAGAGAGGAAACGGATCTGCTCGTGCGCGAGGTTAAAGCGTGCAAGCAGACCATCTACGGGACAAGCAGGATACCTTTATGTACACAATAATAATATTTTACATGGTAGTCCTTTTATTTTTTATATTTGGTATGTTTGTGTGCTGCTGCACGTCCTTGTGTGTGATATGAAGAGTGTACACGCGTTGTACACCCCGTCTATATGCACATATTACTAATACGCCCTTAAAAAAAATGGCGGTCGGTCAATGGCGCAGTCTATTTCAGTTGCAAAATATCAAAGTAGCAAAGCTTTTGAAATAGCAAACAACGTGGCGGAGGACGTGAAAATGATAACTGCGTCAGGCTGAAACTAGCAAAAAAACACTTGCGTTGTGTCTGGCTCCGCATTGCGCCAGGTATATGATAGGGCCCCAAGACATTTTCAACAGACTGTTCGTTTTTGTATTACTGCGAACAAGAATTATATTATTTGTTTGATGCTAAATATTTTAATTAAAAAAGAAAGATTGACTGAACTAAACAAACAGAAAAAAAAGTCTGTGCACATACTGGTTGTATTCTAGAAATGCATTCTATAGAAAATATTCATTTTTCATTCAAAAACCTGAATAAACATCTATGAGGAGAATGAGAATAAAATAAATAACATTGCTGTTAAAATAGTATATATTGTGCAGAGCAGGTTATGTTCAGAAAGTAAGTTGCTATGGTAACTTACATACCCTGAAAGTAAACCTCGTTTTTGGAAGTTGAGGTTATCCCCTTATTTATCCGTAAACGTAACCATTGGCATGTGGCGCCAAACTGGTTTCAGTTACTACCAAGGTAAGATCGAGATTAGTTTGAGCAAACTGTTTTTTTCAAACTCAATAAGGTGGATTGGTTTTTAGCTGTGTTCATCGCCATGGTAACTTAATCTACATGGCTAACCTGGGGTGCGTTTCCCAAAAAGCATCGTCAGCCAACTATGTTCGCAAGTTCCGTCGTTATCAGCATAGTTCATGAGTCGGTGTTTCCCGAAATCATCGTTCCAATGAACATTTGCAAACAGCATCCCAGACGTGGTTGGAACGACAGCTCTCGGCCTGTGGTTAGAAGCATAGTTTCTAGTTTACATGACATGTGGACTAAATAAATCCTTATCTAGAACACATAATATAATTTACGTCTTTTAGATTATCAAGAGATTTAAAGCACCGTTTTTGAAGAGTGCGCATGTGCGAACGTGCTCTAGGCTACCATGGAAATAAAGCAAAATAACTGAGAAAAATGAGAAATAGTCCTCAGATGACATGTCTATATAATAATCAAACTCAAACTGGACCAATCAGCTGTGAGTAAAGTGATATGTATCTGATGCAATAAAGCCACTCTCCCTGTATCTCTCGCTCCAAATTATAGTGAAAAAAAATCAGCAGATTTTTATTTATGTCCATGAAGTTAATCCATCCATTGTCCCAACTGCCTGTTGAGTCACAATGGGAGCTAATGTCCCATTAATAATAATAGTAATGGTAAATGAAAGTACCAATATGAAGAACTATTACATTTTATGTAATACAGACATTGTTTTTTGGCTAAATATCCTGTAAATTGGTAGGTGCAATCAATAATAATTGGAATTTTTAGGCACTGTGTTTGTGCTAAAAACAACTGTTTTATAAAAAAAAAATCTGAGAATAATTGATCAAAATAATCACTGCATACCCAACCCGATCTCACCAAATGCGTCTATATAGCACGCAGTGTGTTTATCGTGTAATATATACGCGAAAATGAGTTTTTACGTGCATAGTATACGCATGGATAGCACATGGTTGGGTTTAGGGTGGGGTAGGGTGCGTGTGTATTATACGCTTGGGTAGGATTAGTGGTGTGGGGTGCGTGTGTATATCACGAAATTAAGTGCGTATCATATGCACGCGCAAAACTGCGTATCATATCCACGTAAAAACTCATTTTCGCGTATAAATTGCACGATAAACACACTGCGTGCTATAGAGACGCATTTGGGTGAGAACAGGCTGGCATACCACTATTCCAGTGCATTTATTTAATAAGAATCGTTTAGTGAATAAGAATCAGGTTCCTGCACACAAAAGTGCTGTAGCTGTTTAGCGAATGGGCCCCTTAACCTTTACGTGCTCCTTATGGTGTATTACATGTCATCCTAACACAGTAGGTAAACCTCTACAGATTATAGAGTTCAAAAAGGCTTACGTTTGCGTGGTCCTGCATGTGTGAGCTGAACTACTAGAGCTTAGCTTCTACGCATGGAGAAAAAAAAAGAGAGCGAAAGAGAGAAGGAACTAGAGCACAGAGGAGGGAATTTCTTCAGCCGTGTTATTCCGGCCTGTTGTCTCAGTGGAGTTTGCCGCCACTCACTACAGGGATGATGAAAGGGGGGCCCGTGCTCCCCTCTGTCTGCCTTCATAGCCCCTCTTCAGCTGACTGCTTTTTAATTAAGGAGGAGAGAGAGTACACTGCGCCAGCTAGCCCCTGGAAATTGAATTTCATTTTCTTTTCCTAATTTATGTATCTGTTTGCGTCTGGCTTGTCTTTATAGTCTGTTCTGTTGCCTTTGTTACCACTGATAAAAGGGAAAAACCGAGATGGTCCGAATTGTAAATCATACTAATGTTCACGAGAGAGCACGGCGTGATCACTTATATTCGTAAGTATATGGTGGGAAAATGTTTGTGTCTGCTTGAGTGTGTACATTTATAAGCACTCTGCCACCGTCGCCCTGGGTCGCTGTTGTGTGCCGTGTTGGTTTTGATTAACTCAGATAGCGCTCTACTTTTCCGCTCGCACCTGATACGCTGATAGCGTCTGTGATGTTTAACTTCTCAAGTGCATCTGGTTTCCGTGAGCTGAGATTTGGCAGCGACTGCTGGTATTTAAATGTAAAATATGGCATGCTTTGTCAAGCTACCCTGGGGTGGAGTCCCATCTGTTGCTGTCAAAAGTAGCACTAAATAAAGACCATCCTCTGTGTATCCGTGGAATAATTTGACTTATAAAACAGGGTTTGTATTGTAAAGGGAAAAACACAAGACTCTGATGGTGGAGATATTTACGAAGAATAATTACCGCCTAATTATTCAGCAGTGACAGTACTATCAGAGCACTATTTCAAGGTTGAAAAAATTAATTATTTGGTTAAAACAAAAGTAAGAATAAAGGAGCATATATATGATTGAGTTTTGCTTTTCATACAAAGAGTTATTTAATATATATTGGATTTGATACCAGAACTATAAATGTACAGTTCATGAAAAATTCAATCTGATCTCATGGGAAACCGTCTCTGGGTTATGTATATGATTTATAATACAGTCATTTGTATATAATATATAAGTAAATGCATGCGTTTAGTCTAGAACTACAATAAGCATCATGTTTACAGCGCACACAACTCGCAATAAGGCACATAATCATATGGGCGACTTTTATTAAGCTTTTATAGTGCTTTATAGTCTTTTGTTTTGTTTCTTTTGTAAAAAGAGAACTTCTATTTTCTATGTTCCATAGAGAAAAAAAGCATCCAGGTTTTGAATAACAAGAAAGTGTTGAAAAAAATAACACTTTAATTTTTGAATAAACTATAATGTCAAACGTGCCAAATCATGCGAGTACTGTACATAAGGATCTTGAACTTTTTGATGGACAGTCCACATTTTAATTCACCATCGGACCTTTCATTCTTTTCCGCAACAGTAATTATAATTTATATCAAGGCATGCAAAGCAGCAAGATTTTTAATAAATGGCTTGATGCACAAATAAAGTGCAAACAATCATTTTTTTCATAACGTGGCAAAATGCAGATTAACATACAAAGACAGAACACTTCCACTAATTCATTCTTGAATAATCCTCGTATTTCCATTTTACAACAGTGATTTCACGGCCCATAATGAGAAACTTGGTTCATATTTGACTTTTTTATTACTCAAGAGTTATTGAAGGGAAAAGTATTTTCTGTCAGCCCATTGATTTAATCAGGTGCTTTAATTATAGTACATTTCAATTAATTATGTTCTATTGGAATGTCTTTCATTATCAGGATTTCATTGCACTTTCGTTGTCCTTTGCATGAGGCCTATCTGGACAGTCAAGAGATGATCTTAATTGGATGCGGCACATTGATTGCCAAAATAAATCTTTTGAAAATATTTTTCTGCATATGAAAATGATGACAAATGAGGTGAGATGTGCACAATGCTGCCAAGTGTCCTATTGGTGAAAATAACATCAAACATTTTCAACTAACTATTTTCCAGGTATTGAATTTCACAGTCATTGCCAACCCTTTGAAAATCAAAACTGAAGTTAAAGCTTGTAGTCCATGTCTGTTACTTTCAAGGCCATATATATGCTAGATTTATCATAGAATGTTGACTTTTAAAAGATGAACACATTCTAAATGTGGTATGGACCAAAAATAATGATGACTCATCTTGCATTCGTAGGGGGTGTCCACAAAATGCTCTCTAGAATGATAAAAACCCCTGATAATATAAATTCACGAGTTCACACTTGCATATAATTAAATAGAGTAAAGGTTATGTGTATTTGGCGTACTGTCCAAGAGGAGGGCTCCGAGCTCAGGAATTTGGCCCCAACCCAGAGTGCTCCCCCATTAAGGCAATTCATTGGGCCTTTAAAGGTCATTAGCTATATATTTGTAATGACTATTCACAAAATATTCACAAAGCTTTGAAGTGAAACAGGCTTCCTGTATGAGTATGTTGACTCTGAGTTAAGCGTGTGCACCACGACTATGAAAAGCCATGATCAATGGAGCTCCAAAATTACGATTCACCATGGCAACAACACCCGACAAAAAAGACGTCAGCATACTTCCGAGTCAATACGTAAGTTTAATTCTTAAACACTATAATATCAGAGGTGAAAACTGCCAGAACATATATACATTTCCATGGTATCCAACATGGCAATTGTTTTTTATTAAAAAGAAAATGTCAGCAGCTAAAAATTAAGTATAGAAACATAATGAAATCAGGTAAAGCTTCCCTAAAAGGTTCATGGCTGTAGGCTAGATGACTTTACAAACATTTGACATATATATATACATAAATATCATTCAGTGTCTATTTCAATGTGCAGAAGCTTTTTCCACATAGTCTAATGCTCTTCTTACATAATTAAATCTTCTCTAATTCAACCTGTTATATTTCTTAATTAGGGTAATGAAATTAACATTTGACTTCTACTCCGCCAACAGCAAGAAGGCAGAGGCTCGCAAAACCTGCACCAGCACCACTGACAGATGAAGAGGAGATGGTGGAAGAATATTACAATCCAACTGGAAAAATAATAACTGTTGCTTTTGTATTTGTACGAAATAAAGATGACCACATAAATTGTGTTTATTTAACAGCTGTGGTGGTGGTTTTGGCCAGCCGATCTCATGAAAGTGCGTATCTATATGACGAATGTTATTTCTCGTGCCATTTATACGCCAAAAATAGTTTTTGCGTGCATATGATACGCACTTAATGGCATGTAATACGCACGCACTCCCCACCCCTAATCCTTCCCAAGGGTTTTCAGTGCATTGCATACAAAAACATTTTTGGAGTTTAAATGGTACGAGAAATAACATTCGTGGTACAGATACGCACTTTCATGAGATCGTGTTGTTATGGCATATATCTCGGATACCCTTAATACCCTTCCATTACATACAGTAATCTGTTTAATTTTCGAAAGGTGAGATGATGGGAATATGCGTGCCATCAATGCATCTGACCACATTGGAAATCCTGAATAATGTAACTCCCTATGAATTAATGCAGCCTTCTCATCTACAGGATCCTGTATAAAAGCACATGTAATTTTTTGTCACTTTGACAGCGTCTGCGTCAGAAAGTTGGATCACTATTGGCCAGCATCACACGCATAGCACACATGACCAGCGTCGGCCAATAGTGAGCCTACGTGCTGACGTACTACCCAGAAGCACTGCGCTGTTACTCTACGTGAACTGACTCAGAGGTCCACACAGAAAAACAAGAATAAAGTCATTATTTTTGGCGCTTGATAAACTTATGGTTGAGCCACTGTAGTAAGTTGGACTTTTTAAAACATTGTCTTTACTAACTTTCTGGCCCGGCAAGTTTCAATTACACTAGAAGCCTATGGAGGAGTGAGACAGTTCTCAGATTTAATAACAAATATCTTACTTTGTGTTCCGAAGATGAACAAATGTCTTACGGGGTTGGAACAACATGAGGGTGAGTAATTACTGACAGAATTTTCGTTTTCGGGGGAACTAACCCTTTAACCTCCTTTCTGAAACGGGCACCTGGTTTTCAGATATCTACAATGAAATAAACAACTGTGGATGTGGAATACTGCATTCATCAGGTATTAAAATAAGATTACACTAGTTCCCTTGTGACACCCTAATTTAATACAGTCCGCTAAGCCCAGAAGCTTTAGTCAAAGACCATACATGGCCAATGGAGAATTATTTGATAAGGGAGAGCATGTATTAATTTGTATCTCATATGGGCTCTGGAAGCCTTAGGCCACGTACTGTTCTCTTTGACATGATAACATTTATTAAATGGACCAGACATGACCACATCAAATGTTTGACCTACCTACTGATCGAAAATTTGAATCACGATCCCTTGTGACACATTAATCCTAGCTAGGGGCTTCTTCTCATGAAACATTATTAACCCCTTCCTCAGCACCCCCAATTTTGGGATACATGCATACATGACATACCCAGAATAAAAAGGTTGCAGCTTCTGAAGTCATTCTGAATAGACACATAACCAACATATATTTAGAAAGCCAACCCTTGAGAGTTTACAGTTCAAGACTCAAAATTAACCAGACTGTTATTAATATTGAGATATATAAGCTCAAACATAAAACAAAAACAACAAATATTAAGAATATATTTATTAAATGTATAAAAATATTATGTGAATTTAAGATAGCAACTTATTACCACAACTAAAGTGTAGCCACAACTGTGGTCATGCTTCATTTCAAATCTGAGAATGATATATCTAAAATTATGCATTTTGTGAAGCCTATTGTGAGACCATATCAGGGGAGACTTTGGAGAAGGCTAAAAGATTCTCATCAAATATGTATTGCCTGTAATAAACACTCATTTACAGTCTCTGACTAATGTCTGGCGAGGAGAACTGGCCCCATTCATGTTCTTTTCATTTAAATCGACCAACCTTTCACACCTCTGCCGGTATGAGACTTAATCTTCATTATTCTTTTGTCCTTATTCTTTTGTTTGAATCCAGCCAGATTATAGCCGTTCTTCTGGCATAATGCTTGGCCATTGACACCTAATGTGCACGAATAATCCACCCATTAACTTTACTCTTGTTAGGAAACAAACAACACCAAAAATATATTATTACTTTAAATGCGAATTCTTTAAAAAATCCATATAAAGTCCATATAGTGTACTCTGTCGCATTGTGCTTTGTCATTTCTCCACACTCTCCACACTCTTCCAAGTATTGAGAATAGTTTTTAGTGGCTTTAGTACTGTACAGCCTGAAGTAACCAGCATGAAAACTGCAAAATGCAGTACTGTATTTGCACTGCAAACCATTTACTAATTTAACTCATTATTTGCATAACTCATTATTTTAACTTACTATCTAAATAAACTAAATTTAAGTATAAAAAAAAACATTATTTAACATTGCAGGATCAACCTTAATGCATTCATTTATACCATAAAAACATATTCTAATGGGTACTTCAGGTCCACATGGCTCACAGTCCATGTGGGTCAAAACTGACCCAGGAATGTTAACGGTTTATACAGTTTTTTTAATTCGATATTAAAGGTTAAAGGTGAACTATGCAGGTTTTTTACCTTAACTGAACAGCTTCGGAGTCATTGGAATGGTTATATTACTTTTTTTTCAGGATGAATGGTGGTCGTCTCGCACCCCCCTATCGCCTGTGAGCGGAAACAACACGCTTGTAACTTTGGGTCGGTGGGCTGCCGACCGCCTTGTCAGAAAGTATCGCGTGATATCAGGTCTCGCGATGTAACGAATTTATTTACGGCAAAAACAAATCTGCTAAAATTATGTCATTATTGCTCTCCCTCACGCTGTTCGAACTCGAATGAAGAAGACGTTGTAAAGAATGTCCTGTCTGCTTTGATGTTGTTGATCTACTAGCCTCTGGTATCTGAGAGTCACCAACGAGTTTTTCAAAAGTGTTGTAAAATATCTATTCTGAAGCTGTAGGGGGAGCTCTAAAGAGAAACATGTGAGTAAAAAGCGAGAATACATCGAAGCAATTCCCGAACCTGCATACCCCTGCTTTAAAATACTCATGGGCTAAAATGCTGAAGAAAAAAAACAGTGTGATGCTGTCAACAGTCAAAGACTTTTGTCTGACTTGGGTACAAGGACCAACTCATTTAAAAAAATTGCACAGATGAAAGGAGAATGGATCCTGTGAGAATGTCTCATCAGAAGTCTTCACTTTGAGGTATAAAATAAACGCTTTGTTCTTTATCATGGTAAAGCAGATGGCACGGATGAGAGAGAAACAAGACCTAGCAGATCAGAAAGCAGGGACATAGCATTTGTTACCAGAATTTCAAAGGTCCAATGCCGATTTAGAAGAACGCTTTCATTCAGTCCATCTGAAGGTCTATAGAAGTTTCAGACATAGCACATTAAGACTTAAAATGTCTTCACATGTTTGTGGACTCAGATTTAGTCACCATGACATCAAAATGGACCCTTTTATTTGTTAAATACACATTATTTGTATTTTTACACAATGTATTGGTTTGATTTAATCACCCCCCCCCCCCCCCCCCCACTGTAATTCCACTCTCCACAATATTTTTCTCTTTGTAAATCCAATTTCACTAATAAACACATTAGATTATGAAAGTGAAATAGTATTGAATGCAATTTTGAGGTTTTGCCAATTCATATGATGGCGAAAGTGTCATACAATGATCTTAAATTATCTTCTGAACCCAAACAATTATTTTGCCTTACATATTGGTTGAGTCATTATTTCAAGGACTTATTTAATCAATTTCCAGTGGTCTTATTTGCGCTAAATCCATCACCTCTTTAATTAGCAGACTCCTGACAGCAACACACACAAAAGCAGCTTCAATTAGCCAGTAATTGCAAGGCAACCTTTCAACTTTCCACAATTCTAACCAACAGTAAAAAGGCCACAGAGCGTATAGAGAGAGCACGGTTAACATACATGTCAAGCTAACAATTAATCTGCTGCTGCTTTGAAATGCACAGAATATTCCCTGCTCTGTCTGATAAAGAGTAGGCTAAAGGAGAACTAGATCCCAAGCTGTGAACTCGGGCAATTAGCCTGTCCATCTGCTTTGAAGAAGTTCAGTGATATTGTCCAATGACCAACAGATATGTTTTATCATGCCAAATTAGCATGAGAGACTTGTTCAGAGAGCTGACTCTGGAGTTTTGTGGAAGTGCTTTGCTGCATCCTAATTAACATGCTATCCGTTCTACAGTATCAGTAGCAGAAGAGATTAAGGTTAGTGTGAATATGGTACATTGAAATAAATGTCAAACATTCCAAGATTGTGTATATATGATGGGAAAACACAATCTGGGAATGTTTGACATATTTCTTTCAATGTACTGTGTTCACATTAACCTTAACCTTAAAAAAAACGTCTAACCTAAAATGGTTTGCTGATTTAAGAGAATCTAACTTGTCTCCCAGTATGTCAAGTAACCCAAACCTCTCTAAAACTGAATAGGCTGAATCAAGCTGTATACAGTATGAAGCAGGGTATATACGTAAGGCCTATTTCTACAATAATTCTCACTGCAGAATAGAATTCATCTATAATGGTTCTCTATGGATATTTTGAGCTGTAAAAACATGGCAAGGAATGGGAAAGCTACCACATATTTTTTTTATGTAGGCTATCAACCTAACAATCATAACACATTTTAGGTAATGACTTCGGTGCTAATGCTTACATTAAACTGGCAACAGTCTGTATTATGTTAAGCCCTAATATAGGAGAGATCACTGAACTCGAATTTGTTACAGTCAAATGTATTTGTTATTATACCCTAAATGAAAGCTAAATGTTATATAATATCAAATAAGAATTACACCTACGGTAAAACTAAAAACATTGTGTTGTGAATATTTCTTCCTTACTGTGATGTATATCAAAGATAAATGGCTTCTCAAACAAGACAACATGTAGGCCAGACCTAGAGTCTGTCCATGTGGAATAGTTTGGATGGTTGTGGTTTTCTATTGGTGGATCTCATGTGAGTGACAGTTGTTGTCCCGCCCTCAGCAGTAAACACACAATCAGATAAGAGGAGATGTCGCAGAAAAAGGGAGGGAAAGTTATTTTGATTAAAGATTATGAGAGCACATGAATAAAAAATAAAAAAAATATGACATGCATCGATAAATCATTTATAATATATACTGCAATATTCCAAAAAAAGTAAATTTATATCTCATGCTGACTAATGTTTTACTGGGGAAAGGGAGAAAAAAAAAGCAAATTAAAGCTGACATTGTTTAATACTACAATACAAAACAACACTGGCAATATTGACAACTATACTTCTCAAGATTTCTTGCAGTCAGCACAAGCACCCAGTCAGAAGCAGTGATGGATCCTGGAACAGGCGATATACAGTAGGCAAGGACGGCAGCACTCCCTGGGGAAGTATCTGCACACTGCCGCGCACTTCACTGTCTATGGCTCATCTGCGACAGTTTTGCGGCGTTGTGCCCGCTCTCTCCGTTCTGCCCCACCGCACCGCTCATATCAAAATGAATTGTGACCTACAGCTGGTAACTTTTTATGTGCAGTTCCCTGTGCTATACTTCCCCTACTCTCAATTCTGATGCTATATGAAACCAAAAAACCAGTCTTCACATGCTTGGAGCCTTGTTAACGCTGACCAGTTCAGTTTTATTTATGTCAATTTTGTACATTCTACCATAAGTAACTTTGCAACTGCATGTCAACTAACTCTCATTGGAGTATTATTAGTCTGTTAGGTTAGGGTTTGGGTTGGTAGAATAAGTTTGTATGTACAAAATTACTTCTAGTCAGTAGAATGTCCGTTTGGGGGAGCATCAAAATAAAGTGTTAGCAGATATTAAGCAGACAGTCAACTAACACTAATGACTGCTAGTTGACATGTACAGTTTCAACGTTACTAATATGTAGAATGTCTAAAGTGGACTATCGAATAAAGTGTTACCTGCTTTTTTTAACGCTATTTGAGTGTAACGTTGACTTTCGCATAAACGTTACACTCAAATAGCGTTAACAAAGCAGGCAACACTTTATTGCAATACATGTCCCCATTCAAGTAGATATGAGTTGGTTTTGCATGCCTGATATATCTGCCTGAAGGTGTTGCAAATGTTGCCACCCAAGAACTGACTATCCTTGAAAGTAAATTTGTATACAAACTGACATGTTGATACAGTACTACTGTGACAAAAGGCCATATTTTTCATCCATAGTTAAATTTTATATTTTCTCTTCAATGCCTTTTTTTTTTCCACTGGTCATTTATTATGCAGAAGATTAAAAAAAAAAACAATACTTTAACATTATAAGAAAATACATGTTAATTTGATGCCAAGTGAAATATCATTGCTCTTTTCACGTACTAAAAATAAAAACAAAATGTCAATATCACCATTATCCTGAGTGCAAATAAATGAAGCACGGCGCCATGCAATTTCTTTCATGGTCTGCAATTATTCTTGTAATTTTTCAATAGTTTGGCCCTCTGAAGCACAGTGATATTGCAGGTGCAGTGCCTCTATGGCTCTGTTATCCTCCAGCAACACTGCGGGTCAAGTGACAAATGTGTCTCGCTTCTGATGTTCATTGTTGAATCTGCTGAGATGTGCTGCTTTGGTAATGTAGGCGCTGCAACGATAAAGGCACAACAACAGTAGATAAAAGAGAAAATGAAGCAAGAAAGGAGTGTGTGTGTGTCCTAGACGTACACTTGGCTGTATCTGAGAGGAAAGTTGTTTGGATACATAACCTCAATGTTTGGATACATTCAGATGTTTCAGTAACACTTTATTTTACAGTGTCCTACTCATGTTACACATAGTTGCTTGCTTTATTAATAACTATAAATTATTCACAATTGCATACAACTAAGCCTAAACCTAACCCTAATCCTAACCCTATAGTAAGTACAAATAGTTAATTATTATTACTCTGTGCTTAAATGTAAACTCTGGGAAAAAAATGCTGGGTTGTTTCAACCTATGTTTGGGTCAAATATGGATAAACCCAACTGTTGAGTTTAAATTTTTAATTAAAAAATCCAAACCAACGTTTGGGTTTGTCCATATTTGACGCAAACATAGGTTGAAACAACCCAGCATTTTTTTTTTTTATTTACATTTAAGTACTGAGTAATAATAATTAACTATTTGTACTATAGCGTTTGGTTTAGGCTTAGTTGCATGTACTTATGAATAGTTTATACTGTAGTTATTAATATAGCAACAATATGTAATGTACATGGACACCTTAAAAAAAAGTGTAACTTGTCCATTGAATTCAACAATACAAATTCCAGGCCTAATGTTATACTGTGGTGTGCAATGGAACGATGAACTCTGATTGAACTATTCAACAACAACAAAATGTTAGGTAGGATTAGGTTTTGAAGAAATCTGTTAAGATGCAATACTAATCTCTGCTTCCCAACAACCAAAGCATGTCCTCATTAGATCCTCTGAAAGGTCAGCTCATTGACATCTTCACCCACTGGCATGGACTCCCCAACCCATGTCACTTTAAATGCTGTCTGCTTTTTGACTTCTCAGTTGACTCTGCCTGACAGGAGGTTAGTCCAATAACAACTTGTCAATTTCCAAGTAATTTTAGTAGAATAACTTGCTACTTACATGCAGAGTTTACCAACAGTTTACTAATCCACAGTCTGACTCAAAGAAAACCATAATCAAATCCAACCCAATCACACTAAATGCATAGCACGCAGTGTGTTTATCGTGTAATTTATACGCGAAAATTAGTTTTTACATGCATAGGATACGCATTGGTTGGTTAGGGTAGGTTTAGTAGTGGTGTGGCGTGCGTATTATACATTTGGGTAGAATTAGTGGTGTGGAATGCGTGTATTACACGCAATGAAGTGTTTATCAAATGCACGCGAAAACTGTGCATCATATGCACGTAACGTATAAATTGCACGATAAACAGACACATTTGTGCTTTCCATCTGCATGATCATTAGTGGCAATTACATGGACACATAGATCTATTTCGGTAGACAGACAATTACACACACTCATGCTGCGTCAGAATATAACAGTATGGGTGACGAGTAGTACATTCAAATCCATAGGTACTCACAAAACACTAAGCTAAAAGTACTCGGATGACCTATTACTTGGTTAATGGAAGTGAAGCAACGCAACTGATGCCGTATGTCACATGACAATGACAACATGCCGAATGCACTTCGTCCAAATTTCATTTACACACATTCATATTAAATAAAACATACATTTTAATGGTCACAAAGTTTGTTTCAAACCAAATCCAGTACCTACTATACAGCGATTTCTGACACAGCTTATGGCTCTTTTATGATGTGTATATAACGCTTTTTACAATACAGATTGTTTCAAAGCAGCAGAAAATAATGCGACAAAGTTTGTTTCGGCTGTACAGCAGATCTAGAAGAAAATGGAGTCATTGTCCAGCTTTCAAGTTTAGTGTTGATTAATTTCGGTTGTAAAAATCATTAGTTTACAATTTTGTTCATTTATCTAAACAGCAGGCTCTGGAGAAAACAGTGATGTCATCATCCAGCTCATTCAGTTCTCATATAATGGTGTCAATGCAGTCAGATTCATAATATTGTTGAATATTAAGTGTCTATTGTATATTAAGTGAATAACTAAGCAAGCCAGAGGCAACAGTGGCAATGAACCAAGGCTCCATCAGGTGACATGGAGAAAAAAACCTTGGGAGAAACCTTCCTCTGGCCAACATGATGGGCGGTTGTTTACTGGCACAGTTCAAAAGAGTAATTTTCACCTGTTTTATGTAAATAAATAAAACATAAAAAAGGAATAACACCCCAACAAATCGCAAAATTTAAGCACAAACATGTTCCTATAAGTATGAACATTAGTAATAATGATATAGCTAGTAAAGTCTAGGCTATATACCTAGTTCAGGTTTTCTTACAGTTTTTTAAAGAATATATTTGGGGATCAGTACTTTAACTGAGCTTGTTTTGCTTAATGCAACACTGTTTTGCAAATTTTGCATATTAAATATCTGTTGAATGCATGACAAAGTCCTTTGAGACAAGCACATCAGGCTAAATGCTTTCACTTTCCATGATTCCCTATTTAAAGCCCAATCAAAGCCTTATTTTTTATAAGGCAATTATCCTTTAACCCACAGTTTGTTAATTAGTAGATAATCCCTCTTTTGATTAACTGCTGACCTTTGAAGCTTGAGATAACTTGGACTTGCCTCATGCCTTCATTACACTATCACTATATTACAAGTAAGCTTTGCTTAGCAAAGCATAACTTGTGTGAATGAATGTGTTATTGAAAAGCATGCATTTATTAGAAGCACAATATCAAAATGACCTCATAACCTATAAGGCTTCCCATAAAATAATTAAAAAATGGTCTGTCATTCAAATGTGTAATGGCGTTTTGGTTTAACTGACTAGATGTGAGATTTGGGGAAGGGACGAGTTTAATTTACATAGCTGGCATAAAGCTGTCATACGGCTTCATGGAATATATCACACGTAATTACATAGTCAAGTGATATACTTTTATGGTGCCGTTTCTGTAGCGATGGGATGTCTTGAATCAGTTCTTTATCAATTTTATAGAACACTTGATGCCAAAAAGGTTCTATAGAGAAATGTCTAAAACGATAACATAATATACAAGAAGAAATGTCTAAAACGATAACATAATACCATATAAGACAGAACTTCAGTTAGAGCTTTTTATTGTAAAGCAGCACATAATATGACGAAAGAAAGCAAATGTGTGTGTTTTTTTTAATTTTTATAACGGTTGGTCCATATGAGTACGTTTTCTTGGTTTTCTATGGAAGCAAAATGCTTGGGGGGGGGGGGGGGGTGAAATGCTATTTCATGCATTCTGAGTTTTTTACACTGTTAAAAGAGTTGGATTCCCATGCTAAACATGGACAAAGTTAAAAAAATTAAGTTGTACTCTTGGAGTATTTCTGTGCCAAAAAAATACTCTTTCTGGTTTGTCACAAGTTTCGGAAAGTTTTTGTCGAGTTTGGGCGTGTGTGACGTCAGATGCGGCGGAATTTCCTTATACGGGCACTTCTCCCGGAAGGGCGCGCGTGCACCCGTAGACCAGAGTGAGAGAGCAAAAGCAGTACGCCCATCAAAGCGCTGTGCTCGGCTTTAGGGAAGTCATCGGCACAGGCAGGGGAGTTGTTATCAGGACTGAAGCTAAACTCTGCAGGACAGTGGCCCTCCAGGACCGGAGTTGCCTATCCCTGCCATAGACTAAAAAGGCACTACACTCGCAATCTTTGGAGCGTGTCCCCCTTCCTCCTTTCACATAATGGTATGATTGTGATGCGATGTGCCACATGGTGTCTCCATCCAATTAAAGTTCCACACCAAATAAAGATTCGGCTCTCCCCAACGGAAGTCGGCTCTTCTCGTTCGCTACAAAGAATCGGCTCCTAGATCAATAACACACTTAAGAGTTCATCGCAAACTCTGGATCGAACCTGAGTTGACAGAAAAAGTTTATACCGATATGTGTGTGACCACTGAACTTTATATAATCCAGGTTGGATTTATCTGGATTTGTTAACTCTAAACCTACCCTGAAACTCAGAGTTTGTTCAGCTAGCTTCATGTAACAGGCTACTGAGGTCTGCTGAAAAGCATCTCTGAAACCTTGAAGCAGAACCGGTACAGCAGCAGAAGACCACACCGGGTACAACTCCTGTCTTTAACAAGGCTGATCCAACACAGGTCCACATACTCAACGTCTCAGAGTTTACAAACTGAGCTAAATCCCCAATAAATTAATACAAGAGCAGATGAAGTGTAGAATTACAACAATAACAATCTTTACTGAGGTAAAGTGCAACAAAACATATGAAGCCAAGCTTCCAAAAAACGGAGAAATCAGACAAAGGGTTAACAAAACAACACAGAAAATGTATGAACTTAACTTGTAGCAGGCAACTGGAGACAGACTCAAGATTCAACACTAAAGCATTAAACAAACACAATTATATCGGGCAAAACACAGACGTAATAAATCAGGCTTAATGAATGGTGGTGTTCAGCAAGAGTCTGGAGAGTGGTGCCTCCTGCTGACTTGGAGGAAACTAGCAGTCTAGTGAGTTCTTACACTGTCAGCTAAGAACAGGTAAGTGAGACTACAATTAGACAAATTAGAAAATAAAAGGTTGGAAAAACTTTGCCTGGTCTGACGAGTTTCGATTTCTGCTGCGACAATCTGATAGTAGGGTTAGAATTTGGTGTAAACACCCGAGTCTGCGCAGTAGTGAGCGTAACGTGGATCCGCGGTATCAAGGCTCCACCCACACTCCCGCAGAATCGGTTAGTAGTTTACTGCTGAACAACAGTTATTTTCATAACTGTTTATTTCACACAAACCTAATGAGGTTGGTGTGAAATAAACAGTTATGAAAATGAAATTTAAAGCTCCAATTTCCTCCCGAAAAAAATCTGTTGGTGCCTCGGTGACTACTTCGCTCAGAGAAGCTGTCAATGAGCCGTCAATCATGACTTCACACTTCCGGTTGAATAGCATCAAATAAACAAACTAAAACCAAACTTACAGAAACCATCTTTAGAAAAGAAGGTTTTGATGTATAATTTAATTGTTTAGTTGGTCTTGAATGCCATTTGATTACATGAAGAGGGCGAGGTTTATTACCAATACTGTCTGGGACCAGCCACCTGGGGGCGATCGAAGCATTTTGGCCACTTTTCAGGACTTGTGCGTCACACTTGCATGGAAGTATGGATCCATCCTGCCTTCGATGTCTGGTTCAGGCTGGTGGTGCTAGTGGTGTAATGGTGTTGGGGATAATTTATTGGCACACTTTGGGCCCAATGCCAATTTTAGTACCAATTGAGCATTGTTTAAAGGCCACAGCCTATCTGAGTATTGTTGCTGACCATGTCCATCCCTTTATGACCAGTGTGCCCATCTTCTGATAGCTACTTCCAGCAGAATGATGCACAATGTTCACAAAGCAAAAATCATCTCAAACTAGTTTCTTGAATATGACAATGAATTAACTATAAGTCAAGTCAAGTAATCTTCATTTATATAGCGCTTTGAACAATGTAGATTGTTTCAAAGCGGCTTTAGTGATAAACGGATAATTTAAGGTAACAGATTTTTTTGGCTTTATAGCGGTTCTTGAATAAATATATTTCCCAGCTAAAGTTAGTTTTGATTGATTCACTTCCGTCGCAACGATCATTAGTTATTAAATTAATTAAATTAAATTACTAAGACGACACCGTTCTCTCTACACAGACTTTAAACGCGAACCTGTGAGAAACGCTGATGGCGCTCACGTGCGCATCAACAATTAATTCTATAGTTATGCGCATTTGAATATATGTATAGACTATACTCAAATTGCCTCAGCAGTCACTTAAAGGTAGGGTTGGTAATCCTGTTCAGAAACATTTTTTTTTATACTGGGTGAAATGGTCCTTCCATTCTGATAGTAGTCAATACATTATGTGTTCAGAAAAAGTAATGAAACAAATCTGACCTCTGTAGCAGCTGTAGGACAGTAAAAACTCTGACCAATCACTGCCATTCGGTGCGAATGTAAAGAACCAATCAGATGCCTCCATGTCTCGTGCCCGAGCACCACTGCGTGCACAGCAGTGATGCGCGGGTCAATGTATATAAACAACCCGCACCCGACCGACGTTTTCAACTAACCCGCCCGCAACTCGGACCGCAAAAAAAAAAGAAAGAAAATATTGTACCCGACCCGCGTTTTTTTAAAGTAGCTATAGTAAATGCTCATCGCGTCATGGGCCATAGACGGAGGAACTAGGGGTGCGCATTTTTCAGAATGCTGTATGATATAGCCTAGTGTTTTATAATAAAGGCTTGATTTATTCATTTATTTCGTTTCATTTTCTTAACAATTAAGATGCTGCATGTGTTTATCCAGTCTAGTCGAAGTCTCTCCCCTGACTTTCCCAACAAAAATCCCGCCCCCTCTCAGCAAATAGGCTACATAAAACTGACATTACTGAGCTATATGCGTTTAAAAGTAGCCTATTAAAATGGCACAATGGCATTGCTCAGTTCAACGCGTTGGGAAATCGGGCATTTTGTCCCGCGTCAGCTTTTATTCAAAAGTTAATAACGCGCTCAACATTCAAAAGGTAAATAAGGATTTCCCACTTTCATCTGCAGACTGAGCTCGTGCGTCATCCTCGCGCAGTTATTCAGACAATAAAGTGTAGACCTATGTATTTCATAGAACATTGTGTGTCTAGTATTATATAAATTACAAAGGTAAACGACCCGACCGACCGCGACCCGAATATCATTAAAAATATTTTTGGATGACTCGTAACCGCGGGCGCAGGCACCCGCTCATTTTGGATCAACCCGCGCATCACTGGACATGCAGCTGACTCCAAATGTGGATGCGCGTTCATGTTTGTGGGGGGGGGCGTAGCTTTGGACGGAGCACTGACAGGAGGGGGCGGAGCTTAGAAGATGTGCCACTTTCAAATCTGGCTAGCTCTCCAACATTACCTACTCTAGCTTTAATCTCAAACCAATAGAGCAACTTTATGATGTGGTGGACTGGGATATTTGCATAATGTGAAGCAACAAATATACCTTGTTGAATCTATCACATGAACAATTAAGGTTCTGAAGGCAAAATAGGGTCCAAGCCAGTATAGCAAGGTGTACCTAATAAAGTGGCATGTGAGTGTAAGTGTTTTGCCATCTTTCTAAACACATTATAGTTGGCTGTGGTTGGACTTAAACACTCAACTGATACCCAAGTCACCTGATTCCAAAGTAAATCCATGCAAAGGATTCAATGCATTCATATTAGCTAATCAATGCTCCTGCACATATGCGACTGTCGGGCATGAGTCACATACATCAAACATGCGCATTAAAAGAGGCAAAGTTGCGAGCTGCTCAGATGTGGAGTGGCTACATAGTGACAGGTTTATAAATCAAAGGAGGCGGTAAAGAATGACAGGGCATTAGGGCATGTTTCACTTACTGAGTAAAGATGCTTTGCTATCACACTCTCTGGAGACTCTCATGAGGAACAGAAAATTGCTTTCACCCATTTAAAAAAACTATTTTATAATACATTGAAGCTGTCATCGCCGCAAAGACGGTACAAAGCATGAAATATGTGTCCTTAATTGATAAAGTGTGTAATTTCATACATGGAACATGTGAGGAGGTCAGACTCATGAAGCATTTAGCTGAAGAACATAAAGCAGCCGGGATGGTAGGGTCCAGTGGCTTAGTGCTGAGGAAACTCTACTGAGAGTTGTGAGTGAAAATCTAGGTTCAGATCCTCTTGGGAGCATTAGAATACTATTAAAGTGCCCTTGTTACTGTATGCTCATTTAGATCATCATTTTATTGCAATATTTTTTTTTTAACATGAGGGTACTCCATTCCTTTCAATAAGAAACCTTTGGAGTCATGCACAGACACATTGATAAAAATGTATATTGGGTTTTGCCATTATGAAATGTTGTGATTCTCAATTTAATCAGCCAGCATAATTGTATCTACATTCATGTTATGTTTTTATCCATGCTGTTTAAGCACGTTTAACACATAACCCAAACCTACCCATTTGTGTTTTATATAATATAAAACACAGGGTATAACAGGCAGATACGACTACAGGCACAATTTATTCAAAAAGTAAAAAAAAATCAAGTGTTCCAAAGCCAAATTATTGATTTGTGTTAACAAATCCGTCTCCATCCGCCATTGATCCTATGCATGCATTAAACAAATGCAGCCCGTGTAAGCGTTACGTTAGCTTTGATTGTGAAATGGCATTGGCTCTCATGTGTCTCGTGACCGATAGCTACATGCTAAAGAGTCGTTGTATCTTTTGAATGAAATACAGCCAAAATACACCCCATTAAGATCCACTCCATTCTTCACATAAAGATATTGTATGGCTTCAGAAGACTTGGAATGCAACGAGTTATTTGTATTTATAAGGTTTTTGGTCAGTTTTTTTGCAATACATACCTGTGACTGAATACTTTTATTTGCCTGTTATGTTTTATATTGTTGAGAAGTGGGTACATTTATGAGTGGGGTTAGTTGCTCCAACATATAAAGTATAAATATTTTTAAAAGCATTTCTACTTTTACTAATGCAAATAATTACATGCGTCTTGATCTGATGCATGAGGCAAACAACTGAAATTAATAGAGTACCTGGGGCATCGAAAAATTACGCTAAAGAGGTACCCTCTGAGTTACAAAGAGATGCCGGGGGGTCCTGACCAAGTGTCCATTTTTGACCAATTGGGAGAGAGAATGTGTTGCATAAACATAATATTTGTATCATACCGTATATTAAAGTAGCACCTCTTTTCACCCTCTGCCTAAAATGCCCTGATTTAGTTCCTCTCTTTAAAGTCCACCTTTCCGAAAAGCCTAATTGGTCATCTGGCCCCAGTCTGCTGTGACTGGTGAAAGCGTGTGTCAGAAATGTAATGGCCCTTACCTGAGGCTTCATGAGCTGCTGTAAACATCATATGGTCTCTATGCCGTCGGAATTGGACGTTTTTGCCATTGCATCAGAAAAAAAACCAGTGTCTCCTTGACATCAATCACTTATCTAGCTGTTCTTTGAAGGCGGCCAAAGCAGCCAGTAGGCGGCATTATGCAAATATGTTACATGGTGACGTAGCAAAGTCAACAAACAAGGAGTTTCTGGCAAATGTTTTCTTTTGAAGAGATTCACTCAATTTGGCATATACTTTTTGCTTTTTTAACCATGCAGAATGTTTACATGTGGAAAAAGCTATTACACACAAAAAGAAAGCAGGATGAAAAGTTTAAGCAGGATGAAAGTAGGAACTTCAGATTGTTCAAGTGTTCTCTCTGTACTGTACTTACATTTCAATTTGTGCATTTGTTTCAAAGTGACAGTGAATTCATCACATAGGATATTTGTATCATGCTCTACCCGGAATGCTTGTGCTCAATGGTAGTTCAGTTGTAGAGGAGATGTTAAAGATTCACAAATCACAATTTGTATACTTGAAAATAAGCTTCCTGTTTAAAGGCTGATTTATACTTCTGCGTCGGACCTACGCCGGAGCCTCTACGGTATAGACTACACGTTGGTTTCCATTTATACTTCTGCGTGGTTGTCCACGTTGATGCGCAATTACACATGCATAGGGAACATGTGAAACCCGAGGGAGGGGTTCTAACAGACCAATCACAACGCTTGTGTCCGCGTAGAATAGACGCGCTGTTACATTTTTGGAGAAGTGCACGTCAGGGTACGCGCGGTACACACAGCCTATGACGTAGCTACGGCGTGAGTTCGACGCAGAAGTATAAATTGGGCATAACACTGATGTAGCATAATGTAGTGTTTCACAACAGTGTTCCTAGAGGCACAACAATAATACCTATTTTCAAACTATTTAGTGTTTCCTATTCATCAACTAGACTTTGGCAGCCCGGCATAGTCAAATCTTTTCCTGCCAGTTTCATAATGTACCGAAAAATTTATTTAAATATCTCATAAGAACATAAAAGGTCTTTAACGTTGTGTGTTGTGCCATTGATTTGGCCAAGTAACTTGTCAAACAAACTAAAATCTTTAAACTGCAAGTACCTTTATCAAATCACAAAAAGGCTGTGACTTAATTAAATAAGTCTGATGTCGCTGTGCATTACAAAGTGAAGCGTGCACAAAATACATAATTGGTTCGGAGCATGTATAAAACTTGTCAGAGTCAAGTTATGTCAGTAAATGAGGCTTCATATCTTAAAAGGCATAACTGTTTTTAAATGTTTCGAAGCACTTCAAAATTTTTAAACAAAGTTTTAAACATTTGTAGACGTTTTAATTAGACATTAGTATAAATACAATGAATAATGGTAGTTAAAAGTCTCTTATTGGCCTGTTTAGCTGAGCCATTCATAGAACAAACTAAACAAAGCCTGACAATTGATAAAATAACATAGACTTGATAATCATATTAGATAATTGCATTAATTTTTTTTTACTTTCAATAAAAAAATGTGCAAAAAAATTTGTAAAAGGTGTTTTTATGCATGTTTGGCCCAGGTGTTAGTTGCATTTACACTTTTCTGACTACTAGGGTGTCAGATTGTTTCGAAGCCTCAACACAACACGGCACATTAGCTTCAACGGTTTCATTGTTTCACAAAGCATCGATCTGCCCACCACTACTATTTACAAAAAAAATGTATCCAACAAAGTCAAAGATATACAAAAAGCAAAACATGAAATAATACAACACTTACATGTGGGCAGCAAACAATCCATTTCCCAAACCAGGATTTTTCCACGAGAATAGCAAACAACAGAGGCAAATCACACTTGATCTAATTATTATTCCATTACTTCCTCTTTTTATACAAAGCATGGAGCACTACTAGTGACCCCTAGTGTTCAGGATGAACATAGCCCCCAGAAAAAATAGGACATCTTGTAACTGGCTGTGACTGTTACAGCAGCGTCTCGTTCCCTTTTTAGGGTACTAGGGTTACATACGGAACCGAGACGTTCCCTTTCAAGGGAACTCGCACTGCGTTGAAACGCTGTAGAAACGCTATAGCCAGTCTGCCATAAGAGCAAGTCTCCGTCTGTGTAAAATCAATGCGCACATTCAGGCGAAAGCAGCTGCACCCCTGGAGTGGAGCTGTGGTCAAGGTTGTAGAACCTCACGAATGTATGCGCCGAGGACCAGCCTTTCCTAATCTCAAACATCTTGGTCCTGACAGTAATGTTTTGGAAGCAGACATACTCCTAGCAGGGGTGGGCCCGTACAGCCAAAGGTGAAGGCTGACCAGCCGACTCATAAGCATGTGAGATGCCCTCGACCACCCACTTGCTCATCGTCTGCTTAGATGCCGAACACCCCTTTCTGGGTGACCCAAAGCAAACAAACAGCCTCCATTCCCCAGGCTTCGGCCCCTGACTCAACAGGATGTCTGCTCCCTGATTTAAATACCCCGGGATGTATACTGCCCTTAGAGAGAGCAACTTGCCTTGGGCCAACAGGATGATCTGGTGACCAAGCTTGTATAAGGAGTGCGACCTCAGACCCCCCTGATGGTATATGTAAGAGACTACCGATTTGTTGGTACGAAGTGGGAGAAAATGTTTCAGAGCTTGAAACACGGCCAGCATTTCCAGCAATGTATGTGCCATGAGAGATGATGGTTCCCGACACAGACCCCTAAGCCGAGCCGAGCCGAGCCGAGCGACCAATCCCGATCGACCCCCAACCCGTGAAAGATGCATTAGTGTGACGCGACAACAAGGAGCTCCCAACACAGGTCTTTGGGATAGAATCCAAGTTTTTTTTCCACATGACTAAATGGTAAATGGACTGCATTTATATAGCGCTTTAACAGACCCATGGCCACCAAAGCGCTTTACATATTGCGTCACATTCACCCATTCATTCACTCATTCATACACCGACGGCGGTGTCAGCCATGCAAGGCAACATCCAGTTCGTCGGGAGCAGGAGATTGAGACATGCTTGCATCGTCGTTGAATCCCAGACCACACCTAGAAAAGTGGTCCTCTGGAGAAAGCACACTCTTCTTGGCATTCAACCTTAGGCCAAAAGAAGAACACAATATTGTTATGATTTGGCCCCGAAAGCGAAACTCAGGAAATTCATGCGTTGTGGAATGAGGGATATTATTACCATAAACATGGAAAGGGCACTAAGCACTCGACACGTGCCCTTACCATAAGCATGGATTTTAGAAAGGGCACGAAGCACTCGGTGCGCGTCCTTACCATAAACATGGATTTAAGAAAGGGCACGAAGCACTCGGCGTGTGCCCTTACCATAAGCATGGTTTTTAGAAAGTCCATAGTATTTTATACATCTAAAAAGCCAGAAATATATTTTATTTAATTCATAAAAAATTAAATGTAGCCCATAAACAACCGGACAAGTGTTTCATAGTCTGAATTACAGGCTGAATATTCATATTTGAATACAAAAATAATCATATCTTGCAAACACACATTTTAGTTGTGATAATAGGAAAAAGAGAGAAAGGTACATTATAAACATATTGTGGACCCATAATCTACGCATTGCCTCATCAAGCACGAGATCGAGCCAGTTTAAGACTTAACAGGGCCGGAGCTAAAACTCCCGATAGTGCAGGTTCTTTTCTACACATAGGGAACATTTTATGAATGATAACTGTCAGCCCACACTGATGTGCATGCACTGCCCCCGAACAAACACTTTAATCGTGTGTATACCCGCTCGTAATGTAGTGAGGGAAGGGAGGAACACACAATTCAAAAGCCTGTATGCTTTACATGAAGTGGCGAGTCTTCACTGTTTCGATACCTACAACTTTTAGCTCCTCAGTACTGGATAATTGCAGTACCGGTGCCTCATTCGGGGTTGATGTAACAGAAAAGCATGCTTCCGAACCCCGAGATGAGACACTGGACCTGGCAGGTGAAGGCCCGTCTCTAACCCCTCTGCCAGATCCAGAAGCGGGACCCAAGCCGCGAGGAACGTGAGCCAAGGCGCGCTCCTCAAAGAGCACCAGCCGGAAGCACAGCGTTCTCAACTGCTCACAACAATGCTCACATTCAGCCCCCTTGAGGGCTGACTGAGCGTGCTGCGCTCCCAAACACACAATATATATCCCCACCCGTTATGTAGATTGGGCAGGGATGAACACACTATTGAACTGTTGTTCGCTCGCCATTATAAAGTGTATTTATATGGGTGAAAACTCCTGCATTCAGAGTTCTAAGACAGACAAAAAACACCGGGGACATAGATTTCACATAGAGTGGTTGCTGAAGACACAAAAGCTGACGCTGTTTAGTTCAGGTGTGCTTTATAGTTTCCTGGTCGATGACGTCACCCACCTATGACGTTCCTTCATGCCACTGGACTGATTTCAAACGTGCTCCAAGACACAATCCCGCAGAGGCGTTCCTACAGCACTTCGACGCAGTGCGAGTTCCTTTGAAAGGAAATATATGGTAACATACATTTTTTCATGAATTTCTGGCAACCACAACAGACAATTTTTTTACAGTCTATTTTAGCTCTATGAGCTGCCAGACTTCATAGTTCAATGACTGTTATACACATGGACTGAACTAAAATTGCATGACTTTTGTTGGTTTTGGAGTCGACCCCAACCCCTTCATTATCAGACATTTTTTGGTCTTTCTTTTTTTCAGTTTTAGGATTTTTATTTTACCAAGTGACATCGATTCTTGCATGTGTTACGATGAAAAGTCATATGACAGGCTGATTGGTGATTTGATAAGGTTGTGGGATTTCATGAGTAATTCACATTCTATGCAGTTTTCCACCAGCCAAACTGAGTTGTGGCACGTTTCCTAAAGTGGAGGAAAATAAAAAAAATAAAAATAAAAACTTGAAGAAAAAATACAGTATGACCTTTCAAGAGCGTTGTTGCCGAAATATGAGCTGCATAGCACATTCCCCCCCCCCCCCCCCCCCCAACCTACCACCTGTGCTGCACTGTGTAAAAGAAAAGACTAAAGTATATTTTGAGAATGGTAACTTTCTTACCGTTAAAAAGCATAGTAAGCTACTCCACTGTAGTACCGGAGTAAACAAATAAACATAGTCAGAGCTTTCCAAGAGTATCTGCTAAATCTTTTAGTTTTTTTAAATGTATATATATAATTAAATATAATTGTTAAACACCCTAAACCCCATCCCAAAAAAATAAAGAAAAATAAAACTTCTTTTTTAATATCAACACAAAATCCAGTCCAGATGTCTGAAGAACTCAGCCAAAAGCTTGCGTGAAGTTCTGTAATAATCGCAAATATTTGATTTGCCTTATTCAGTTTGCATGAACAGAGCTTGCAATTTAATCAGTTATTTTTTTGTTTTTTGCTGTTGCTAATACATTCTTATGTGCATGATATTTGCTAAGACATTAAGTTATGTACGAAGACCTTCATCACACACTAACACAATAGGATATCATTAAGTGGTAAGCAAATTATACCTTTTTTTCAGAACTTACTTTACTTTTCTGAGTCATTTTTGCACAAACCTTCACCCTGTTGACAGCTGGCCACTGGTTAAATGGGTTAGTCAGCACTTGATGTCTATAATTGACACACTGGGGTGTATTACAAGCGGAATGACACCAATGATTGCTTTGTCACACAGACCTATGATGAAGTGTTAACACAGGGAAGCTCGATCCCTGGAGATGGTGACATCTCATTGTGTAATTGTTTGACTGAAATCCATTGAATGTTTACTTTTGTTGCTAGACAAAGTGATGACTGACCGGCAATCCATGTGTAAAGTTTGCATTTATTTCCTCCAACATGCTTTTTTTATTATCTGGAACTCTGGAATTATCTGAAATCATATATATATATATATATATATATATATATATATTTTTTTTTTTTATCTTGCACTATCAAAACATAATTTTGTTGTCATATTCAACCCAGAGGAATCATTTTATTTTCCAAAGGCTACACTTTTAATTTAAAACTTTTTTATAATAAAATAATTGCATTTTTGGAGCCTATTAAAACACAAACCCTAGTGAAAAAAAGTACACTGTAGCATACTTAAAACAAAAATAGTACTTATAAAAAATATTTGAAAGGAGTACGATTAAGTTGCAAACTGAATGGAAAGTTTAATGGAAATTACATTTAATTCAATCTATTGTCTTTGAAATCTGGTTACAGTTTACTGCTAAATGTACTGACAAGGATTTGTTATTATGTTTAATGTAATTTCTTTTTAAACTTGTACATTAAGTATTTATTATATATTTGTGATTGCACATTTGTAACGATGAACTTAGTACATTTTTTAAACTATCTTAACTTTAATTGTAAGCTCAAATAACACACTACAACATAATTAATTATAACAATTATAATTAAAATAAAGTACTTTACATGTGCTTCATCATGTACATATTCAAAGCATGACAAACGATTATTAAAACATAATTATCTAAAAAGTACTTTGAAATATTGAGAATACAAATTGCTCTTGTTAAAGTGCATTTAAGAATCAAAGTCCTGGAAGTGTACTTTAAGTAGACATAAGTGGCCTTTTACTTAACTAATATGACATTATATGTACAGTCTTCAAAAGACTATAAATGTAGAGTGGTATGGCCAAATGTATGTAGCTTTTTTTTTTTGTCATTTTTAGAGTTTCAAAATATCTATATAATAGCATTATAAATTAAATCAGTATAATATAAATCTGAAACATGATATTAATATAATAGAAGACACACTTTGCCTCATTTAAACATCTGATATAAGACGTTTGCCGAGACTTTAAGGTGAGGTGAGAGTGTAACCAGAGCGACATTTAAAAATATCTTGAGCCTGCCCTGCCATTTTAAGTTCAGTAATGTTTTTAAAGACAATCAAGCTTTTTCCCATTTTTCTTTACAGGTCCCTACACACTTTCTTAATGTTGTTGAAAAGTTCCAGACCCTTGGCGGCCCTTTTACTGAGCAAGGTCTAAATGTCTCTCAAGAGAAAGAGAAAGGCAATGGGCTTTTTGAATCGAACAGTTTTCTGAGACATTTTCCATTAAACCAATGTTGGCAGACCCCTTTAAGGCCCAAGCCTTTGGTTGACACCTTCACAAACCTTTGTGATGATGGCCAACGGCAAAATGGTGACATTGTGAGCCGTAGCTGTCGATATGAGAGATTTAAGCATTTTTCAAACAGGCTTTACCACCGGCTGGAAAGAAAGCTTAGTCAACTAACTAGTTTACTCCACATTATATTCATCATGGCTCCATCATGGATTTTATGTGGCCCTAGAGCTTTATGGTTTATTCGATTTGATCATTCAACAAATAAGCTCTGAACTATTACCATAGGATGGAGCCATTTAAAGCTGCTTTTGGTATTATTACCTTCAACAGACATTCTTCCAGTATCTCCAGCGCATTCTCCCCTTGAATATGTGATTACCATTGGCTTTTCATCATCTGTGAATTACAGGACATAGTGAGGAACATCTCAGTCTCAAAAAACATTGTCTGTTAGATACGCCAGAGCCGGCTGAGCCTCTCGTTGCCAGGCCTGCTTTCACATCTGTCATTTATCTACAAAAATAAATAAATAAATAGATAGATAAAAAATAAAAGCAAAATACTTCCTCGTAGCAGATATATACTCTCTTACCTTTAGTGGAAAATTCACTCCCTCTGCAATCATTTAAGAATCTGCAAATATGTCAGACACAACACCATAAAACAATTCAGGCAGATGGAAAAATGTTCCAGCTTTGTGTCTATTATGAGCAAAAATTCCAATAAATAAAAATATAGAGATGCCAATCATGTGGTGCTCTAAACAGGCTGAAGTAGTTCCTGAAGTCATAAATGTTACAGTCTGACCTCACTTAAGGCATTTTAAGTAATTAATAAAAAAAAAATGTCTAATAATGTTTTAGAACATACTGTAGAAGACTTGCTGTAAACTTTACAAGAGGCTACTCATGGCCTCAAACCATTAGTTTGATGCAAAAGGCCTGAACGCAAGGCCCCAACATAATTTGAAAGGCAATAAGGGGATTGAAACGTATTGGATTTGTTTGATGGCTTTGACAAAATATGAAAAAAACCCTCCTAGCGATATTCAAGAGGTGCTTATAATGATTGCAATCAGGAATGATTAGTTTCCCTACGGTGTATTCATTTGTGAATCAGAGCACAGCACCAGGCTGTTCTTTGAAAATGCTGCAATATGGGTTGGAAACACAGGCTGAGCAAAACTTCCTGTCTTCCTGTCCCGTCTACAAGTGATTTTATTTTACGCAGAAAGCGGGGTGGAAGATTCACGTCATCACAGAGTCCTCAATGTATGTGTTCCACTTCGCTCATATTATATGGCCTATAGAGACAGCCGTAGGTCACTGGTTACGTCATCATATTTTTGGATTGGCGCTGGAATGTTTGAACGGTAGGAGCTGCTGGTTGTAGCAACCAGGGTTATATGGGCTCATTCCATGCTTGCCTGACTGCATTATGATATTGCATTACATTGTTTGGCCAAATTGGCAACCTCGCTTTATGGGCTATTGCACGGTGGCCGAAAGAGCTCAACGCGCTGCAACTGAAGAAAACACATGCAAATAGAAAAAAACACATGCAAATAGAAAAAACACTCACAAATTAAGAAAACATCTTCATCAGTTTCACAACACACGTGTGCTCCAAATACTCACAACACAACCAAATACAGAAACGCGCTGCAAAAGTTCACAACACAACCAAATACAGAAACGCGCTGCAAATAACACAGACCACAACGGGAATGTTTCCAGGGGAACCAAATAAGTGACGAACCCGGTACTTCTATACTCTTTGCTTATCTGCTTACAGCTCAAAAGTCTTTATTTAATTTTTTGTTGTTGTTGCAAAACATACAGAGATTACATTTTTATGACATACAACTATACAATATACACAATATATTAACAATATGTTTAATGTCATCAAATACATGAGAAACGATCCATGAGCTGAAAATTTAAATAAATAAATAAAAAAGATAGAGAAAAAGAACACGAGGGAAAGATATTAATTACACTGTATACTTTTATCATGTTATGTTTAAATTTTCATAAAGACAATTTTCATTAGAAATGTAAGGTAATGTAGGGTCTAAAGTTTTAAAGTTGAGACATTCACACACAGATATATAACGCATACAAGTTTTTTTGCAAAATAAATAAATAATTTGCAACCGTTATGTTAACAGCATTACATTTCTGTCGTAAGAACAGCTATTCATCTGATAGACACACAATTGTCATGGGAACATCCCAGTTGAAAATAATGAGGAAATTGCGTTGTCTATCGTTGCTCCCTTCATCAAGTGCGTTCCAAACAGCGACATGATGGTACACTAGAGCCGTGCTCATTCCAAAGTCCCACATCTAGGGCTCTATCGTCTGCCCTTCGAAGGGAGTAGGGCATAGGGATGCTCACGAGCAATTAGCGCGCCCCAGTCGGGTTCGTCACTTATTTGGTTCCCCTGGAAACATTTCCGTTGTGGTCTGTGTTATTTGCAGCACGTTTCTGTATTTGGTTGTGTCGTGAACTTTTGCAGCGCGTTTCTGTATTTGGTTGTGTTGAGTATTTGGAGCACACGTGTGTTGTGAAACTGATGAAGATGTTTTCTTAATTTGCGGATGTTTTTTTTCTATTTGCATATGTTTTTTTATTTGCATGTGTTTTTTTCTATTTGCATGTGTTTTCTTCAGTTGCAGCGCGCTGAGCTCTCTCGGCCACCGTACTATTGCCAGTATGTTGCCGAACTGTGTCCGTTTCCTGCTTTACCAGTGTGTTTATTCCACCGTTCAACACTCAGAGGATCAGCTGAGCGATAGCTTGGCCCACCGCAGGTTATTTCAAACTTAACAGTATAGTTACTGTGTGTAGTGCATTGTCTCACAGTGTTGAAGAGTGAGCTTGGACGATTACCCATCATGTTTTAGTGTTCTGGTTTTTAAATTATTATTATTATTCCCTGATTATCTGCTTTTTCTTACAATGTAAAAAATATTTGTTGTGTTCATTTTATGACTTACAAGTGTGAATTATATTGTTACGTCCCCTGATGGCATAGAGGTATGAGGAAGACGTACGTAATACAATTTAAACACACTCCTATGGGTGAATGATAACTACAAGCAGGTGGTTCGCTATATTTACAATACAAAACATATATATCATTTACATAAATTGAAACACAAACAAATAAACTTATTTACAGCTACTTAAGCAAAATTCAAATAAAAATGATATTTGAAATAAGCTACAGAGAGAAAGAAGATGAGCGGTGGTAAACAAACAAAACTAATGAAACCAAAGCACACACACTAACTAATCTCCACCCTCTAAACTAACTGAAAACATAAACAGAACATAACGAATTCTTCAGAGTTTAACACGCCATAACTAAAGCTTCACTAACTAAAACAAAACGTACACAAAGTTGCACACGCTCCTTACCTAATGTGTCTAACAGAGGTAGTTCTACGTGTTTGTATGTCACGTGACGCACTTTCCTTTTCTCCTCTCCAGACTGGTGATCAATTTAGACATCCTCCAAGTTAACACGATCAAGCCAGCAAGCCAGCAAACCACCACAAAGTCAGGTAGCTCTAACAACAAAAGTAGCACAGCCAACAAACGCTCCAAGCTCCACCTCTTCCATTCTCCAGAGTGCCTTATATCCCAAACCACAGCCGGTGATTGGTTGTTTCCTATCAATAGCTGCAAACTCAGAGATAGCAGAGAGCGGGAAAACATGAAGAAACCAACAGCAGAGGGGAGAAACACAGCAACCAATAACAAAAGGGGAGGGAACAAACATCCTAGCATGTAACATTTATTGTTTTGCTTTCTCTCCAGGAGCCGGGATGGTCAGTGGAAGTGTGAGGGAAGTCTTTCTCTCTGCTTAGGTGGTGGTGCTTCTGATAGCAGTGCTCAGCATTTTGGGTGTGTTGCACTGTGATGTAGTGTGTTGCACATGACTTAGGTTGGGTTTCCATGGTTTTTACACTGTACAAGCTGTATATTTTATTCCCATACAATAACTCTACCCCTAAACCTAGGCACCACAGAAAACTTTCTGCTATTTTAGATTTTCAAGAAAGATCATTCTGTATGATATATAAGCTTGTTTCCTCATGGGCACAAAAAAAAAAAAAGGCCAAAATTGTCACCGGACGGACACAATTTCTGGTATTACTATATTTGTATAACATAGGTAAAACCAGGACACGGGCACGCACACACACACACACGCACACGCACGCACGCACACACACACACACACACACACACCCTAGACAGGTTATTCTATTATTATTAAATCCGGTTAGCTGGCAGCACTTATTCTGCAGATTTAATAAACACAAAGTGAAAACAATGTGACTTTTTTGGATTACATGTTAAGAAAACATGAAAACGTCTAGGCTACTTAGAGTAAATAGCATTACCTTAAATTATCATACAATATAAAGCAGAATAAACTAAAATGTGTACATGCATGTTGTGGTTTTACTGTGATTCCAGTGATGGTTTGTTTGTTTGTTTGTTTTAAATCATTAATTTCACAGTTCATGGAATTAATATATTATTAAATGGAATAATGTAATACATTTCATGAAATCATAAAGAAATAATAATAATTATTATTATTATTTATTAATAATAATGATAACAATAACAACAATAATAACAACTACAACATGCAGAGCCCTTACATTCCATTTTAGTTTTCCACTTTTATATTTTGTAGTATTATTTTTGACATATTTCGCCCCTCCAAACTAAAACAATTATTGTGTTATCTAGTATTGTTATTCAGTATGATTTAGCAATAATGATTTTATTATTAAAAAAAATAATAATAATAATCCATAAACCTCAAACCTGTTCCTACAAAATAAAACTTAAAAATGTCCGTTGGTCTTTGTTAAAGGCTGTGCACTTACACAACTCTTTGAAAATCACAGGATAAAAGTTCCTCTCTCAGTTTTAGTCGTGTGCAGTTGCAGATTAAGAATTGTCTTTAGACTTTTGCATAACTTTTGCTGTTCTCCTCATTTCCCCATTAAATAATAGATTCCTTAATCGTTTCAAACAGGCCCTGCAGTCTTGTTCATGGTGTTGAGCAGATGTCTCAGTAGCCTTTCTGCTTCCCGCTTGTTGCTTTGCCAACATAAGCCTGTGTTTCACCACAATCGATGCACTGCTGTAAAACAAAGGCTGATTTTATAAGGATCATTTGGTGCCTTTACCAAGGAACAGGATTCCTTTGCTGGCTGTCATCTGCAGTGCAGCAGTAGGTTTTTGCCTGTCACAGTTAATACTTTACTACTGAATGCATGACACTGCTTCTATTTTTTCTTCTTTTTTTTGGAGTACATCAGTTTTTGAAATCAATTAATTCATGTCAAACATGTATTAGTTATAAATAATTAAACTGAGTTAATAGATAATCTATTTTTCCAGTGGGATGAGGTCCCCTAGACTGCCATCTAACACGGTTCATCTTCTTTTATGTTGTGGCAATTATTAAAGTATAAGAAAGTAACTATGACAGGGAAAGATCTATGATGTACGGAAGAAAAAAAAAGATTTAAAAGAACAAATAAAGGGAAAAAAACTAACCTAAACCCAGTGCCTATGATTTTTTTTTTTTCATATACTGTAGTTGTATCCTGGTGAATAACCCTAAGACTGAACATTTTATAGGCAAAGAAACAAAGAGGCACAATAAATCTCAGGTTTAAATGGTTCTATTCATATTGTGCAGAAGATGAGATGAGATTCCCTTTAACGAGTTCACACTTACATATAATTAGATGGGGTAAAGCTTTATGCGGGGTGGGGGTTGGGGGGTGGGGGGGGGGGGGGGGGGTTGTCCGAGCTCGGAATTTGGCCCGAACCCAGAGTACTCCCCCCGTGCATAGAAGTGGTTAGAAGTTTGGAGAAGGGGTGGTGGAGGGATGCTGATACAGTAAACTGTCAACGAACAGAGGTAAGACTCTTATCGTTGATTAACTGAATGCTCTCCACTCGCGTTAGAGTTAATTATCTGAACGTGCTCCTCCCGAACTTTGTTAATAAAACATAATTTCGAGGGAACTCTATACTGCGTCTCTTTTAATGACACTATGCTCCTGCATCTGACGCCCGTTTCACACATACCCCGTGTGCAGTGCATTTGCGGTGCGTGTTGCAGTGCGTGTGCGGTACTGGAGCAGCACGCGCTATAGTGCTTTCACATAGGCTATGCTGCGTTTGCAGTGCGCTACTGATACGTAGTTTCTGTGTCACAAAATAAAAAATGGGTAGGCTAAGTAATTTTGATTTTAAATCCAAACTTTAACTTTGACATTGTTAAAGACATTGAAACAGTATGAAAATTCATTTTAATCATTGTGATTCTTTGTTTTACGTAGTTCGAGTTGATGACAGAAGAAAAGCTATCGCGCTATATCTGTTGCTAAGATATAATACACATATATTTTAAATGAGAATACAAAGATTATAAATGCATATTTTAAGACTGAAAAAAATATAAGAACCGGAAGAGAGGGCTAGCCCCCAGAAGACAAAGGAACTTTTTGGAAATTAAAGTAACACCAAGTAACTTTTGCTCTCGGGGTCCCCCTAGAGTTGGGAAACAGTATTGTCCTCTACTACTGTCGTAAACTCTGTCATCCTACATGCACGTGCATTTGTTGACAACCATGATAGCCCCTCTTATATACTGTCTATGGATAGCCCTGAACACTATAGGAGGAGTTCACATGCAGTTCTGCTTGCGTCGCGTGTGAAATGTCTTCATCCAGGTACAGTGGCATATATTTCAGCATGTCATATGAATATAATTTCATGGGTTTTATTTTTTTTCAAACGACAAATGATCGCGATGGTCAAGTTTACAAGCCAGCGTCATTATAGTAGCCTAGTCTATTGGTTACCGTTTTACTTAATCTATATGATACTTCAATGCAATGTGTGGAGTGGTAGATATATATCGTCAATATTATAATATCAAGCTACTATAGATTAATCTGCAAATTTTACAAATCGATTTGCATTATAGCTTGAGGCAAGACAAATAAACAAATATCACAGACATGTTAGGTATCCTAAAATATGATTTTGTACATCTTATATATTTAAACCGTTTTTATTTATCTATAATCTATAGTTTTTTGTTTTAAGTTTTAGTTATTTTAGTACAATTTAAACTAAATGAAAATGAGAAGTGCTGCCTTTGCATCAGGCTGAAATAAAATTCTATTTTTAGAATAGCCAATAGCGTTTAGTTTATGTCACAACTCGGCCAGAGCCGTTGAGCTCAGTAAAGCCGCAGTTCCCTTTCAATACGGTTCACTCACATGAGGGGCTGTTTACACGATACCGTTTTCAACTAAAAACGTAAAACTTTTTATGCGTTTTGACCGTTCGTTTACACGACAGTGGCATTTTGGGTGCGTGAAAACGCAAAGTTTGGAATGTAGCCCCTACCAAACGTGTTCACGCCCTTTAGACATAGGCTTTCATTTGATATTTGAAAGTCCGCATCGATCGGGCATAGGGTTGCCTTTGATTTGTGAAAAACCGGGACACTGAGATTATTAGTATTTTTTGGGGTCTGAGTCTGAGTTGTAGGTTGTAAAAAGTATTTTCTTTGACACTGGTGGCTCATCTGATTTTGTTGTGTTATCCCCTTCGTCCGTCTCTCCCCCCATTTCACACAATAGATGTAAATAGACAGTTTTTAAAAAGCTAGCTAGCAACTAAACTCACACTGTATCATCTTGGATGAGTGTTGATGTGCGCGCGCGCGACCGACCGACCGACAGCACAGGCAGTTGCTAGGCGATAAGTTGAGCTTGCAATCAAATTAAAGTAAACGCCTGGCATTGGCCAATCCACTGTTTTACCCGTTTTTACCATGGTTTTTACCCGTTTACGGACACAGGATTGGATGTACTGTACACAACTATGAAGAAAACACAGTAACAGTAGACGGAAATGGTTTAATTTGAAACCAGGAAATTCTACTTTAGAAGTACATTTTCACAAAAAAACGGGACAATTCGTGTCCCGGGAAATAATATCAATTTTCCGGGACTGTCGCTCAAAAAAGAGAACAATCCCTGGAGAACCGGGACGGGTGGCATCAGGCACCCCTCCTCCTCCTTACCCTGGAAGCTATATAGGATACCTGGAACAACACAGGAAGCTTCTGTGTCTTCAGCAAGCGCTCTACTGTATGTCCTTGTCTATGTATTGTCTCGTAGGAGACAATATATATATTATGAAGACTTGAGATGCAAAAGCCTCTAAGTGCCATCTGAAATTTTCTTCTAGAATGATAATTTTTATCAAGCTTGTATGTTTACATTCAGTTATTTCACTTTAATGGCAATGCAAATTACCTATTAATTGTCATTAAAGTAAAATTACTGAACTTAAATTTACGAGCTCTGATGAGCTCTATGAGATCTGATTTTACCGCCTCCGATCTGAGCCACTTCCAAATTTGGTTTTAAATCAAATACATATCCGATATCTGGACACCCAACCTACAGTACGTCTAAACATGCATATCCGATTCCCCTTTAAATTACAAGCCATCAAAAGACGACACGTTTAATCATAAAGATAGCATTTTAATGTTGTATTATAAGGCAGACGTGCCTGTAAGCGCTCGTTCATAGCTTTTCATTTATCTTTGTAAAGAAAAGAAATTGCGCAAACACTGAAACATTCAGGAGCTGGTTTTCAACATCTGCCCATGACTTATATAAATAAAACAGCTTCACTACTGAAAGATGCATTATATTTCTCAGCAATGAGGTGATAACTTCGCTGTAATTAACACAACAAGCTTCACTATTAGGTTACTCACTCGTGTACGTGCATGTACGTACGTCTCTCGCTCGCTCGCTCTCTCTCTGGTTAATTAATTCGAATTCATTAAAAATATATTGGACTACTTTATTTCACTTCAGCATTCTAGATCTGACCTGTAGATAAACTAAAAAAAAATTGAATCTTGAAGACAGCTGTATCTTGCCCATGCTGGCAAATAATCATGACCATCAAAGTAAATATTTCATGTAAATATTTTGAATAGCACGGCCATTCAAAACCAAGATCTACCATGTGTGTAGTAAAAAGATCACCGAAATACCAGTTCTGTCTAAAGTTAATGTAAACAGGCGGGCCAAAAATTTGGATTTGGTCAAAAGATCGGATCTGTACATTAAGACTTGCAGTGTAAATGCAGCCTTTGTGTTATCTGCTTGGGATTGGAGCATGAACAGTCAGAGTTAAAGGGGGCTAACTGTGAACTTTAGTTTTGTCTTCTGATGAGGCATTTCACTCCCGCCATGCCCACTTTGAGGGGAGCGGCCAGGCTCATGCCCCTGGTGACAAGGAGCTAGTCGAAGTTGAGCATCATCTGCCTGAGAGGGAGACAATTTGTTGGAAAATCTAGACAAATGTTTCCTATCAGTAAATCACAGCCTCCCCATCGGGGCCTGCCGTTCTTTTCAGACCCCCACACTGAGGTGTTGAGGTCCTGAAATAAGCAATTTTCCGGTAGGCTTTTTAGTCCCATGTTATCAAATTATTAATTGATCATGGTGCTGGCTCGTTCACTGACAGGTTGAAGAGAGGCTCGAGAGTTATCTCTCTGAGGCTGCATCGTCCCTCAAGGCCCTGACCTTGCCCACCAAACTCTGAGGAATGACTTGGGCAAAGCTTATGTGGCAAAGGGTCAGGCCAGGGCATGTCTGCATACTTAGGCCATCTTGCAGGCATAACAGGCTGACCTACTGAGGGACCTGGAAGAAGGCAAGGGGGTGGGGCCCAACGCTGTAAAAGAATTGTAGAAAAAATCAGAGAGTTGTCTCTCCGTGCCATTGGCCGCTCCATGGAATCTAGAGTGGCTACAGAGAGGCAGTTATGGTTGATCCTCCCAAGGATAAAGGAGAGAGAAAAATATTTCCTGATGGATGCCCCGCTCTGTGCTGGGGGCCTCTTGTCACCGTAAGATGCTAAAGACAGACACTTCCCTCACAAGCTGGGGTGTAGTCCTAGATGATCACTGATCTCTGGGTGTATGGATAGGTCATAATTTCTCATGGCACATAAATTGCCTGGAGATGAATGTATTTCTAGCACTGAGGTCCTGGATTCCATGGAACAGTTGTGGCAGAGGCCGCTTCAGTATGCATTTTCCCCAATTGCTCTGCTCCCAGGAGTGCTAATGAAAATTAACCAGGACAGGTTTATCTCCAGGTATTTTGGCCAGCCTGAATGTGCTTCTCGGACTTCCAATCTCTACAGGACGGCTCCTCTTGTAAGATTCCGATTAGACAGGGCCTTCTGTCACAGGCCGGGGGAACAATAATCCACCTTGCATTTCCACCCTCGGCCGGAGAAGTGGAAACTGTGGGTTTGGCCCAACGTGTGACCTAAAGTCTCTCAACTGATGTTGTTGAGACCATCCTCAACACTAGAGCTCCCTCCACAAGGAAACATTACACCCTGAAGTGGAGAGTCATTTCTGGAGTTCCTTCAGGATAATTTTTCTGAATTGTATATCCCTCTTCTCCATCCTTAAGGTCTACATGGCGGCCATAGCTGCTTACAACACGTTAGGCGATGGGTCCTTGAGGAGACACCATTTTGTAACTCTGTCCTTCATGGCACCATGAGGTTAAGGCCAGCTGCGAATGTGAGAGTGGAAGGGTTATTCCTAGCACCCTTTGAACCTATTGACTCTGTTCCCAAGAAGTTCCTATCTCTCAAGATTTCTTTCAACCTTGCTATTACTTCCCTCAAGAGGCTAGGAGATCAGCAGGCCCTGTAAGTTGCCTCCTCCTGACTAGAATTTTCTCCCGGTGGGGTTAAAGCAATCCTTCACCCTAGATGGGCTCCATGCAGAGGGTTATGACTAACATAGCGCATCCTATATTTTGCAGGCCTTTAACCCTCTTGGGTCTGAGGTGTTTTCTGGGCCCTGGAAGTGTTCTGACATGCTCTGACATTTGTGCTTATTTCTGTTACTTGTGACATATTTATGACTAAAGTCTGATTACACTGTATTTAGCACAAACTCTGCTACAATAATATGTAAGCAGCATGTATGTAAAAGTTTGTGGTTTTGAGATAATGACGTTTATGCGTGGTTTGTGAAAACAAAAAATAATTGCCACTAAAATAAGGTCATGAAACACCCATACTGATTATTTCTTCACAAGACTTTTGAATATTGTATCACATAGCCTGGAATATTTGCTCCAAACTATGTGAAAATCATCCTGCCTACTCATTCAGGTAAAACAATATAATGATTAAAAATTTGTAAGACATGTTTTCTGTAAGAAAGCTTTATGCGAGGAGGCGTGGCTCGTCATGAATATTGAGTGCTTCACACCTGAGAAAGACAAAGACCCTCCCATAATGGCCCTGTCATTATGAGGAGCCTTGCAAAAAGAATGAGGAGTGAATTTAAAAAAGAATGGCTTTTTGATTGTTTGGATTTATTTACAACACAACATAATCCACAGATACACAACAAAGGACAAAAAAGCACCTTATTGAACACTGATCTAAAGACAGAGACTTGAACAGTCACACACCTTTATGCCATTCCTGAAACATAGTACATACCTGTTATTTCCAAGGTGTTTGATTTTTCATTTTACCATGTTCATGTACAAAGACATTTGAATGTTGAAGTCAGAAGGACTCCATCAGTGGCATCTGGTCCATGTAAAAAAACGGTGAACAATGCTGTTTTAGTTCCACCAGAGTTCCACTGGGGGCGATCGCCCATGAGTGCAAAATTAATGGGAGTCTATGGAACTAGACAGCTAAATTTGTCTCTTTTACCCGATTGCCGTTGAGAAATCTCAGATTTGATTATAGGTTTTGCAAGTTCAACATGGGTTATAGGTCGAAAATTGAATGAACGAGTACTTACGTCCTTTCGATTTCTTACAGGTTGAGTTGTTGTTGCCCATAACACGCTAGCATTCTGCTAATGAACGCTGATTGGTCAGTGGATGACTGATTACGACCAGAGATACCGCTTGATGGTATCCGACACGCGACCAGAATGTCTTCTAGCAAAAACTCTTCTAGCACGTGTATTTACCTGTGTCAGCTATGTTGTCGATGACTCGAGAGAAAAGAAAGTGCAGAGCGCGAAAGCACCAAAGTGACTGAAGGATTGCCGTAAAGCAGTATCTCTGGTCGTACGATGTGTATGACGTAATCATGGGCGCGGGAACTAGGGGTGCTGCAGGTGCTGCAGCACCCCCTGTTGGCAAACTGTGATGACAATAAAATGATAGCTTATAAATATTTCTGGTTGTCGTTTCTGTTCCACGACATTTTGTATGTCATGTTTGCGGTGTGGGATAAAGAGAGGGATAATTTTAGTTATTATTTAATTAAAAATGATTTAATTTATCTTCAGTGTGTAGTATTAGCCAATCAGATGTGCCTTGGCGCGCCTACGCAGCACGCACACTCACAAGTTGCGCAACTACTACGAGCAGGACAAGCTAGCTTCTGTAGTTCCCGCCGGCGAACTTCCCGGTGCTACCTTTGGTGTACTGAAATCATCGTAAGGTAGAGACACGGTGTCTTACATCTCTGCGTGTTTTTCCTGCCGCCGTGCAGGCCCAGATTTATATAAAGGAACGTTAAGCGTTTAAGAATGTCCCTCGGATAAGACCGATTTTTGCATAGTCTGTTACTTTTTTGGCCGTTATGCGGTTTATGAACACTTAATCTACTTGTGGTTGTTTTAAAATAAACATACATGCCCGACAGAAATCCATGTCCGCGCACGTCTGTGCATGTTTCCTAGCATCGCTATTGAGGTAACGTTAGGCTATGAAAACTTGACGAAACAAAAGTTTGTACATAATACAAATAAACGTATTTTTATTCATTATTTGCTTCTATTGTATTCCAATTTTTTTGGCCTTCAAACACCTTAAAATGCACATATGTAGGTCCGAGAAATCCAAATTTTCTCAGGGGAGCATGCCCCCGAACCCCCCTACGTTGCCGAACTATACCCAGCCTGAAGAACTGTAGCCTATAGCACAGGAAATGAACTGTACTGTCTTTGATTGTGTTTCAGTAAGCTTATTTAATAGGCCCATTTTCTTTTACTTTATACTTTTTTGATGTGGGGCCTCGCTTTTTCAAATGCGTGTTGCATCTACGGTAGCCATTATGTACCAAAAAGCCATGACAGGATGTCTTCTTATAGCACCTTCTTATAGCACTTCCAGTTTTCCTTCGGGTAAACAGGTTTGTTATTTCAAACAAACTGCAACTTGACACAACGAACAAACTAATGTTACAGTATGAATTACTGACTGTGAAAAACATGAACTAGGCCTATTGTAATTAGTAGTTATGCGTTCTTTATTCGTTATATTTTCTGAAGTACGTGCATTGTTAGATATCATCATCATCAGATGATTCAACAGTAGGGAGAGGAACAGTCATATATGCTCTATTAAAATAGATTATTTATGGAATTTCTAGGTTACAAAAAGTAAAACTTACAACCTTGTTTTTAGCGCCTTCTCTACTTTACTCAATAGCTACTATTCATCAAAGAGCCTGTTTAACTTTTAACTATTTATGTTCTACTGTCTATATAATAAAGTACACAACCAAGCAATGAAAAAAAGCTTGTAATTAAGACTGTAATATTGACTTACCTGCCGAGAAGAAAGCAGGCAACTTCAGCGTCTCTTTTGAAATCTTTCTCCTGCATTAGCTCTATCCACCTGGAAAAAGCTATCGCGACATTAACGCTTGTTTTTTTTTTTAAATCTCCGGTCACGTTTCCTTTTACGGCCTATTTTGGACTTTTTTAGTGATGAGGATTTATTCTCCTGTGGCTCGGCATATGTATGGTCCTCCTTTATAAATAACAGTGCAATGCAGCCTTTTAAACTTGCCGGGGCAGTTTCAAGCGCCTCTCATTGCTCTGATCCTCCGTTTCTGCTGGTTTCAGTCACGTGACGCTGGCTCTGAACGAAAAATGCGTTGTGGAAACACGTTGGCCTAGTAAGTCAGATCATTGGCAGAGGTATTTATACACCATTGAGGACAATTTATGAAAAAAAATATTGATTTAAGATAATAAAATACCTAAAAAAATACTTTTAGGCCTGGGGTCCATTCTTCATGCCTCCCTTAAGTCATCCGAGGTGATTTGACCGATGTAATATTTTCAAAATCTGACAACTGATCTCTGGCTAATTTGGTTCTTCAAACAAATCTGGAGATTTGATTAAAATATCTGGATTAAACTGTCAGATAACTGCGCATTCTTTTGTTCATTGGAAAGGGCAGATAGATCGATACTCAAAACCATAAGCATAGCAGCGGTCTTCTGGCAGCAATACATCATATTAAATGTTTTAACATCATATTAAAATTTTAACATCATATTAAAATTTCTGGACCTTTATAAGTATACTTATGGAATCAGACTCACAAGACCGAGATTAAGCAAACAGGAAGTTTATTTGTACAACTGAGCGGGTGAACTAGAAGCAGATGAGTAAGAAGTGCAATGATGAATTGGAGAGTGCATGCTGGCAATGAATGGAATGCATCTTCTTACAGGAATGTTGATAGTTCCATGAAGGTGTGTAAGGATGTAATGACGGATCACTGGAGGCACAAAGGAAGGACGAGACACTGGGAGAATCACACAGAGGAGAATGGAGACATCGCAGGAGAATGACGCTGGAGTAGAGGTTGTAGATTGCTGGAGAAGTCGGGGCGGTAAGTAGTCCTCCTCATACAAACAAGACCAGACCATGAACTGTGGTGAAGTGTGTGCTTTAGTAGTGGCAGTGATGAGGGTGATGGTGAGTTGCAGCTGTGTGTGATCAGAAATCAGGTGAGGGAGTGCGCTGTGATTGGCTGGTGAGAGAGCCTGGCAGATCTGTAACAGAAACAGCCAAGCTACCAAAACCACATAAAAGTTATTATAGTTAAATAAAATGTCTACTGTTTGCTACATGATTTCCAATTGTTTCCATTATTTCCCAATTTCTGTGCAGACTTTGTATTTCAATGTTTTAATTAGCAAATAATTTAATTGTACCCGTGAAGAAAATGTGACAGCATTAATTCAAGTGTCTTAAGGGTCAATAATATGTATGGCACTGTGAAGTTATCTGCATCTCCTGCATCTGCATCATCAAGCTGCTCCCATGATAGATGTTACCATTCAAATGAATGCACGGCTTAAACTAACTTTACTTCAGTAATGACAACTCTCAGAGTGGATGAATTTCAACCAGCATTTATTGGCATGGGGCATGAAATATACATAGGCTTGATTTTGGAGGACAATATCTACTACACTGCTGCTGCTCAGCAAATACAATTTTTTTTCCAGCTTAGTCAAAATAACAAACAAATGAAGAGCTGCTACAATAAATGGTAGAACCCCAATAGCAGATCTCGACAGGTGGCGCTGGGGAGGAGGAGGGGTAACAGAAGCTTTCATATCAGGGTACGATATATATGGTTACGTGGATTTGTAAGTACTTTTGATTGGCTGATGCCGTGGCATTGAAAGAACCCATCAGCTTTCATTAGAGTTTCATACCTGTACTATAAAAAAAAAAAAAAAAAAAACATTGTTGATGTGCATCATGAGACAAAACATTGGCACTGACATTTTTTGAGATGAGTCAAACTTTCAGTTAAAACAGCTAAATAAGGCATTTTAATCTGTGACTAGCTGATAGGGATAGTTCACCCAAAAATGAAAATTAGCCCATGATTTACTCACCCTCAAATCATCCTACATATGACATTCTTCTTTCAGACGAATACAATCAGAGTTATATTCTAAATAATATTATAAAGCTTAAAAGAGCCAGGACATGTTTTAATATTACTCTTAATGTATCTGTCTGAAAGAAGAATGTCATGTACACCGAGGGTGAGGAAATCATGGGCTAATTTTCATTTTTGGGTGAACTATCCCTTTATTCATTTTCTATGACATAACAACAGAAAGCACATATTGTTGCCTAAATAAAAGTTAGACTTTTTTCATTATTCAACAGAAAGAAAAGAAAAAGAAAAGCTGGCAGAACATTACGTTTTTCTCAAAAAACAAACAACAATCTTTTCAAATAACTTTGACTAAACTTCTTGTTTTAAATTATCTACTAGTCCTCAATAATATGCAGAAGCATCTGGCAACTGTGATTAGATGGCATAGGAAGACAATCAGATTATGATTTGTTTAGAGAATTTTGTGGGTGGTAGTGGTGGAATCAAACACTTACTATTCAGTGAGCGGTCATTATAGCGTACCATTCTGGAATAGTTCCAGTTCAACTCTGTGTGAGCTGTACAAAAATGGGAAGAAAACATCATAAATCGCACCTATCTTCAAAATATACCTGTCTTCAAGTCACTTGTAACTGATGTAGTCGACAGAATTAAATTATTTATATTGGAAATATCCTCAAGTACAGTGCATTCTACGAGACAATACTATTTAAGTTGTTCTACTTCAAAAGTTCTCATTTAATTCAATGTTACTTGCTGTTTCTTTGTCTTCATTTTGTGAAATTCAGTGATGTCTGAGTGGAAATTGTTTCAACAACAAATTGCTTTCAGTGTACCATTCAAATCTGAGGGAAATTGATATAAGGGCTGCAAGATATGTGATATGCAATAAACTGGTTGTTGGATGATATGATTGTGATGTGATAAACAAAAATAAGTCAATCAGTTACATTTTTTTAAGTGAGTGGACTGAATCTAAAGCCGTACAATAATGACTCTTACAAAAACTTGTCTCCTCTTCCCCTGGGTAAAAGCAAGCATCACTCTAACTTTTCAAAGAGAACAACAAATATTTTACTGGAGTGACAAAGTATTATCCAGCATTTCTAGCAATTAAATGGAAATCTAAACAATGAGTATAGGCTTAGCAATGTGACATAATAAATACTAAGGTAAATTATGAAACAAAAATGCAACTAAACTTTGCATATCTTTACTCCCACATATTATCTTTTTATTATTAGATTGCTTTCTATGTGTAGTAACATATTAGTGAACTTCTGAACTTCTATATTAACCATTTTTACATTTGGACCTGTGTCCAGGAGTACATCCACATCCTTTGGAAGCATGCAGGGTCTTAAGATAATTCAATAAAATAATATTTCAATGTATCACAACCCAGATAGCAAGCTTATCGCAATTAATTTGTGATATTTTTCTTAAACTTTGACAGCTACAGTAGGCAGCCCTAGCTAATAAAATGTTGCTCAAGCCCACCTTAACCCTAAAATATTGCTGATAGGAATGCTGTTCTGAAACCAGCAACAGGTCCTTCTTTGCAAAAGCACAGTAAGTGGATTAACTCTAAACATAGCCAATCTGTATAAAAAAACGCCACAGCAGACTCTGCGATCTGAGCAAACTCATGTATTGTATTGCGTGGAACAAGCTATTTGAAATAGTTGACCAGTCTGTACAGTTGGATCCAGACAAGTCTACGTGAATCCAGGTACACGAACAAACCAATCAGGCGCTGTCCAGCATTACCGCTGAACTCACCCTGTTCTCACTGGAGGCAAACTGGAGCCCATAATGAGCGATTCAGCAAATCCTCTCTTCGGTGTGCTATCTTGGAGCACATTTAGCCACCAGCTTATTCCACCTAAGTGCTCTAAGAAGCTCTGCTGAGGATTCCTCCTGAACGCTGCCATTGAGCTTTACAATATCATGTTCCTTCTGGCAGCAAACCCAGTGAAAATTGATAATAGTGAACAAGAAACAATCACATCTATCTATCTGTCCGTCCGTCCGTCCGTCCGTCCATCCATTGCAAAGGTCGCTCGCTTAATTTTAGTTGAAACATGTAAAACTGTCAACTATTGTCCTACTGTACCAATTTTAAAGAGTGTGCAGACTTCTAGCTTCTGTGTGACTTCATTGAAAAATCTACAACAGCAAATCGCAATTGAATTTTGCAGACCTTTAACAGAATGGAAAGGGTCAATACCCAATTAAGTCATTTTATTTACAACTAGAAATACAAATACAGCAATAGACTGTACTTGTATGAAAAAAAGCATTCTAAAGTATTGTTATGCGTACTGTTCTTTTACCGTACTGTTATTAATTTGTAATGTGCATTTTTGTATGTCCAACATGTCTTATAAACATGCCAAAGCTCTGCAGCAGGAAGGGATAAACAAATACTCATGTCACTCATCTTAAGCATAAGGTAGTATTTGCTCTCAGCAGATTCTGCATTAAGTAACTACTTAGGAAACTGTTGATACTTACATTTTCAGACAGAGCACCATATCTCGCGCAGATATTCTGAATCGCTGCACCTTCCTCCTAAGAGATTTACAGGACCTCAAGACAGGAATGACAGTGTAAGGGGTATAGCTTTGTCAAGCTGTATCAAAACTGTCATTCCACCTTTCTGGCATTGTTCTCCCCAAGGAACAAGATTCCACGGCTAGTACAAGGCCCCACCTCCCATGCATATGTTGCTGTCAGTGCAAGCTAATACTATGACTTGCCATCCTTTCCATAATGCAATGCTTACCCTTTACTGCTTGTTTAAAGGATTGGTATAACAGCACGCAGACTGATAACCGTGAAGTTTGGAAAGTACTTTTCTGAACGGATGGTATCCGAGACATGTGAGAGGCTGTTGCTTTGGGGTTGTTAGAAATGACAGTTTGCGAAGGAACAGTTTGGTCTGGCGTTGTGCTGTTGCATAAATCAACCCCCTGCTTCCATCTCCTCTGCATTCCACTCAGCCGGGCCAGCGCTCATTTTCACTGTAGCGTATGCGCTCACGGCGTTCGCTCTGTTGTGCCCTAAGGACGGATAGAGGTTAGCTGTCATTGTAGATTAATGGACACATTTGCCATGTTGACCCTTCTGCTCCTCCATTCAGGCTGGTTGATGGCATACACACGTATGTCACTCTCTGTGGACAAATAGTGTCACTAGGTCCCGCCAAAGGTAGGAGGCTAGGAAAGAAAATCAACTCTGTGGTCAGAGTGAAGGAATGGAGAAAGATTGTTCTGATTAAACCAGTTGAAGAGTGTTTTGAATCATTTCTGTTACAACCTACAGTTATGTGTCTCACTGTTTTGGCACTTGAAACGCCAACTTTGACCCTTCATTTTATTACTTTTATTACAGAAACTATAAACCATCTTTACAGTATTATTTGTTATATTGGATCATAAAACGAAAGATGTTGTCTCTTCACAAATTAAAGTGGGACACATGTGAAATCTCTTACCAAAACATTGTGATCTGCCTACATAGGCAGTATTTCAAGACATTATATCTGAACTCCAGACTCAAAGATTGTTTCAAAAAGTAGGTATCTTTATTATGCTGTTTAAGATACCTATTTTGCATTGTGCCGAGCTCAGTATAAAAATAAATCTAAGATGATGGACAAAATGAGAGAAATGTCAAATTCATAAAATATTAAAAAAAACTAAATTAAAAACATGCTTGTCGTGAAATTCCTGGAAAATGATATTATGTTGCCTCTTGCATGTTTTGCGACACTTTTAAAGTGAAGTGTGCAGCGTGTTGCATTAAAAGTGTGTTCAGTTTTATTTCGAAGCAGATAAATTTGAATGCAAACTTTTATCATGTTGGTTTTTGTATGCATCACAGCAGTTTGTACATGACATGTCCAGTCAGTGGTGCTAAAAGGTTAATTCTCTATTCTGTTTGAAAATAACCCAGGGATGACTAATCCTGTTCCTGGAGATCTACCTAACAGCTACAACCCTGCTACAACACACCTGTCTATAGTTATCAAGTGTTCCTGAAGATCTTAATTAGCGTGTACAGGTGTGTTTAATTCAGGATTGGAGCTGAGCTTTTCTGGAAGGAAGATCTTCAAGGTTGCATTCCAGTCCAAAATTGTCATGCCCTTCACTCGCTAGCATCTTGTTTACTCGGATATACGTCATTGCTTACGTTGCATGAGTGCCCACTACTGGTGGAACCTTTGCAATAGGCTGAATTGGAACATGCGAAGCCCTTGATCACTTAGAATCCACTATGGGTTATTTTCTTCTTCTTTTTTTTGCCCCTTATGAAATTGTTGAATGCAGCATTCTATATGTATATAGGTGTGTTTGAGTGGTTACAATTTTTTTTTATCTAATTAATATATCATAGAGTTGTTTGTGGTGGGGTAAATTATACACAATATGCGTTGACGTCACAATCGTGTTGCATTGTGGTATATGGAGCTGCCTGAAGTGTACATATGAAGTAGACTCGCTTGCTCGGTCAAAATCGATTCCCCTCTTCTCCAATTCTCCCATGCACAGTGTTGTTTTTTTGTCTCTTTTTTTATTTTTTTATATTATATTCGCTGCCCCTCTAGATTTCTCAAAATCAGTATTTATCTACATTTAGGCACTAGACACTAATGGGGCTATTATGTTAATTATGTAACATAATATGCTATTATGTTGCTAATATCACTATTATGCAAAAATCTATATTACATGGTGTTTAAAAATAATGTGTGTCGGCAGTGTGTGTACACAACCAATCTATAATGGTAAACATCCACCCACTCCTTAATCCCCATGAATCAAAAGCAGTGTCTCAGAACAAGCCATTTGCAGAATCTACCTTTTGTGACGTCACATTGCACAGGCCCCGCCCACAACTGCTGACGGACTCTGCCCTACCATAGCCCCACCCTCAGTGAGCAGTACACAGTCCGCCATTTCCACCAACGCCAACTGTGCACATGTATAAAAAAATTAACCGACCAGCACAGCGACACATATCATTAGCACAAGCGATGTTGGTTGCCAGACAGGTGAGTCAAAGTTCATTCTCAAAGTTGTTGCTTCTGCCAGTCTTGCCTTCATCAGTGTCCTACTCAGGTTCATACATATTGGGCTGAACACCTGTATTTACATTGTAGTCATATTGCTTCTCCTGATTTGTTATGGCCATACTGTAGGATCGGCACAAGCTGTAAAGGCCTCAACCTCTTCTGGAAAGGAGACGAGGAGCAGCAGCTCGCTTGCATTTAAAGAGACACACATACAAATAGCGTGTTTTTACTCACACCCAAGCAGGGGCAAATTGTACAAGCTATAATAAATTATATGTGGGGTATTTTGAGCTGGAATTTCACAGACACATTTCGGGGAAAGCAGATACTTATATTACATCTTGTGAATTAAGGCCATAATGGGTCCCCTTTAAGACTGCAAACGTTTACAAGCTTAAATGATGAGTACAAGAGGTCTCTGAATTTTTCTCCAGTTCTTTATTCTTTCATTTGTCTATTATGTCTGTTGGCTTCAGATATTTATGTACAGTATTTTTGCTCCTCTCACACAGCAGAGTTATATGATTTGACCAGTCAAAAAAAAAAAAAAAAAAAGAGAGAAAGAGAGAGAGGACTCCTTTTTGTTCATTTGGGTGATTGAAACTGTAATTCATTATAAAAGCTATTCTTACTGTTCTTATTTTTACGTTACATTGTTGGAAAAAGCAAAGCATTTATCTCTAGCTGTGAATGGTTTTCGTACATGTCCTTAGCTATGCATATCACCCTTATTTGAAAGCCTACTTCATTAACATGACTAATTAGCCAAAACTTCAATGGCTATGATTAATGCATATGCCAACATGAGAACGAATGAAAAAGCTTTGATTGACTGTGAAGAGATTAGGATCTTGTATTTTAAAGGGTCTACGCACCTCTCGGTTTTTCATGTTGTCTTCTTCAAAAGGAATCCTCATTCAAAGGATTTAATGAGATGAAACTAAGCTCTCCTTATTCTGGAATGGTGCAATGCCACAGGTACAATTATGTTAGCATTATACGTGAGGAATTCAAAACTTAAATGTCATAGACAGATTTTCAGTTAGTTTGGTAGTACTGAAAGAGGTTAATACATTCGACGAATGTTGTTTATTACTTGTTTGTGGAATGGTCATTAAGGGAAGCCACTTATACAGTATATGAGAGGACTTGGCCGTTGTAACCAAATGATTCAGCCTCATTAAAAAACACTGCACTGTGAGAAATTATTTTAAACTGGGCAGTCTCCAGATATAAGCTTGTTTACATCAATAGGTCAAGGTTTGGCTGGTTAGCATGGCCCTTTTAGCTCCTGATGTCCGACTGCAAAAAGCATCTTCCTCCATAGTTGACCATTCAATGTTATCAAATTATTCAAATGAAATAATGTTAGTAAGCATCATACTTTATAAATCAAATACATTCTAAAAATACACTTTAAAATGCATGTCTGAATGTAATTTCATTAAATAACAAGTATAAAATGCTGCACAAGCTTCATTTTCTATGGCCATTTTTTATGACTTGAATTTTTTTTTATGACATCAACTGATGTTTTCCTGGGGGTTTTCTTTATAAATATTTTTAGGGTACGTTACATGACAATGATGTACTAAAAACAGAAAAGTTGTTCCTTTGTGTTAAGGCAGTGGTTCCCAAACCTGTCCTGACGCACCCCCAACACTGCACGTTTTCTTTGTCTCCCTAATCAAACACACCTGATTCAACTCATCAGCTCATTATCACACTAACGCTTCACGCCCTGTCACGTCAGAGCCCACCAAGATGGGCGTGGCTTAAGCCTATAAGAAGCCCTTTTTTCCCCATAGGAATCTAGATTTAATCTCCTTCAGCTCATGTACCTTCGTTGACAATGACCTCCGGATTGACAAGCTGCCGCCGTCGAAAAGACTTTCAGCAGAACGAGCCACCTGCACTGCAGTTCTGAGGACGCTGGTTCCTGTTCCTGGACACCGCCTTCAGCCCGCTGTTCTGCTTTGCAATCCAGCGAGCCAATATCCTTTCAAAGCTGTGAGTGTGTTAGCCGTTGCAACACACACACTCACAAAAAGAGCAAGGCGTTGTTTTAAATGCTGCGCACATCATGTGCCTCGTGCAGAGGCCCTCTATCCGGCAGAGATCGTCACATCCTTTGCACCGCGTGCTTGGGCCGTGACCACGGCGATGCTGCACTCTCCAAGTGTGACGAAATTTAGCATTCTCTGTCCGCTGTCGACCCTGCGGGCTCGACTCGCCATTTTCGACGAGGAGTCCGTCCCCCCCGCTCTCCCTCATCTCTCGATCGGGCCGCGCAGGAAGTAGCGGCGCGGACAGAGAGTGCCAGAGTGCACGAGCGAGCCCACGCCGGATATTTCCCCGCGGGAAACATTCCTCTCAGAACCTCCCTCACCGGTCTTGTTCACACAGGATAACCAGCGCCCCTCCCAGCAAGCGGCCGTTCCTGTTTCCTTCGGCGGACCGGAAGAGCAGATGACGAAGACGACAGCTTCTCTATTGCTGCATCACAGAGTGAAGAGTGATCGGGATCTATCGCGGACCTCGCGTCTGCGACTCAGTACTGCTCCGGTGGCGTCAGGGCTTCCCTTGACGCTGAGCTTATGAGACTCCTGACGAAGGCCGTGGAAGACCTCGGGCTGGATTTGTCTCAGCCCGCAGAACCCTCGTGAAGCAGGCTGGATGAGTGGTTCCTGCAAGGTCGCCGACAAGCTCCTCCACAAAGGCCCGCCCCCTTCTTCCCTGAAGTTCATGACGAGCTGACATAGTCATGGAAGGCTCCTTTTTCAGCTCGTCTCAAATCCTCGGCTTCTTCGACGCTCTCGACGCTCTCGACACTCAACAGCGCGAAGGAGAAGGGTTATGACAGCATTCCGCCTCTGGAAGAAGCTGTCACCGCGCACCTTTGCCCGCTCTCCGCTAGCGCCCAGCCGTACCACGTCAGCTCTTGCCGGTCGAGCATACGCCTCCGCTGGGAAGGCTGCATAGGCGCTTCACACGATGGCCGTCCTCCAGGTAAAACTTCTCCGCTCCATGGACGAGTCCGGCCCTGATACTCAGATTTTTTTAAGCACTGACTTAGCGCTACGCGATACGAAGGTTACTGCGCAGGCGATCGGCAGGAACATGGCGAATTTGACTGTGCTAGAGCGCAGACCCTCACGGAGATGAAGGACGCTGACAAAGCTCCCTTCCGGGACTCTTCCATTTCCACCACTGCACATAAGCACTGTTCACACAGCGTCACAAAATCATACCGATTTTCCCCTCTTAGTCCGCTCCCCGGCTCACGCCAAGCGCACTCTGAATGTAAATCGCACGCCCACTATTCAGTGCACGCCGCTACACATAAGCGCTGTCCCTACAGTGTCACAAGGACAAAACAACTGGGCAACCAGGTCCCTATCACAAAGCGACCCGACCCCAGATATAAATCAACCCCTCGCTATGCGGGCCGAGGCCTGGCAGGCCATCCCCGGTATTTCAGATTGGGTGTTGAACATAATGAAACGAGGTTACTCGCTACAGTTTGTCCGCAGACCCCCGTGCTTCCGTGCCGTGGTCAAAACACGCGCTCGTTCAGGATGCTGACAACGAAACAAATCGTCACGCAAATTTGCCCAGGGGATTGGTTTTTCTCAGTAGATCTGAAAGATGCTTATTTTCACATCCAGATAGCACGGGCCATTCTTGAGATTCACCTTCTAGGGGCAGGCTTATCAATACAAAGTCCTACCATTCTGTCTATCCCTGGCACCTCAAACATTTAAGAAGTGCATGGATGCCGCTCTCGCTCCCCTGAGACTTCACGGTGTGCAAATTCTGAACTACCTAGACGACTGGCTAGTTATAGCCCCGTCAGAGGTGCAGTTAATATCTCACAGGTCCTGGCTCCTTAGCCGTCTAGAATGTCTGGGTCTCAGGATCAATACTGCCAAGAGTGCGCTGTCTCCCATCCAGACTATTTATTTTCTGGGGACAGTCATACACTCAGTACAGATGAGAACGCGCCTGACGTCACAGCAAGCACTCTCTATCCAGCGCTTAGCAGTTTTGTTTAATCATCAAAGTGAACCACGGCTGCATCAGAGTCCTGGCTTCGTGGAAAATAGCCGACTGGTTTCAGTCAACCGTGAGTATGGGCTCAGTCTCAAAATGGAAAGTGATCTCAACAGACGCATCCAACCTAGGTTGGTGCGCCCTGCACGATGGCAGACCCACCTCCGGCCTCTGGACAGGCCCAGAGAAACGGCTGCACATAAACTGTCTAGAGATGAAAGCGGTCGAACTGTCGCTAAAGGCTTTCCTCCCATACATAAAGGACCAACACGTCCTGGTCCGAACGGACATGTCGGTGGTGCCCTACATAAATCGCCAGGGTCGGCTCAGGTCAGGCAACCTGCACACCATGGCCGAACGCCGCCTCCTTTGGACTCAGCACAATCTGTACAAATCAAAACTTTAAGTGTTCATTTGTAGCAGAGATGTGTATGTTGCTTGTGTAAAAAAATTATTGAGCCAAAACCAAAGTGTGTTAGGTTGTGCCCCGCTCTCCCCTACATAATGGAAACTATATTCTCACAAGGCGAAGTACTGCTACTTGGGCGTAGTGATTGCTGACTCTATTACTCCAACTCTGAGCGAACTCTCTGCTCCTCACCACGGGGCTTCTCAGGTGCTACGAGCTAATCACGCCGCAGAAGTAGCAGTGCTTTGCCTCCTGAGAATATAGTTCCCAGTATGTATACGGTTAGAAGATGGCTGTGTCTCATTTGACCTTGTTATTTGTACACGCTGTGACTATACAAATCACAACATGTAAATAGTAAAATGTTGGCGTTATTTTGTTACTTATTTGGAGCAGTAGGCTAGATGGAGCAGTTTACCTCCAGTCTTTGTGCTAAGCTAGTGCGTCAGACTGAGTTACAGCACGCACGGAGATGAGAATGGTATGTATGGACTAATCTAACTCTAGGGGATACGGTGAATAAGCTAAAGGCGTGTTCCTTTAAGCGTGTGCACCACAACTGTGAAAAGCCATGATCAATGGAGCACCAAAATTAAGATTCACCATGGCAACAGCACCCGACAAAAACACGTCTGTGTACTTTTGATTCAATACGTAAGTTTAATTCTCAAACACTGCTATATCAGTGGAGAAAACTGGCAGAACTAATATTAATTTTCATGGTATCCTACAGGCAAAAAAAATGTGATAAGTAAGTATAAAAACATAATGAAATCAGATAAAGCTTCCATAAAATGTTCATGGCTGTAGGCTACATGACTACAAACATTTAACATATAAAATAAATATCATTCAGTGTCTATTTCAATGTGCAGCAGCTTTTTTCACAAAATGGAATGTCCTCTAAGCGTACCTGTTACATTTCTTAATTGGGGTAATAAAATAAAAATTGTACTTCTACTCAGCAAACAGTAAGAAGGCAGAGGCTCGCAAAACATGCACCACCACTGACAGATGAAGAGGAGATGGATGGTGGAAGAAAAGTAAAATCCAACAGGAAAAAGAATAAAGATATTCTGAATAATAAATTGTGTAAAGATATCTTGCCAAATAAATTGTGAACAATTTGTGCTATTTGAATAATTTCCTTCCATTCCATACAGTAATCTGTTTCATTTTCAGAAGGTGCGATGATGGGAATATACTGTACGTGTCATCAATGCATCCAACCACATTGAAAATCCAACAGGAAAAGTAAAATGATTAGGTTACTTCCAGAGGTCGCAGCAAGATGCTCATGTAAACATATCCACATTGCTATGATGATCAGATGCTTTATTCAATAATGATTGACATTTTCTATATTTTGTTGTGTATTTATTTTGTTATAGAGAGGAAAGTGCAACACATATTTACATATTCATCTAAACGCCGCTCTTAGCAGTGTGGGTGGCGTCAGATGTTCACTAACTGTTCACTAATTCGTGACAACTAGCTGGGTCACGTATTTTGAACTTAATTTTTCCCCTAAACGAAGAATGAAAAATAACTTTGCCGTGAGTATATTGGGGACTTTACCTCTCTCTCAGAAAGGTTTGACTTACGCTGCTTCCTCGGGTGGACATACCTCCCATTCTGGAACGGAAAACCCAGAGTTTTCCTAATTTCAGGGTTAACATACTCAAAGTTTTCACTTAACCTCCTTTCTACAACGGAAGCTACAACTCCCAAAATGCAACTCGATTGTGACCAAAAAAGATTGCGCTTAACTCCTACAGACTTTTGTACCAAACCCAATTTAACTGTCTGCAATTTGCAAGTAATTCTGAACACTTTAACTTTTTCGCTCCAAATATTTTTTTTATTTTTTTTTAAGCTGCCAGCCATCGTTAGTGTTTTTGATTATTTCACCAAAATTGTATGGCCCCCAGAATTGTTTGTTGTATGAATATCTGAACATGCAATACATTGAATATCACAGGCAGGTGTGTTTCATTAGGGGTGAAAATTAAACTTCCAGGACCACAATTGTTAAGGAAGGGAGTAGACAACCATGTCCCTGGAGGGATACCTTCCTACACACTTGGCTGTTGTTTCTTTGATTAGCTGCAAGACAGTGGCCCTCCAGGACTGGAATTACCTATCCTAGGCTTAGGGTGTTCCATTTAATCCAGGTCTGGGCAACTGTGGCCCTAGAGGTCCACTTTCCAGCTGAGTTTAGTTCCAACCCTAATCAAACACACCGGCAAATCTAACCCAAGTCTTCAGGCAGGTGTGTTTGATTAGGGATGGAGCTAAACTCTGCTGGACAGTGGACTTGAGGGCCAGAGTTGCCCATACCTGATTGAAACCCATTACACTGGTTCCACCAGAAGCAGGCACTCACTCAACATCAACAATGATGTACATCTAAGTTCACAACATGGAGGCAAGTTAACAAGGGAAGGACACACCATTTTTTAAATGTAATGTTGCCACAGTCACCTGTTTCTTTCCTGAATGTATTTGCATTTTTTAAAGATTCAGTTGAATGAATGATTCAATGACTCACACATAAAGGCAGTCACACGTTTCTTTCCTGAATGAATCTGTAACAGAGAGTCACTTGTCACCACCTACTGCCGTAATGATGTGACCTCCAGAAAGGGTCACTGAAAAATCCTCTAATGCAGTGGTTTCCAAACATTTTAGAGAGGTATACCCCCTGAGGGGTTTACGATCATTCTGCGTACCCTCTCTCTTCCACTTAGACTGCATTCATACCTTTTCCATTAAAGGAATAGTTCACCCAAAAATGAAATTAAGCCCATGATTTACTCACCATGAAGCCATAGGTGTATGACATTCTTCTCACCATGAAGCCATCCTTGGTGTATATGACATTCTTCTTTCAGACGAATACAATCAGAGTTATATAAAAAAAAATGTCATGGCTCTTCCAAGCTTGATAATGGGAGTTTTTTGGAAGTCCATTAAAGCGCACCCATCCATGATAAAAGTGTTCCACGTGGCTCTGACGGGTTAATAAAGTCCTTCTGAAGTGACGCAATGCATTAGTGTAAGAAAAAAATATCCATATTTAAAACTGTGACCAAAAAAATTACTAGAATGATGTATTCGTCTGAAAGAAGAATGTCATGTACAACACAGATGGCTTCAGGGTTAGTAAACCATGGGCTAATTTTAATTTTTAGGTTAACTATCCCGTTAAGGGACAATATTTGCCCCCTAAATTGATTATCCAGTGGATAATTGTTTTACCTTTATTAATAACTTTATAAAATAATTCATGTTTTAATAAAAAAAAAAAAAATCTATAGAGAAATATGTAAAAACAAAGGGATACCCCCTTCTGTCACCTCACGTACCCCAGTTTGGGAACCACTGCTCTAATACACAAACTGACTGTCTGTATGTAACGGCCCTTAACCAGCTTTAGCTCGTTTTAAAACAGACACAAAGGTAAGGACCGTACATATCAAAAATCACAGACGATTAATTGCTTTCTGACGTCCAATCACGCCATAAAGTTTTAATTGGGGAGTATGAGTATGACATATTTTTTATTATCTTTTGTGTACTTGTTCGCTTGACTCCCCAATTAAAACTTTAATTTTAACGTTATTAAACGTTAACAAAGGTTAGCGGAAATAATAACAGTACACAGGTAGGGCAGCTAAAGAAAACCAGAGAACCCTCACTAAACCTCATTAACAGGAGATATCTTAGCTCCCGAAAAGAATAGAACAGGTGAGTCTTGCGGGCAACTGCTTTCCTCGATGATCTAACTAAATAATAAAACGTGAACTAAAAGTAAATCCACAACATGTTACTGAAAAGACAAAACAAAACTGAAATCAAAATACAATCAAACACTGGATCGTTCCACCACGTAGAGGAGAGGCGGTGAGCGATCTTGCCACGAGACGTGAGAAACCCAGCAAACAAAAGAGGAGAGAGAGAGAGCCATCAACGCTGTCGCAGTTTAAATAGCAGAAACCCCAATGACGTTACTCCACTTCCGAGGTTCAGGGAAAATCCCTTCTCAAGACTCCACCTAAAAGACTAAGATAAACAAATCACATACAGTTCTACATGCACATGCATGTAACAGTAACAAACACGGGCAAGTGGAGTGATACAAACAGTGAAAAGTTGTATCAGCACTGGAAGAATCAGTATTGGAATGCTGTTCGTCCAATCAGATTTGATTTTTAAGTGCTCTACTTAAAATTACTTGTTTTGACGTTTTGTTACCCAACTTACTTTGTAACTCCAAATACTTTTTTTGTGGGGCACTGAGGCCAGTCTGACCATAGGGTTATCACTTTCTGGAGTCCATCAGCCCCCAGCCAGGTCTTGAATGACACATCAGAACAGAAATCACAACACTTCTGACTGGAGAACAGACGGCACTGGCTTTAGACTGCGGGAGGTGACAGGAGAGCACCTGCTCCGGCCCCGTAACCCAACTGTCTATATTTAGTCTCCAGTTGAGCAGAAGGAGGGGGGATTGTGCGGAGATGGGGGGGTTATAGTGAAGTTGATTTGGACTGCAGTGCTGCGTCTGGCCTTTGAGTACACGGGCGAGTGACAGCATGAGTGATGTCATATGGGACGGCTATGCATCATCTGTTGGCAGATGTTTGACCTGCTGGTTGTGTTCCAGAAACAGCCATTGTGGATCAGGTCTCAACGTCCTTCGTTCTGAAGCAGTGACTGCCCCTTCCTGAGATCTTTCATACGCTCATTGTGTGCAGAGTCATTTGACAAAGCAGACGAGAAAGGTTTTTCACTTACATGATGATTGTCACCTTAGAAACTGTCCCAAGAAATGCATTTATAAAAGTATACTTTTGAGACACCTTTTCAAACTGTGAAAATACTCTAAAAGCCTAACAGGAGTGATGGGAAGTGCTGGCATAAAAACAGTCCTTTTCAACTTTTTAAAGACAATGCTTAAGGGGTATAGATTGCAAGTAAACCCAAGAGACTTCATATCTAAATGGTTCTTTTGGCAAATACGCTCTGTGACTGGTTTAATTAAAGCAGAGTAAAAAAAAAAGTGCACTTTGCAAATTGAGCAATCACAGGCCTCTGGATATCTGAAAAGCCACAGGAGAAAGAGGTGTGACAGTCAATCAAAAGAGACAAACATCCTCTTTAAAACACTCGGAATCTGTTTACGTCGTACATGCTCTCAGGGGGCCTTCAACAGACACCACAAAGAATTGACATATTTCAAGCAACACATCCTCTTGTTTTTGCTCTCAGTTTACCAGATCATCATTTGTCCATCATTCTAACAAAACATCCGCAAGCAGTGGCACCTCTACATTGCGTAGAATGACTACAACATTTAAAAAGTTGGGCTGTTTATTGACTATTTACATTGAATGTGGATTGAACAATCAAAAATGATTGCATAAATCAATAAATATATATATCAAATGCTCCCAATTAAGGATGATTAAGAGACATTACATTACAGTAGTTGTAGAAATTATAAGTCATTATTGTTGTTGTCGTTACGGTCATATATTTTTGTCATATACATTTGATCATAAAACTGTTCTCAGTAATACATCATACAAGTTTCTTGTATTCCAACTGTAACATTTTATCATATTATTTATTATTTATTATTTTGCAATTGTACGCATGAAGACTCACATATTTAGCTATTACAATGAGTCTTGCTGTTTTTGAAGGGTTTTCACTTCAAGCTTGAGTTGGGTTAATGATGGGGTTTCACTTCAAGCTTGAATTGCTCCTTTGTAGGAAAATCTCATTTAACAAAATGTACATGCGGGTCACAGGGCATGATTATAGTGCATTACATTTGTATCATGTGTATTCATATTTTTAAATATCAAATATAATAGTGAAACAAATTTACACTTAATTAAATAGACATGTTAAATTAACCATCCTTTTTAAATAAGTCATACAAATTAATGTTTGTGCATATTAAACATATAGTTACATATGAAACCTGTCACACAAATGCCTCTAGTTCATAGACATTATTATCATTAATATAGCAATTATTCATGGTTGCATAATGTAATAACATGGACACTGGAGTGTGGAGTGTTACCAATTGTAAAAGCAGACACTGTGAGGCATTTTATCAATGAAGGTCAGTTGCCTGAAGGAAACTCACTGTCAGAGCAATGAATCAGAGATGTGGTCAGTTATATATATTTATATAGTGTCATCATGACCCACGTGTTACGATTTAAACTGGGATATTACTCCAGACTATTCAGTTTCTCTCTCAGCGGATCTCTGTATATTGCCAATGTATTTTAATCTGCGGCCCCAAAGGGAGAACTGTGTAACACCTCATGGGTTTTCATAAGGTTATAAAAATTCACGGTGCATGCGTCGCCATCCAAATAGAAAGAGTATTTCATTTCTGTGGGCAAATGAATCTTTCTCCCCTCATTTCCCAATCTCAAACAACTCTGATACAGAGGTGAGTTCTCAATACCTCGAGGATCTCAAAAATGACTCTTTTGTCATTGACGGGATGTTTATATCAAGAGATTTGATGGCATAGCTGTATGTGTGCACCAGTGAATTAAGGCTGATTATATGCTGACAAAATATACACTATATTGCCAAGTTGTGGGATGTCTGCCTTTACATGCATATGAAATTTAATAACATCCCATTCTTAATCAGTAGGGTTTAAGATGGAGTTGGCCTACTCTTTGCTGGGAAGGCTTTTCCACAAGGTTTAGGAGTGTGTTTATGGGAATGTGTGACCATTCTTCTAGAAGCGTATTTGTGAGGTCAGGCACTGATGTTGGACGAGAAGGCCTGGCTCACAGTCTCCAATTTAATTCATCCCAGGTGTTCTATCGGGATGAGGTCAGGACTATGTGCCGGCCAGTCAAGTTCCTCCACACCAAATTAGCTCATCCATATCTTTATGGACCTTGCATTGTGCACTGGTGCGCAGTCATGTTGGAACACGAAGGGGCCATCCCCAAACTGCTCCCAGAAAGTTGGGAGCATTAAATTGTCCAAAATGTTTTGGTATGCTGAAACATTACGAGTTCCTTTCAATGGAACTAAGGGGCCAAGCCCAACCCCTGAAAAACAACCCCACACCATAACCCCCCCTCCACCAAACTTTACACTTGGCACAATGCAGTCAGGCAAGTACCGTTCTCCTGGCAACCGCCAAACCCAGACTTGCCATTGGATTGCCAGACAGAGAAGCGTGATTCGTCACTCCAAAGAACACATCTCCACTGCTCTAGTATGTCACGAATGGACTTATTGCACAGGTGGCAACCTATCATGGTACCACACTTGAATTCACTGAGCTCCTGAGAGCGAAACATTCTTTCACAAATGTTTGTAGAAGCCTTGATTTTATACAACTGTGGCCATGGAAGTTATTGGAACACCTGAATTCAATGATTTGGAGAGGTGTCCCAATACTTTTGGCAATATAGTTTATGCCATGATTTTTATCAAATGTTTCTGGAAATTACGTGTTTATGGGTAATTCGTATTGAAAATTAAATATATAAAATAAATTACAGCAATTATAAGTATTACCGGTACTTTGAAAAATAATGTAGAATTAAAATGAAATGGAATTCTATTACAATTCTACATCCTGATCAATTCAAATTCAGGAATTGAATTCAATGAACAGAGGAGTGGCGGTAAATCTGGGGCCCTTACATACTGAAAAATACACTGGAAATATAGTGGAAAAACGCAATTGCTTTAATCATCATTAGCCATTAGCTAGGGAGTACTTAGGCATTCACTTAAAGATTAAATTAACTTAAATTCACCTCTTTCGTAACAGGAATATCTTAAGTAAAAACAACATGATTTATATAGTGGAGGATTAAAGAGAAAATATTGCATTTCCAGCAATGAAGTCATTTAATTACAAGTCTGTAACTAAATATGTTTGGGATGAAAATGGAGATGGAGCCCAAAATTGAATAATATTGTCAAAATTTGACACCAGCGGACAAGTGTGTAACTGAAAGAACTCACGAGGCACTGCAGAAGTAGCTGAGTGGGCGTAAAAGCCCGTCCCATGGAATTAAATGATGTGTTATATTGAGGTGATCAATCCGAATGATGCAGGTTTAACGTCACAGGGTATGTCACGCTATTATTCCCTTGTTGTCTCTAAAGCTTCTCAGTAATGCGTGTTTGACATCTTGTACAATCGAAAGCTAATCATCTCCAGTAATGCTGGATGCAGCAGTTCTCAGGAGATATATTTGGCCGTTATCTCGCCATCAACAACAACATCATTAGGCAGGTAATTCTAATGTTGAATGTACGATCCTTCGCGCAAAGCAACGTGTGGTAGGACAGCTGGAGGAAGTAAATTGTTATTGCTGCAACGGTGACTCAGATGAGCAAAGAAATGTTTTATGCTGTAGATCTCTCAATGCGTGTGTATTTTTACACTTAGAGATTAAATCACATTTAAATCTTTGATGTACAAAAAGTATGAACAGTAAGCAAATAAAATATTACTGTCGATAAACAGATTATCTATAACAAAATATTTACTGTAATGCATCAAAACTGTTTGCTTTTCCAAATTAAATCACTAATGATACTGATTATGAAAAAATATATATTGTGCTGAAACACTGATTGCTAAACAATTGTATCAATTTAAAAATTAATCAAGATTTGTATTGTCTAATGTAACTATAATTATGCTGCCTTTTCATATTCAAAAACATATACTCCACACCTGTCTTTTACTAGTTATCTGTTTTTCATGCATATGTGCACTATTCAAAAAACAGTGAAAATGGCATTTATATGGAAGCCATCTAGGTAATTCTGACATTATTTCTCACAATCCCGAGTTTTGCACAATAACGTCCCACCTTTGTACACAAACGTTTAATTGTTAGAATGTATGTGATTTTATGCATTACAGTTTTTTTTTTCAATTGCGAGTATTAAATAAATACAAACTTTACATTTCAAAACACTAAAATCATTTTTCTACATACTAACTATATCAAAACACAGTAAACCCAATTCAAAATCTAATAATTCTGTCAAAACACTAGCACTAGTTTTTTAATCCAACATGAACATATCGTTGCACAATGACTGTCAAAATACTAACAATTGATGGCATTATGAGAACTGCATTACTTGTCATGTTTCAATTCTACCTGCAGACAAAACAAAACCCATTGTTTATTTTTTTGTAATTCAGTTTCTTTTTACTGTAAACCATTCTACATTGTTGGATGTGTGCAAGCTGGGCAACATACAAAGTAAATGTGAATATATTACTTTATATAATGTACAGTAGAAAAAAATGGAAAGTAACAGAATAGCTCAGGGCAGCCACTGGTCAAATGGGCCCCCTATGAGGAACTTAATTTGAAGTCTCTACCTGGGGGTGAGTTGGAGTGTTGATGGTGTCCCCTTAGTTAGTGCCCTATACCGGCCGTATATTCTGCATATATGGAACAGCTGGAACCACTGTAGTAAAAGCTCTACATGAAGCTTTTACTGAAATGAAAACATACAATTACTGCCATTGATCAACAACAAATCCAACATGCATGGCCTTTGGTTACTATGGAAGCTTTTTTCTGATATAGAATGAAAAAATATAAAATGTAATTGTGACCTTTTTATCTCACGATTCAGACTTTTTTTTCTTTTCTCAGAATTGTGAGATACAAAGTCCCAATTACCTTTTTTATTTTCTATTCATGGCAGAAATAACCTTTCAGGTTCCACGTGTAAGGAAAAAATAAACAAAGATGCACAGTACTCTAGTCTTCTCATAGTACTACACACATTCTTCCTCCTCTCTCCTAACTCTTCTTCTCCCTTGCCTTGATCCAATTACTCCTCTCCTTCAACTATTACTCTCCTTTGTCCAGACAGTATTTGTCTCTCTCTCTTTGCTTCTCTGTGTTGTTTGGCATCCACATTGGACAAAAACAGTTTAAAGAGTCCCTTTTTTAATGTGTATGTTCAAATAATGGAAATAACTTCAAGATCTGCTTCTGACTGAGATTAGATTCAGCTATCAATATTTCAGTGATTTGTTACAAAGTTGTTTAAATATGATTTTAATAAATCAGTACTTTTGAGCTGATGTTGTTGCAGAAGTATAGGCTTTGAACTATATTTAAGGTTTGGAACATTGGGTCTTCATTTCTGGCATGTTGTGTTTAAGCATTTGTAAAAAAGACCAGAAAGATCCATGATTTTGGTGCTTGTGTGAAAAGAACATTTAAGCATTTTATAAATGTGTTAACTGACAGCATATTGTGTGAAATGTGTTAATGGTATGTTCACAAAATACAGATGTTGTGCTAATTATATTTAGAGTTTTGAAAATGTGACTACAGATTGGACAAAAGGATGTTAGTTGTAATAATAATAATTCATTACATTTATATAGCGCTTTTCTCTGCACTCAAAGCGCTTTACATAGAAGGGGGAACCTCCTCAACCACCACCAATGTGCAGCATCCACCGGGATGATGCGACGGCAGCCATATTGCACCAGAACGCCCACCACAGTGGATGACACAGACAGTGATGAAGCCAGTAATATGAGGAATATTAGGAGGCCATGATGGACAGAGGCCACTGGGCAAATTTGGCCAGGATGCTGGGGTTACACCCCTACTCTTTCGAAAAACATCCTGGGATTTTTTTGTGACCACAGAGAGTCAGGACCTCGGTTTAACGTCTCATCCGAAGGACGGTGCTCTTTGTCAGTATAGTGTCCCCGTCACTACACTGGGGCGTTAGGACCCGCACAGACCACAGGATGAGCACCCCCTGCTGGCCCCACTAACACCTCCTCCAGCAGCAACCTGGTTTTCCCAGAAGGTCTCCCATCCAAGTACTAACCAGGTTCAACCCTGCTTAGTTCAGTGGGCAACCAGTCTTGGGCTACAGGGTGATATGGCTGCTGGATGTTAATTGTAAAAAAAAACTGTAATATGAATACGAAACAGAATGTACCAACATATTTATTAAAATTCTTTTGCATTTCATGGTACAATCAGATCCCCTTTTCCTCCACAAATTTACTATGAAAGAGACAAAAAAAAAACTAATTCTGAGAAATAAAGTCAGAATAGTGGGATGCTAAATCAGAAATATTTAACATTTTCAGACAAGCGTTGTCGAGCCAACATTCAAAGTTTGTCTCGACAAGCTTTCCTCATCTAGTATTACAACTAAAATGTGTTTTTGTGACGCATAGAGGTCATTGACAAAAAGTCCTTTTCATAGTAGATTATTAGACACTCGGCTTTTCTCCCAGAGGACATCGCCACCAATTCTCTCTAGTCATCTTCCATTAACGACACAATAAAGAAGATTCCATCTTGTTCCTTTGTCACCAGTACGCATTATGGGTTTCTTGTCCTTTTGAAACCAGCACAACATGTGTTCTAATGAGCTGCGGTCAAAATCTAAGATCCATGACATCCAGTTATGAGTCACCACTGGTTCCCCTAATCCATTACAGGCTGCTGCAAACTTCCCGCATGCATGACCAGGAGTGGCGAAAGAGGGAACGGGGTTCTGTACGGCTGCCAGGAGAGTGGCTGAGGAAATGCACTACAAGGTCAATCAAGCTGTCCGTGTCTCTTCCTCTCCGCTTTAAGAAGCACAGCATGCCGTGGCAGACCTGGAACAGTCATTCTTGAAAGAGCACAGCAGTGATTGATAAAGACATTCTCTTGACATGATATCCTTTCTGTGAAAAGATGCCCTAAAAAAATAACCCAAGTCAGGACAATAGATAAAAAAAAAAGAAAGAAATCAAGCAATTTTAGTCAAAAAAAGATTATATAAAATGTTTGATTTTAGGTATTTACTTGTTTAAAGATACTATCCAAAGTGCTCATTAAATATTGAACACTCACATTTCCGTCTGAAACCCTAAGTCTGCAGATCACTTGTGTGGAAATGTAATTTGTGTGGAGTGATTCTGTTTTGCAGGACACAAATCAATGTCCACTAGCATTAATTTCAACCGCGTGCTCAAGTCAAGAAAATCTCCCAAGGCGTTTTATGGAGAAAACTGTCGTCTGCAGCATTGACAGCAGAGCCGAGGTCTTTATCCGCGACAGCAACAAAGCGTTTAGCATAACACTGAGAGGGGCATTTGTTTGGACCCTCTCTCTGCCCGGTTTCACCACTGGTGCTCCGCTGTGGTTTAGTTGTTCGTTTCTGGCATTACTCCAGGCCGCTGCTTTGTCAGGTCTCCAGCTCCTGGGGTGATTTCACTGTCCAGTGAGCTATGAAAGCTTTTTATAAGTACATCAGCACAACTGCATTAATCGGCAGCCATATTGATTCAGCGTTTGCGTGCAAGACAGACAGAGAGAAGAGGAACATTAATGGAGATATTTATAATGAAGTACCTCTCAACTTCAAGCTTGACTCACAAATGGGGCATAAAGTTTTGCGAGTCTCAGCCAAACACAAAATAAAAATAGTGACCTTTATGTTTTACTCATTTCCTCTGGGCTAAATGTAAAGTGCCAGTGGAGTTAAATTGACATGAACAATTATAGTCCACTTAAAAATCAGTAGAAACAACTGTGAAATGTTTCCCTTTTGACAAATATAATTTTCAAGGAAACAGAACAATTAAAATTATGTTGTTGATGAATAATTTAAGCTTTATTTGTTTCAACATGTTTTAATAAACCATACATATCAAAGCCATACAGATCCCTATTTGTTAAAATTCTAAATGTCACATGATATGGAATTTTTTAAGTTAACATTAGCCCTATCCTTACGGGATTAGTATTATCTAGGGACTTCTAGCCATTTGTAATAATTGCGGAGGTTGTCTGTGATCTTAATCCCGTGCGAATCGGTCATGTCTGTAAGTTGTAAAGTAATAATTCCCCCGCAAATGACCTACCATATTTCGCCGAACACCGACGTTCTTTGATAATACTAGTCCCGTGCGAATCGGTATCTCTGATTTTGTCCAGGATTTGGCGGGGCTGTATATATATTTTTTTCAAGGTATTTCTTTCCTTTGTGCCTTTTAATAATCTTTCGCGAACAATGGAAGCTGCGTTGGAGTGTTTTGACAGTGTTTTGGGTACTGGGTCATATCGCACACCGACACTATACAATTTGCAGAAAAAAGAGAAAGCTGAAAACCACCAGAAGAGCGAAGACAAAAGGTAAGATTAGATGGATGACAACAGCATGCGTGAAGTAACATTCTTCTGTTTATGATACATAATGCGTATATCTAGATCTAACGACAAAACAATAGCCTATCAAAAAGAATGCACAATCAAGCAAGGGGATTTCACATGATAATTTCGAGTTTAATGTTACAAATAAATCATAAAACGTAAACCTTGAGCTCGTAGATTTTAACCTGGTGAAATGTTTATTTTTATTTTTTTATCCATCTAACCAGACCTTCATACGCAAAAAGCCATAGTCGCCCACTGAAAACAGATTTCCACTGGGCAAAAATAAATACAATATGGGTATACACTACAATTTTTATATCCGGGTTCCGGGAGAAAAGTCAGTAAATTCGAGTAAAATCACAGGCTTCGCTTATCCCGTGCGAATGCGCCACACAAAATTCAGATGTCGGGGGGTAATTTCTAAATCACACGAGGTTCCTAGATAATACTAATCCCGTGCCTCTCTTTTTCCTTGATGCCCGATATATTTTAGGGATGACGCAGCGTCGGGGGAAAGATAACTGGCCAATAGCTCTTCCACCCGAGGCATCATTCCATTACCGTTCTCTCTCGCCCCCCACAATATTGCTGTAATCTAATACTAGGGGGTTGGAAATACGAGAGGAGTAAGGCTTGTTCGAAAGAACGGCAAACCCCAGCGATGAGGTTATTCTCTGCTTCCTGGCTTTCGCGTGGCCAGCTGATGTTTAACTGGTCCATGGCGCGAGAAACAACTTCCACCAGCTCTATGCGGGGACATGGAATGGCGAGTCATCTCCATAATTCGAGTCTTTGATGCTGAGCACGTCCACTTTTTTTCGGGTTCTCCGCTCGTCGCAGGGTGGGCTTAATTCCACACAAGGCGGGATAACATCGGAACTGGCAGAGGAATTCTGAGAAAGTTCCTCAAGATTCCATGCCAGATCCATTTGCGAGCCCCATGATGAACGCCGCCGCGCCGCCTCAACAGAAGCGGGACCCGCACCACGGGGTTCACGAACCTGGCACTCGGATTGTTAAAGCTTCACAATTCCGGCAAGCAGCCCCCTCGGGAGTTGCCTACATGTGCTGTGCTCCCAAACAGTCTACACACAATTGGTGTGTGTCCCCACCCGTGATGTAACAAGGGCAGGAATGCACACACCGCTTGTAATTCTGACTCGCCATCATATATATGCAGTCACACGTTACGTCATGACGCAACACCAATCACGATTGGCTTAGTGTCATTCATGCTTCAGAGACGCTACACTGGGGGGCGTTCCCCAAAGTATCGTAGTCGACGCAGTTCGAGTTCCCTCGAAAGGGAACCCAACTGGGATCAATAAAGTACTAATATACTACATGTCTTCTGTCCCTTTGCCAGGGTTTAAAACTACCAAAATTATTATACATTTTTAATCCAGAATTTGAATAGCGCAGCACAAATCTGTTGACCTTCAGCATTACACGCAGTGGTTCAATGTGTCATGTGCCACTCTGTTAATATATTTGCAGTATTACATTCATTCATTGCATTGTATTTGGCTAAGGCTGATGGATACTATAAATCTCATTTTTTATCATTCCCTGTCATTTAAATTCCCCTATACATTGTATCTTGTATTATTATTATATGCATTATCTTACATGTTTGATCATGTAACAATTGAGTTTAGGGATATATAATACCAAGGCTCATGTTAAAGTGAAAGAAAATAATGTTTTTTTTTTTTGTTTTTTTTTACAATAAATGTATGTCTCATGACCTCTTCAACTTGCATATGAATTAGTCCATTGAACTAATCAGTTAAAAGAATTAGAATGCCTTTAGAAGGTGCTATAGAAAATAAAGGTGTGTATTATTATTATTAATATAATAATTATTGCAAAAGAGAGATAAAATACATATATATAAAACTGTAGAAACGGCTTTGCGTGTGTGGCCCCTTTAAGACTTGTTGCCCCTTTAATTGGTGACGCAAAGTGTTCTGTGAGGAGAAATGCGAGCCGATCCGAGTTGAAGTGTTATATGTGTGCGTGCATCCTATAAAGTGAGTTAATTCTTCTTATTAATATACACTTAGGAGAAAGTTTATGTTGTAATCTTGCATATAATGGTTGATTGTTGGAGTTGTTACTATATTTGAGTGTTTGATCGTGTTTAACTAACGATCGTTACATGCATGATCATATTAATCTGCCGTCGAATTATGCAATTGCTTTTATTATAATGCTGTCATATTTTATGTTGAGAGAGATCGTTTTTTCATGTTCAAGAAAGATGTCTGTAGTAAATTGCCAATATAACTATAAGTGTGAGTTGATTTAGTTAAAGCAGTTGAGATTATAGTTAGATGGCCTATTCAGATGCTAATATGGCTAATCAAGAAGCTATTGTGTCACTCTTATTGCAATTAATATTCCACACAGATTGTAATATTGGATTGTTAAATAATTGGATCTGAAGTCTGTATTATTTACTCATTGCAATTGTTATTTATCTTTGTACAGACCACACACAAATATATGCTTCAGTAAAGACATCAAAGGAAAGAACTGTGGTTGACTGAGTTCCTGGGTTCTGATAGGCCCATCCAGGGCGAGTGTTGCTTATCCTACAGTCCTTAAGAAATAACATTCAAATTTCCAATTCCAAATATAACAAATGGTCCTTCGAGCCGGATACACTTCCCTGGATCAAGATGTCAGCCAGTTCAGCACCAGTAAACCCCTCAGTTCGCCCAAAGCGCCGTCCGGTCTATTTACAAGATTATGAGGTGGATTTCCCAAGGCTTCATAAATCAGCTTCACCAGTTAGTATGAGAGAACAAACAGTGGATTCATCTGATGACGATTACACTTCATCACGCATTAGAGTATCTGCAGCAAAACCTCAAATAGCTCATAGTTTACCTGGTTTTTCTTCCCTTTCGAGACTGACCGTAAGGGATGAGCATCATGACCTCCCAAACCTTCTACATCAACGCATTTCCAACTCTTTCCACCAGTCATCACCACAATGTCCGGATCAACAACTACAGTTCGAATCCAATGCAGAGTCCCTTCCCCTTGGTGATGGATACCAGAGCGATCGGTCAGATGCTAGCTCTATAAAGTTGCAAAGGATCTCAGAGGAGAATGCTAGACTCCGTGAAACACAGCAGGCCATTAAAGCTGACCTCAAACGAATCGAAACAGCCAAAGATGAGTTGATTCAGCTTTTAGACAGAGCTTGTAGTCTGCAAAGGCCTTTATCCACTCCTAAGATCCAGTCTAATCATCCATCAGTTAAATTCCACCATGCAGAGCATGTGAATGATGAAGACTGGCCAGAGCCTCCTCCACCCATCGCATATGAAGAGCCAGTAACTATTAATCAGCATGACAAGCAAAGGCTTTACAGCAGTACAGAGGCCACACCAACTTTCACTCCCGGACGCACTTCAGTGGAGAAGACTATGGATTTCTGCCATCCAAGTCAGTATGATGAGCAGCTGCAGTATGGTCAGTACCCTGCCCAAATGATACGTCCTCAGTACGTTTATGACCACCCATGGGACTCATCCACACGTCCTAATACTGAACATCACAGAATGGCATCCTATAATGTGGCACCTCCCATGGCATCTACGGATCTGACTGAGAAACATTATAAAGGACCATGCCCCACCATCCCATATTTCCGCAACAAAGATCCAAGTGAGTTTGCCCGATTAAAAATGGCCTTAGACAACCTTTTGCCATCTGATAGTACTGAAATGTTCAAATATCAGGTCCTGGTCGACCATCTGAAATTGGACGATGCTTGTCTAATAGCAGACTCCTTCTTGCACTCCCCTACACCTTATAGAGACACTATGATGGCCCTCAATGAACGGTTCGGTCAGCCCCACCAGATAGCATTAAAAAGGATTGCTACTATTCTTGACGCTCCTGATATAAGCCGCAATGACCCATCAGCCTTTGAGAAGTTCTCCCTTCAAGTGCAGTCTCTAGTTGGTCTGCTAAAGACATTAGGACAGGCAGGTAGCATTGAGCTGCAGTGTGGGTCGCATGTTGCACGCCTCCTCAGTAAGCTGCCACCTGAAAGACGAGCTGATTTTCGCCGCCACATGTTACATCGGCCTGGGGTGACATACTCATTGATGGATCTGGCCGAGTGGCTAAAACATGAATCTTGGTGCCAAAGCTATGATGATCAGTCAGCAAGAGGAGATAGCCGGCCCAAACGAGAGTCTCGGGTAGCTCCATGGTCACGCCGAACCACTGCCACTGTACTGACTGGATCTGGGAACAGTGCTGAGGTAACAAACACTACATATTCTTCTGCAAAGGTTGACGAGAAGGGTAAGAGTAGGCCTTCAGTATATTGTTCCTACTGTCAGAACTCTGAGCATGCATTCAGTCAATGCCCCAAAATTCCAACCCTCACCAAAGATCAGCTCTCAGAGTGGATACGTGCCAATAGGAGATGCTGGCGTTGTGGTCTTGCTCATCAGGCTATCCACTGTGGTCTAAAGAAACCATGTCCGCTTTGTCAGAGAAAACATCTACGAATCCTCCATGAGGTAAATGAGAGGCCTGTCATAAAGGCATCCAAAACAGAGGTTTGCCTAGTCAGCTCAGCATCACAAACGTTGTACCTGAACAAACCAGTCAGCAGTAATAAGGTTTTACTCAAAGTTGTCAGAGTACTCTTACACCATGGCAATTGCACACTGGACACATTCGCAATCCTTGATGATGGCTCTGAGCGTACGATGCTCCTGCCAGAGGCAGCACAGAAGCTTGGCTTAAGAGGTACACAAGAAAGCTTAGCTCTGAGAACAATCCGTCATGATGTGCAAACCCTTGATGGAGCTTCAGTCTCATTCTCCATTTCTCCATACTACAATCCAAAGAAGCGATATCTCATATCCAGAGCCTTTACTGCCCCACAGCTTGATCTAGTTGATCACTCTTACCCAATTCCCAAGCTGCAGAAGCAATACAAACACTTGATTGGACTACCACTTCAGCATTTTGAAAGGGCAAAACCTCTTGTCCTTGTTGGTGCAGATCAAACTCACATAATCTCACCAATTGAGCCAGTAAGACTTGGTCCACCTGGGGGTCCAGCTGCAATAAGAACCAAATTAGGATGGACACTCCAGGGCCCTACCAGCCTGTTGGAGCAGAGACTTAAGCCAAACCAGTGTCTCCACATATCCATTCCTCTCAGCACCACAGAACTGTTCAAGAATGTTGAAAGGCTGTGGCAAGTGGATGTTTTGCCATTTCAGAATGAAAAGGAGTGCACAAGATCCAAGCAGGATCAAATGGCCATTGAGTTACTGGAAACCAAGACCGTTCGTGTAGAGGTAGATGGAATACGTCGATATGCAACACCCTTGTTACGCAAGTGTGACATGCCCTATCTTCATGCCACTATGGAAGCGGTCATGCCACGCCTACGAAGTACTGAGAGGAAACTCGCAAGAGACCCAAAACAAGCTGAAGCTTATTCCTCAGAAATCCAGAAATTGGTTCAGTCCGGAGCTATCAGAAAGATCCTTTCAAAAGATATGAAAAGAGACGGTGAATCCTGGTTCATTCCACACCATATGGTGCGCCACAATGAAAAGAATCGTGTGGTATTTGATTGCTCCTTCCAGTTCAGTGGCCTCAGTTTAAATGATTCACTCCTCGCTGGGCCCACCTTGGGCTCATCACTTCTTGGGGTCTTACTCAGATTCCGTGAGCATGCAGTGGCCATCAGTGCAGACATCCGGGGCATGTTTCATCAGGTCCGCCTTCTTCCAGAAGATAGACCACTTCTTCGGTTTGTCTGGCGTGACTCAAAGGAGAAGGGTCCACCTGATGTCTTTGAATGGCAAGTTCTGCCATTTGGCACAACCTGCAGCCCCTGCTGTGCTACCTTTGCCTTACAACGGCATGTGAAAGAACATAGTCAACCTGATGAAGACGTGAGATTCTCAGTCGAACGGTGCTTCTACGTTGACAATTGCTTGCAGAGCTTGTCATCACCAGAGGAGGCTAAGCAGTTGGTTGACAAGCTGAGGGAGCTGTTAGCTGAAGGAGGCTTTGAGTTGAGACAATGGGCCAGCAATGTGCCATCTGTCATTCACCATCTTCCACGTGAAGCAAGATCGGAAGGTCTGGAACTCTGGCTAGCCCATGAAAGGACAGATGTCCAGGAGTCCACATTGGGTCTTAGCTGGAATTGTCCTGTGGATGTCCTGACGTACCGTCACCGGTCCATAAATCATGGCGCTCCTACCATGAGGATTATCTATAAAGTTTTAGCAAGTCAGTACGACCCCCTGGGCTATATCCTACCATTTACCACCAGGGCTAAAGTACTGGTCCAACAACTGTGGAGCAAGCAGCACAGCTGGGATGACACCAAACTTCCCCAAACTCTAGTTCAGAGCTGGAACGAATGGGAAGGTGAGCTGCAGTTTCTTCACAAGATCAGTTTCCCAAGGTCATATGTACCAGTTTCAGTAGATCAAACCAGATCTGTTACAGACCTTCATGTATTCAGTGATGCCTCAGAGAGTTCATATGGAGCAGTCACTTATCTGCGCACCGAAGATCAGCTTGGTAATATCCATCTGTCATTCGTACTGGCACGGTCTAGAGTAGCACCAAAAAGAGTCCTGTCAATGCCCGTTTGGAGCTCTGTGCTGCTGTAATTGGTGCTCAGTTGGCAAATCTGTTAAAGAAAGAGTTAACTTTGTCACTTCGCCACACAGTTCTTTGGACAGACTCCACCACTGTGCTGTCCTGGATTCAATCAGAGTCCTGCCATTTTAAAGTCTTCGTCGGTACAAGAGTGGCCGAAATCCACGAGCTTACCAACTTCACTGCCTGGCGATATGTGAATTCTGGTCAAAATCCCGCAGACGACCTCACAAGAGGAAAGACTCTGAAAGAACTTGCTAAGCCCAACAGATGGAGCCAGGGGCCCCCATTCCTGCTCCTTCCACCTGAAAGCTGGCCCGCAAACCCTACAGAGCGCTCTGAGATTGACAAGTCTGAGCTTAAGAAATCTGCATTCTGTGGAGTAGTAGCTGTAGATGAACCAACTGGCAATAAGTACAGGACATGGGCAGAACTAGTAAAGGCCACTGCACAGGAGCTACATGGGGCGGCTAGACAGTCAGGAGAACCTACAGCAAACACGTATCAAGCAGCAGAGACATGCATACTCCAGAAGGTGCAAAATGAGAGTTTTCCTGAGGAATTGCAACGTCTGAAATCAGGCAAGGCTCTTCAACATAATAGCCGCTTACTCACACTAGCTCCAGAATATGACATGTCTACCAATCTAATCCAGGTTGGTGGTAGGCTAAGACGTGCTGAAACCTTGGATCCTGCCTTGAAACATCCCATTGTACTAGATTCTAAACATCCAGCTGTGAAGTTACTCCTCCAAGATTATGATAAAAGACTCTGCCATCCAGGCCCTGATCGGGTGTTTGCAGAGATAAGAAGACAGTTCTGGGTTCTAAGAGGAAGAGCAGCCATCCGCAGCTTACAGCATGCCTGTACAGAATGCCAACGTCTGAGAGCCAAACCTACCATTCCCAAAATGGCAGACCTTCCTTTAGCACGCTTGCGCCTCCACAAGCCAGCCTTTCATTCAACTGGGATGGATTGTTTCGGTCCCTTCCTTTTGAAGATTGGTCGACGAGTAGAAAAGAGGTGGGGAATCCTCTACAAGTGTCTTACCACTCGGGCTGTACACCTAGATCTTCTGTACAGTTTGGACACCGATTCCTTTCTGATGTCACTTCGAAGGTTCATTGCACGTAGAGGCTCCCCTGTAGAATTACTGTCAGACCAAGGAACAAATTTCCGAGGTGGGGAAAGGGAACTCCGGGAAGCATTCCAGTGTATGTCACCTGATCTTCAGCAAAGACTTGCACCACAGAATATTGCATTCCATTTTAATCCTCCAGCAGCACCACACTTTGGGGGAGTGTGGGAGAGGGAGATAAGATCCATTAAAATGGCACTATCTGCGACTATTGGAGCCCAAACAGTATCAGAAGAAGTACTCAGGACTGTGTTGGTTGAAGTGGAGAACATCCTTAATTCAAAACCCCTGGGGTATGTATCTTCCAATGTGGCTGATCCTGATCCGGTAACGCCCAACCTTCTTCTCATGGGGCGGCTAGATAACTCCCTGGCTGCAGTCATATACCCTAAAGAAGAAAGCCTAAGTCGTCGCCGGTGGAGACACTCCCAGGTGCTAGCCGACCACTTCTGGTCCTCCTTTATCCGCCATTACCTTCCGAACCTGCAGGCCAGACAGAAATGGCACCGCACCTTCCCTAATATAACTACGGGCACGATAGTCATGATAGTGGATCCCCAACAGTCCAGAGCACATTGGCCTATTGGAAGAGTTGTTCAAGTGCACCCCAGTCAAGACTCGCAGGTGAGATCAGTGGACGTCCAAGTTCAAGGGAAGGTTTATACTAGACCTGTGGCTCGACTGGTGGCTCTACCCCCCATTCCTGAAGATACGGAAGAGCCCAACACACCCACTGCAGCATCGGTAACTCACACGCAATCATCTTAAATGTCAAATTAAACACACAATTTGGGGGCGGCTGTAGAAACGGCTTTGCGTGTGTGGCCCCTTTAAGACTTGTTGCCCCTTTAATTGGTGACGCAAAGTGTTCTGTGAGGAGAAATGCGAGCCGATCCGAGTTGAAGTGTTATATGTGTGCGTGCATCCTATAAAGTGAGTTAATTCTTCTTATTAATATACACTTAGGAGAAAGTTTATGTTGTAATCTTGCATATAATGGTTGATTGTTGGAGTTGTTACTATATTTGAGTGTTTGATCGTGTTTAACTAACGATCGTTACATGCATGATCATATTAATCTGCCGTCGAATTATGCAATTGCTTTTATTATAATGCTGTCATATTTTATGTTGAGAGAGATCGTTTTTTCATGTTCAAGAAAGATGTCTGTAGTAAATTGCCAATATAACTATAAGTGTGAGTTGATTTAGTTAAAGCAGTTGAGATTATAGTTAGATGGCCTATTCAGATGCTAATATGGCTAATCAAGAAGCTATTGTGTCACTCTTATTGCAATTAATATTCCACACAGATTGTAATATTGGATTGTTAAATAATTGGATCTGAAGTCTGTATTATTTACTCATTGCAATTGTTATTTATCTTTGTACAGACCACACACAAATATATGCTTCAGTAAAGACATCAAAGGAAAGAACTGTGGTTGACTGAGTTCCTGGGTTCTGATAGGCCCATCCAGGGCGAGTGTTGCTTATCCTACAGTCCTTAAGAAATAACATTCAAATTTCCAATTCCAAATATAACAAAAACATTTACTTTTGATTCATTTAGAGGTCGACCGATAGTGGATTTTACCGATAACGATAGCTAGGTTGGGCCATACTTGCCGATAACCGATTAATGAACCGATAGTTTTTAAAATTGATACTGGATAAAAACAAACATAACACTCCAAGTAAAACAGTGCTGAACTTTATTATAAAAATAAAAAAACTGTATTGAACCATGAAAACATACTAAATGAAATAAATATATAAATGTGAATAAATATTTAAGTCAATAAAAGACATTCATTCAAACTGAAACAAAAAGTAATACTCTAAATAACAAATAAAACCAGTTACATTAAAAATGTAACTATTTAACTGTTCTTTTCAAGCCAACCTAATTAATAAAAAAGTAACAAAATTTGTATTAAAGTGAAGATGAAAAAAAGAAATAACCGAAATCGAATGCTTTTCTGATTCGTTTATGTTTCTGTCGGCTGTATGAACATATCAGTTTGCTTACGTCTCTAGCTTTAAATATGCAACTTCTCTGCATATTAAGTGCCTAAAAGTGACCAGCTGGATATGAACTAATGCAAATAGAGGTAACAATTGTGACATTAAACATTCGGGTCGGACTTACGTTTATGTTTGTCAGTGTTTTAACCGCTTGAGGTACTACTAATGTTAGCGTCCTCTCAGCCTCGAAGGCAAACAAACATACTGTTGTGCTGTTCTTTCTCTACTAATGCAGCATTTAGTCAACAAATTAATCACTTTATAATGATATGACAAAATGTACTGTATACATACATTTGAGCTGTCGGTGCTTTAAACGCGCATCTGATGTCAGCGCTCTCCACGCAGCATGTGCTCTCAGTGCAGCACGCAGAATCACGTGTCGAAATAAACAACACGAGGCACCAGTGGTAGTTTTTATTACACATCTAGAGGCCGCTCTTGTACTGCATCATGCCAGCAGACCCTTCTCAGCTCTTACACTGTGTAATGAATGACAGCGTGCGCTTCTCAGCCGCTCCAGCAAGGACGCAACCAGGAAAAACTATCGGTATATATTTTTGCCGATAACAATAGTTCCACCAGTCAACTATCAGTGCCGATTAATCGGCAAAAGCGATGAATCGGTCGACCTCTAGATTCATTTATCATCCTGGAAAAGGTCAAGTAAGGTCAGAATAAATGGCACCCCTGGTAAATATGATAAAAAATGTCTGTAAAAAAATACATCTGCATTGTTTATTCTTTCAATCTTTCATTCAAAAATGAATGTCATTAGGCATTATAGAAGAAAACTCAGAGCTGTTATCTTGGCAAAAGGAAGTTGCAAAAAGTAAAAGGCAGCCAATCATTACGGCCAACGTGTTTTGGAGAAAAGCATTTACCCCCCACTTTCAATTATTTTACTTCAATGAAAGGATTGATTTTTTTTGAATGAAAGATCAAAAGGATAAACAATGCAGATTTATTATTTACAGCCATTTTTTATATTTACCAGGGGTGCCATTAATTCGGACCACAACTATATATATATATATATATATATATATATATGTATATATATATATAGGCGTCATTTCCTATAGGGACAGGGGGGACCACTTTTCAAAATCCTGTTTGTGTCTCCCCCACTTTCAAATTCATTGTTATAATTTTTAACCACACGCCGTCATCGCCATGGAGGAGCAGAACCGAGCCTGTGTCAATGTCCACGTCCAAGTCCATGAACACTAAAAATAGCTCACTGAAAGTTCTAATGAGCAGGTAAAGTGGTTGCGGCACAGTCAGCGGTGAAACGCCAGAACCAACAGCACAACAGGTCATCATGGATGAAAAGAAAGAAAGTGAATGAGTTGGTTGATTCAATAAATTAGCTCAGGTCAGGATAATCATATTTTCTGTCTACACCTGTTGATGTTAGCCTTACGTTGACTGAGCTAACGTTAGCATACACTGCTGCTTGGTGACTTCAGACTGTTAGCTAAATATTGAATGTAGAACATTCTGTTTAATCTAAAAAAAACGAAAAAAAAAACATTATGTTTAGGCCTACCATGAGAACGAGTCCACTTTAAACCACAGCATTTTCTGTCAGCAATGCATGACAAGTAGTGCTTTCAACCATGGGCGTCGGAAGCCAAAAAAAAGTGGTTGGGTCCTCCCCCAAAAAAATGTTACTGGAGTAAATGCCATTTCATTTATTTTGGTGCCTTTTAATTAAACAAGTAAACTCCGCTTCACGTCGGCCTGTTCTTTGCCTCCACGTCGTGCACAGCTTATATGCACTGCTATCCGTGGATTAACACGCTGATACCATCAGCAGTGACAAAGCTCTTATTGATGTTTGCAACGCAATATTTGACTGGAAGGGTACAACGGGCGGTTATTTTCGTCAGTTGCGGCTCGTTGAGAAATATAATGTAGCGATTTTAGCGGAAATGGAGTTTTATTCATTAGGGCATTCCTCAAGTTGAATGGATTTGACTGACTGCGCTCTGAAAAGGGAACAGACAGCGCTGAATGTAAAAGTGAGTGGGTCCAATATCATTGGTCTTAAAAAGTGGGTGGGTCTTGTCCCACCCATATACAATGGTTCCGACGCCCATGCTTTCAACGTTAACGCATACGATTGAATTACGATTGTCCTGCTTTAACAAGTTAAAATATTTAACGCAATTAACGCAGCATCCGTTCTTTCTGTAATCCTGTATCTAGCGTTATATGATCATGCAAATGCTTTTAAACCATTCATGCGCAACAAGACAAAAGAACGCGCTGTCAGTGAATGTCCTCCCGATGCACAAATAAAGACATGCACCACTATCGCACAGACAGTTCTCTTTCGCGCTTGAACGAACAATAGCACACACATTTATGCCAAAATGTCTGTTTTGTCGAGTATCCTCACAAGAACAGTCTTAAATGAGTTAAATAAAATCTTAAATTAAAGTAAAGAGTAGTGAGAGAGCGAGATGCGTAAGATCCTGTCAGCAGTGCAGATCTTAAAGTGACAGCAGCCACTAATTCTCTCTGTCAGTAAAGTTAACCAAAGAACAAAGGGAACAGAGAAAATTACTAACTGCTCTTGACTGAAGAACAGATTAATCAAATAAAATTATATTTTAAATAAATTTATTTAAATCAATAAATTAATATTTAATTTATGCAGTGCTGACTGTTTGATAACCTTATTCAATTTCAATATATTTCATACATGTTAGACAGGAAAGGCACAGGTAAATATGACATGTGTTATGGGTTTATGTGAGGTTTGTTTTAATGTTTTTATCGAGACATCAGTAGTTATATTAATATCAGTGGCCTTAATTCATAAAAATATGCCATTAAACAATTATTTAAAATATACTGTCTTTATGTTGTTTCTACATTACAGTGGAAATTGAGTCTCACATTATTACAATTTTATTTACACACCAAACTTTAATGGCTAGCATTTTTGACTTTATAAAATGATTATATGATGTATTGACGATCGGCCCCTATTAAACAATAAATAAAGTAAGAAATATTTTTCTTATACATAGTTTATAGCCTACTATTATTTTTGGCAGAATTTATCATTATAATCAAATTATTTCCTGGATTTGGTATCACCAGAGTCCCTAAATGTATGTAATTGCAGGAAATGGGATTCAAATCAAAAACATTTTCCCCCATTTTGTGTCTCCCCGACTTCTCAAATCAAAGTTACATATATGATGATCGAAAGTGACAGTAAAGAAAGTTGTAGACATAAAGTATTCTATTTCATTAAACGCTGTTCTTTTAAACTTTCTATTATCAAAGAATCCTGAGGAAAAAAAGTCACAGTTTCTAAGTTGTAATTGTCTAAAATTGAATTGTTTTTAATTGTTGTTGAAAATACAGTGTACAGTATGGGCTAGTGCCCTTTGTACACTGTTTTGGCTTTAGATACTGAAATTTGTTAGAATAATGGACAATTTCCGCACATTTCACCTACTGTGCTTACAAAAAATGTCAGCTCATTATTATTATTACTATGAATATTATGTTTACTTTAGAATTGTAGCTTTTTGTATCAAATAAGTCTGGGGAAATACTACAGCATTTGCTTATTCTGAGAGTGACTTTTCTATTTTAGGTAACACTTTATTTCGATTCTACTTTAGACATTCTACTAACTATAAGTAACTTTGCAACTACCTGTCAACAAACTCTCATTAGAATATGTAGTCTGTCTGGTTAATATCTGCTAACACTTTATTTTGATGGTCCCCCAACAGACTATAAGTAACTTGGCAACAACAATTCAACTTATTCTACTAACCCGAACCCTAACACCAAACCAACCTAACAGTCTACTAATACTCTAATGAGAGTTAGTCGATAATGTAGTTGCAAAGTTACTTATAGTAGTGTCTGTCTAAAGTGGACTATCGAAATAAAGTGGAATATTTTATCTTTTATTTTTGAATATCAATAGCACTTACACACACACACACACACACACACACAAAATGTTGTCCTTGCGGCAGGGGACAGGAAAGCCTGTACTTATACTAAGCTGTGTTGGCTGCAGTGGCAGGCTGCAGGGGGCACATTACGAAGCTTTGACATTATCAAAGGTCATGTCAAATCAATACGTGTGTTGACAAACTTCAGATTGCTCCCTGCTAGATTTGCAGATAGGATACAAACCCTCCCAGATGGTGTTTGCTTGCTTGACTCTTTCCTGCATTGCTGCTCTCCCAGGAGAACCTGCACACTGACCAGCCCTGAGCACTTAATTGAAATTTAAATTGCGGGTTTTTATAGAAATGTCACTTTGGAGTATGTTGATATACCAGGAATATGGGGAATGTGAATCATAGATTTTTTTTTTTTTTTTTTGTAAGCATGCACAACATATCTCTTACATTGAACCATCAAAGTGGTATTTACTGTATGCATATGTGCATGTTCCTTTTTCTGATTAATTATATATATGAAACATTTCTGACTATTATCCATTTTGAAAACCATGATTTGTTTTGTTTTAGTTTTTCAGGATTATTTGATGAATAGAGTTCAAAAGAACAACATTATATATATACTGACATTTTTGACCAATTTAATGCATTCTTGACAAATAAAATTATTAATTTCTTCAAATGTTGAACGGTAATATTCTCTAAGTTTCTGATGTTGGACTGAAAAGCCTGTACATTTGAAACACAGGTGTTTTTTAGTTTTTCAACGTAAGTAAGACTAGTTTTCCGCATGTCAATAGGGCATTAGGTGCCTACGGGCATTGAGCCCATGATTATGTTGTATGCTCTCATTTCTTCCACATCTAGTATGCTAATGTATTAATCTTTGTAACCTTCAGGGCTTTTGCAATTTTACTTGACATAACAGACACTCAGCATTCATACCTAAACCTAACTAAAAACTAGGAGGTGTGCTCCCAGATCAGACTATCAGGAGAAGAGACAAGCTGAACATACAATTCATGATTTGAAAAAGTCATATTTTAAATATTACCACTGTTTTTTATTGACTCATATCAATTAAAATGTAATATCTACAGAGACTATGGTATTAATTATTGCACTTGTTAGCATATGGCAGTTTTCAGAATACTATTCAGCAATCACATTGTTGGTATTATAAATGAGAGGGGGAAAAATTACTTTGAGTCTAAAAAAAAAAAAGCACAGACACAGAGAAATTTAACTTAATAAGCGAAACACAGATTGATTTCAAATATTCATATTGTTCCATGAAATATTCATGCACACTGCATATTTCAAATTGATTTGTTTTGCAAATGTTTTCTCCTAAATATTCTCCCCAGTGCTAAGCGGCTTACAAAACAAAGACACTCTGATTAGCTCAAATTCATCAAATTTTCCTAAGAAATTAGCTGAGAAAGAAGCTGAATCAATTGTTTAAATACAATGGCGTGAAACAATAATACTTCTAAACCGATCATTCAACATACAGAGCTAAGCCTCAGGAGGTCAAATCCTCTTTTCTAAATGTTAAGCAAATATTCTGAAGAGCAATGGGGAAAAAAACGCTATACGGTTTATACAACACCTCAAGCAAAAAGTTTTCAAACTACCCTAAGAACAGGTTATCAAGTATGGGATTAAATTCCCGTCGAAAGTATTGTGGTCACAGATCAAAATATAAGAAGCGTGAATCAAAAATTAAACACATTCAAAATTATATTGCACAAACCTAAAATGTATGTTTATGTGTTCTTAAAAGTTGTTTTCCGTTTATTACTCTGTACTTTATGCTCTGTAATGTAAGAGGTTTTAAATGTGTGTTTTACCTGTGTTATGTGTGATGTTGTCCAGGGTTAGGGGTGAACCAGAAAGGAAACGGAATGGGACCGTGCGAGGTCATGTGACCACTATAAAAGGAGCTTTTTCTCAAATGTAATTTGTCTCTCGGTAGGCCGTAAAAGTAAGCGTGCAACTAGTTTATTGAAACCCTTTATTGCTGGAGTCAGTGTTTATGGTGGATACGTGTGTATATTTATAAATAGATATCTATATATTTTGTATTATTATTTAGTTGTTGTTTTTTTATCATTTTGCTGGCGGCAGTGTTTTATTTTTTTTTGAACAGTTTTTTTTTTTTTTTTTGGCACTTAGTGAATATTGCTCACCTGTGGATTACAGAAGCCTAAATAAACATCACATTCTACCAGAGTGCATTTTCGAGTTGAGACATTTTTTTCCCCTACATCACGGACACTAACCACATCCTTAAAGCCTGCTGAAAAGCAATAGCTTCACAACATTAAAAAATGAATGACATAAAAAAAGTATATAACAAAAAGAGGAATTTAATTATTCGTATATGTCCATACTAGTTCAGATAACTTTACAGTTTCAAATTATACTGTTGTCTTCCACTTTATGAGTGAGCATTAGTAGATGTCAATTTAGAACTAGTGGACCAATGGTGACGCTTAAGCCCGCCCTAATTTACATGAAACTTGACCTGCAACATTAGGAAATTCAAGCGCAGAATGTGGAAAGAAGAGCGAAGATAAAAACAGCATAAGCATAGAAAAGAGTCAAATATGAGCAGACAATTTAAGTGTCAGGGTTTTGATATGTTTCAGTGTGTTCACCCATGTGACCTCAGTTTCCCAGTGTGAGCTAGAGGATGGATACCCGACCCGAGCCCGACGGGACCCGCTGGTACCCCTCGGTCACATCAGCGCGATAAGGCATTGAACATTTAAAACAGCTTATTATGTAGGTATGTGCCTGATGCTTTCACTTGATGCAAACGTCTTTCTGTCTTTCTGTGTGCGGACATTTGTGTATGTAGCCGTGACAACGAAACACGTGCATGTGCGCCTGTGTTTAGAGCGCTTGTTGAGATTTCCGAATGCCTTCCTACAGTTGCTTAATAAAAGCGGGATTTACACACAAACAAAGTTGTGTCATTAGTATGAGAAAAAAATGGGATTTTAACTGTCGTCTCTGACATAAATATCTTTATGCCTGTCGGGCTCGGGTCGGGTTCGGTTACTGCTCTGTCGGACGCGGCCAGGCTCGGACAGAAAAATGTGGCCCGATCCGCACTCTAGTGTGTGCTAGTTTGTTCTCTTGATTGTATATCCTGTTCACCTGTTGCCCATCAATTAGCTCTGTGTATTGAAGTCCTGTCTTCCTTCTTAGGCCCGTTTACACGTACATGGTTATTTTGAAAAACGGAGACATTTACATGCAAACGGAGAATTCGCCTCTGAAAACGATTCTTTCTAAAAACTCCGGCCAGAGTGGAGATTTTGGAAAACTTTGTTAGTTTTAACTGTTACATAAACTGAGAAAAACTGAGTTTTAGCCAGCCGACGTCACAGTATGTCAATATTTTCGGGATTCTGATTGGCTAACGTGGGCTTGAGCTTCTCGTTACACTGCCACCTACAGGTTTGGCATGCTCTTGACGGCATATACACGGGTTTGTGTAAATGTTGAAAACAGCTGTGTAGCGATATTTTTGTTACATCAAAAGTCTTTACAGTCACTTTTGATCAATTTAATGTGTCCTGTCTTCCTAAAAAAACAAAACAAAGTAAATATTATTGACCCCATTAAACTTGTATGTTTTATTTTGTAACATGATCATGCTGGTTTGGGAAACAGTGGGGGACATCATATAGAATGGCATTCAGCAAAGTAAGATAATCTTCAGAGTATGACTTGAACTATTATCAGAAAACAATAAGATCTTGAACATTACACTTTTCTTAGTATAATACACTGTTGAACAATGTAACTGGGGTCTCATCTGCGTAAAGGTTATTGCTGAAGGGCTATTTATTTAATGTGACACATCTGACAGAGATTTACCACAGTGTATATAAGTAGGCTATATTATTTGTTCTATGCAATGATGGTCTCAATGCTTTGGTAGAAGAACTAGTCGGAGGTCCTTTTTTTGTTTGATTTTGGGGCTTTTCCATTTGCTTATTTGAGATAGGACAGGAAAGGTTAATAGGAAATGAACCAGGAGAGATGGAATATATATGGGATCAGGAAACAACACAGTCAACACTTGAACCTGCATCCCCACGGGAGCTCAATGGCCCATAGATGTCTTGATCATGTGCATGACTGCTGCCCCACAGCTCTGACACGAGTCCGAACTACCCGAGGTTTACTAGATTTACCCTGCATGCTATAAAAAAAGAAGACTTTCCTTTATAGTGAAGGTCAAGGAATCAGCAGAGGAAGTGGTCGACTCTAACTGAATATAAAAGTATTGGCCTATATGGAGTTGATTGCCAGTCAATGGTTCTTAGCACTGGTGTGCACTATGGACTCCAGCAGGTCATGTCATGCATGTCTTCAAGTTATACATTAAAAACAGTAGCTGACAGGTAGATTCATGTCTTCTGAAACAATAGCACCAGGAAGCCGTGTGAAAAGCTCACTGTGTTTAAATAGGTCTCTTCAAAAACAGGCCTGGAGGATTTTGCAGTACTGCATCCTCTCAATCACGCCAAACAGCCTCACAACAAACAAGACATCGGGTCACCTAGGACCAGATACTACATCAGCATCCTCTGAGTAAGATATGCTCAACATGAGCAGTCAGGAAACCAAGGGAGCTAAATCCATTAGTGGAAATATGTCAATATGAACCATGATTAAACCAAAACAAGTCGAATTGCATTTATAACATATAAAAAAAACAATTAATGTTCATAAAGAAACTTTAATTTCTTAAAAACGTATAAAGTAAGATGCAATTCTGATAGCTTTTAATGTAAATCAATGAGGTCTTTATATCACTATAGCAGACTACTTACATAAAATGCATATAAATATCAGTTGTCACTCTATATCTCCAACTAATATGTCTCAGTGTAACGTTTAGTCTAATGAAGAAGGTGAAGGCAGATTCAGAAATTCCAAACAGGATTTATTAAATGAGCGCTGACAACACGAAACAGTGTGATAACGTGACAATACCAGACAATACACAATGGTGATGATCGTAATGACAAACAGCTGTGATGATGGATTACTGTCCATGGAAGCTTGTGAGTGGCGGGAAACTAGAACAAATTGTGTTAATTTTACCAATAAATAAGATGGTCAGGCAAGCAGTCAAGAAAATTTATTAAATTGAGCACAGTATTGACATATGCTTAAAGGAGAACTCCGGTCAATTTTAACATTGAGCTCAATTTTTAGTAAATTTGGAGTGCTGTCAATACAGAGAACAACGACAAAAATCGGTGTTGCCTACACCGTGTTATCCTATTTTAAAAATTTGCACCCTATTGACTTGAATGGGGCAAATTTTAAACTTTTATTTCTCTTATCATCCTTGATGTGTCATTACAAGTGCCCAGCCATGTTGAGTGATTCCTTCAGAGTGAACACGGTGAATCTGACTGCATTAGAAATAATAGAAGAAATAGAGAAATAAAAGCAGGTTTAAAATTTGCCCCATTCAAGTCAATAGGGTGCACATTTTTAAAATAGGATAATACGGTGTAGGCAACACCGATTTTTGTCGTTGTTCTCTGTATTGACAGCACTCCAAATTGACAAAAAATTTAGCTCAATGTTAAAATTGACCTGAGTTCTCCTTTAATGTAAATGTGGGAGTTACTACAGCTTGAGAGATCAGGTGAGATTTAAAAGGACATTCAAATGTATTGTTATGTTTGCATGTACTGTATGTTCAGACTGGAAACTGATTCAGAATTACATTTTAGGGTTATTGGTGTCCAGAAACAATTAGCTAAATCTTCTAAACAAAAGCTAATTTTTTCTTCTTCTGCATGCACTTTCACCCTTGAGAACAAAGCAAATAATATAGAAAGAAATGGAATCATGGTAACATGTTTGCATTCCCCACAAGAAATACAGACGACTAACTCAAAAAATCTGTCCGCTAAGCCTCCATATGGCCCAGTTTGTCCGGCCTGTTTGCTGGCACATGGGGCCTTGTCACCACCTAGCAGGAATATTACCACAGCTTGGATCTGTCTGCATACAACAAAGCAGCCATAAATGGGAGACTTTGCGTAGCGGATGACACGCTTCTGCCCAGTCGACAGATCGTTCAAGCAGGAAGGAGACATAACTCCACTCGCATGATAGACAGGCAGGAAGGCCCCAGTACATCAACAAGCACATGGAGGGGAGGGCTGGATGCCCAGTCTCAGTTACTAGGCCTCCAGCCAGCAAACGGACAGCATCTCCAGGGGCTGAGACACAGTAAACCCTTCCTCAAAACAGGCCTGGACACTGGCACTTGGGAAAACAGGTTGCGAGCAGCCTGGATAGAAATGATAGAGGGGGGACAAGGGAGAGGCGATGGGAACATACCGCAAAGCAGCAGGCTCTGTTATCACCGGGTGAGTGGGAAAGACTATCAACTGCTCACTTGTACTGATAAAGCATATGTGGGACATTTGCAGTGTCCCACTGTGGTGCAGAAAGGCAGCTCGTTTTGGGCGGTCTGGGAATTAACTCTGTGCCAAAACTCATTCGAGCACAGGGTCATTCTGCTTCTCTTGTCTCGGATGATGTTCGGGCACCAGCAGTTTTATTACATTGTCTAAAAGGTTGGTGTAAAATTCTAATTTTAAAGGATGCATATGATAGTAGTGTAACTTTGTGTTTTTGCTTATTGTTGATCATTAGTTTGCCCTTCATATTTATTGGTACTGAAGTATTAAATTTGACCAGATAGCAGACTTTTGAAATTTAGATAGACTTTTAACCTTCTCAAATAAACTTAATGGGGAAATTCACTAATTTACATTTACCCAAGAATGTAAACATCATTTTGTATCAATGTATTTGATATTTAATAATAATAATTGTCACAACTGCAAATTGCAAATTAAAGACGGATGCAGGATCTAAACACAAACAGTATCTTATTTATTTAACTTTGAACTAAGGAATCATCAAACAAGAACATAATCCAACCTCCTTGACGATCACATGTTAACGTGATTGGTTACAAGGTAGTTTGTAATGTCAGAAACATCAACGATTTCAAACCGCGTTTTTGAGACTGTCTTTTGTTCACTGCAGTTTTAAGGAGAAAATACTCAGCAATGGTGTTGACTTATGAATTCGCACATGGTTTGCCTTAAAGCACATTAAAAACACCAGATAGAAATATAAGCAACATTTAAAACTTGATTTTCACCACAGGGGGACTTTTAAGAAGTATGAACTTGCAATCAGACACAGATGAACACTTTCACAGACACTTTCAAGTAGTCAAAAGTGGACTTCTTTGAGCAATCACCCAAACTACTGACCTCAGGTACTTTATTTTCATATCCTGCTCGTGATTTGTCCTTGCCTCCTTCCTCCTCTTTTGTACTTGGTGGAGCAGATGACTTTTGGCAGTGGCAGTGGCAGGGCAGGGTGGTATGTCCTGGCATGGATCACCCAGTTATTGCTGGCTTTGACCTGGTTCCTGTCCGCACCCTGCTGAGAGAAGACATGTCACAGCAACCCATTCAGAGACCTCTGACAGAACCTGCTGCGCCAGAGATTACGAACGTCCCTCATCAAGCCACTGACCCGTCCACAGGGGCCCAGCAGATGGGCCCTCCAGTGCTGATGTCTGCTTAACCTCAGCACATCTTCAGCTTTTGGCTCCTTCAAACTGGACACACACACACAAAAGATCTATAAAAGAACGAAAGCTCAGACCCTCTTTCAGACGCTCCTGCATTTAACGAGCAGAGTGTAATTAAGATGGAGGCCTGATAAAAGCAAAGTCTTGTCTAGCTGATGGTGTGTGACTTGATCAGCCAAGTAGCTGCGCGTGAGTTTTTAAAAGTGGACGACAGCTGAGAAATGGCAAACGCCAGAGCCTGCCGTTAGGAAGAGGGATGTGCGGTCCGTCCGACTGTAGCGGTACGAGGCTTTTCAAAATAAGTGTGTGTGTGTTATCAAGAAGTATAACAAATTATTTGACTGCAATCATTTTGGCTGCCCTCAAACTAACGACAAAAGTTGGTAAATAATTTCAAATCAGGCCTGTTTGTCCCTAGGAGATTCACGTTTTGAAGGTCAACTATTTAAATTGTCAGAGCTGCAGTTTTGCTGATGTATGCATGCAATTATACAAGCAAACACTGACAGATTTTAAGATCAAGTGCTCCTTGCTTGAAGGGTACAGAGATTTACCTCTTGTCCTTCTCAGTCTGTAGCTTATATATCTGGCACTAAAACAGAAGTTATTAATTCTTTCCAGGCCACTGATGGAAATTTCCATCATTTATGAGACAACGCTTCCCCGCCATGGACGAAATTTTCCTGATTTCCGTGTTTTCTCTGTTATATGGTCGGGGACGCTATTAGGTATCTTCTGAAAGAGTACTAAATCCCCCAGCCCAGGCTCATTGGAAAAACATGTGGCGGCATTTTTGCAAAACGCAAAATACGTTGCTTCGCACATGTTTCGCAACAGTTTTAAAGTGAAATGTCCAGTGAGTGTCGCTTCAGAACAGATTATCGAGAAATAGAAAAAATGTTTTACTTTGCTGTTTGTACGCATCACCGCAGTTCTGAATTGAGATGTCCGGTGAGTGAAAATCACGTTTTAAAATAACGTACACCTACACTAAACCCTCAAGTATACCCGATAGTATTAACAAAAGCAAAAGTGACATTAAAACGCTATCGTAACCATGGCATTTTAGCTTGTTTTTTAACTCTTTTGTCGTTACTCTTTCACGGGATTTGTACCCTAGCTCTCCGCATCACAAGTACAATTCTGTACCAGCTGAGCTACCGAGCAAGCTTAGTATGCATGAAAAGCCGAACATATGGAGCTGGTTGAGTGATGCAAACTCCAAAATTTATTTGTTTACAAACCATGCACTACGGTAAAAAGTGTTGTAAAGTCATAACATAATATTGTGCAAGGAGCCTCAAGTCAAGTCACCTTATTTATATAGCACTTTTTACAATACAGATTGTTTCAAATCAGCAGGATAACAGGAAAATAATGCAACAAAGTTTGTTTCCATAATAAAATTGCTTCACAGTCCAACTTAAGTTCAGTATTATATTTATATTAATACACTGGAGAAAACCGTGAAGTCATCGTCCAGCTCAGTTCAGTTCTCATATAATGGTGTCAATGCAGGCAGATCAATAACATTTTTGCAAATAAATTAAATGTCTCCAACTAAGCAAGCCAGAATCGACAGTGGCAAGCAACCAAAACTCCACCCGGTGACAGAATGGAGAAAAAAAAAAACATTGGGAGAAACCAGGCTCAGTCGGGGGCCAGTTCTCCTCTGGCGAACGATCGAACGGTGTATATGATTATGATTCAGGCAGCATTTAAGTCTTTATTAATCCATTATCTGCCCTGTAATCATAATTGTGCGTGAAGACAATTAAAAGTCCTTGCTGCTTTACTGCCTCTAGTGTTAATTTCTGTTGGAAACTGCAGTGATATGTACATTTTGGTATGTATTTAGCGTTTTGCAAAATTTTTGCCACAGGTACGTTTTTCCAATGAGCCTGTGTTGGAATCTCCAGATCAAAAGATGTGTGAAGAAGAAGCAGAAACAAGCGATAGCATATGTAAGCAGATGCATAACGCGATCATCAACATTAAACAGCATATAAATCAAAACTGCCTAATGATTCCGAATGAAATGCCGACTGAGCTATAGGACTGTGAAGCTTTGGGGGTGTTGATGGACTCAATTTACACATTTATGATTCGATCATCGTTCTGAATCCAATCTGGATGTAGTCTCTTACAAAAACGAGATTTTCTCAGCCTTTTTGCAGATATTGCATGTTCAGCTATTGAGAAAAAATATTCTGGGGGCCATTAAACTTTTGTGAAAATGATTTTTAAAAAAATTCTGCCATTGGCTGGCAACCTTTTTCAAAAATGCTGGCGGTGAAAGAGTTAAACAGCACACTTGAAAAATGGTAACTTATAATCAAAAAGCGAATGCCAATTGCATATCTGTGAAATGTTGACCATCAAATTGTGTATTATATAATTTTTTTACCCAGAAATTTATAGTAAATGTCACTAAATATTTACAAAGAAAATGCAACACATTTTAATTAAAGTAATTTTGAAGTAGAATTTTCTTGTAAAACTTAATCTTTGTTTCATTTATAACTTCGGGGGAAAAAAAATAGTTAAATATATTCAGGGTTAATACAAGTAATGTTTGTTTATCATCTATACATTAACATACATTCAAGAAACAGGTTTTTTTTATGTTACAGACAGGGTGCAGCTAGTGAGGCTGGGAAAATTCACATCCAACACCCGCACAATCAGCATTGGCGCTCCATAAGGATGAATGAATGAGGCATTTATATAGAGCTTTCATATGTACTACTGTACACCCAAAGCGCTTTACAATCATATCGGGGGGTCTCTCCTCAACAACCACCAGTGTGCAGCATCCAGTTGGATGATGCGACAGCATGCAACCACAGTACAACGGTGCCAGTGCTCTCACCACACACCAGCTATAGATGGAGAGAGGAGAGAGAGAGTGATAGAGCCAATTTGCCAAATAGGATGTGTGCTCTACCCAATACTCTTCTCCTTCAACACAAACGACTGCGCCTCTACTGATCCCTCTTATAAGCTCCTGAAGTTCGCAAATACCACCACATCCAGGATGGTGATGAGTCTGCATACAGAAGAGAGTTTGAAACGCTGGCTGTCTGGTGCAGTCATAACAACATGGAGCTGAACACGCTCAAAACAGTGGAGATGATAGTGGACTTCAGGATAAACACTTCTGCACTCCCCCCACTCACTATAATGGACATCATGGAGTCGTTCAGGTTCCTGGACTCTACTAAATCACAGGACCTGAAGTGGGAGATCCACGTAGACTGCATTGTGAAAGAGGTATTCAGCCTTCACTAAGTTCTATGCACTTCAGTATAACTGTCTGGTTTGGTTCAGCTCCCAAGTCAGACATCAGAAGACTACTTCGGACAGTCTGGACTGCTAAAAGGGTTATTGTCGCTCCCCTGCCCAGCCTCCAGGACATGTACTCCAATCACCCTGGCCACGACCTATTTGAACGGTTGCCTTCTGCCCGGCGATTCACAACATCTGGGCACAGGAACAGCTACTGTGCTTTCCACAGGCCATCTCCCTCATGAACAGTTAATTGCCTCCCAAGGCCTCTTACTGCAATACTCCCACTGTTTAGTGCAATGTCTTGTTAATTCACTTTTATTTATTATCAGTTATACTGTAAACTGTACATTTTAAATATGTTAATTTCCATAAATATGCCTTTTAATTTTCATATTTGTATTGTGTATCTTGTTGTTGTATGTAGTTTTGTGCATTGGGAACTTAATTTACCAAGAAAAATGTATTGTGTGTGCAAGCAATTTTGGCAATAAAGCTCTTTCTGATTCTGATTCTATGGTCTTTTTCTATAAGCTTAATCTTAATCCTAGTGCACATCATAGCTTTAACTTTATAGCAGATTTACATTTTTGGAATATAGTCTTTACTTGGACTATAAATATTGATGACTTATTTTTTACAGCAGATTAAAATATTTTATCCAGTCCAATGCTGTCTACAATGAGTACGTCCCTTCCTCTGATTAATACGCTGACAATAAATCTCCGTATTAAAGCTTTTGCGTTCCTCTGAAAAACTTTGCATTCCAACAAAAACATTTTTAGAGCGAACAAGTTTCTCTTGGGAACGCAAAAAACATTGAAATATATGTTTTCCATCACCATGTCCCTTTGGGGGCTTCATAGATTAGCAATAAAAAAAATATCACAAATCTAATTTCCCTATTGGGTATTTAAAGGCAAAATTAAATGAAATAAACACAGAATAAAATAACTGCTCTTCTCAACACATTTCTTAGGACTTTGATGTCTTTTTAATTCAGAATCAGCTGTCTTGTATCAGGCGAGAACAATTTACTAATTATTGCAAAATTGCAACAATTAGTATCCTCAATTCCCAACCAATCAAAAACGTGAAAGTCGATATGACACAGTAATAAACATGTCTCTGTCCCAACTTTTTTTGGAGTGTGTTGAAGCCATCAAAATAAAAAAAATGTTTTGTTCAGTTGTTCAGTGAAAACATTGGACCTTTTTTTTTTGCACATTTGTCAGTTAAATACAGTTGAAAGAAAATTAACAAATCACAAAATACTTAATTGTATTGCATTTTGTAAAATGTCCCAACTTTTCTGGATTTGGGATTTGATTTGAGATGATTATCAGATTTCTTTAAGAGATCGAGAAATGTTTTCGTTCGAACAGCATGATTTGCTATTGGCACATTGGCACAGATGCACTGTTTCCCCCGTCATCACTGTGATGTTTCAAAAAATACTAATAGGAATAATAAAAAATTGTCATTCTGTGATTCTGTTCCAGGAACATTGAGCCTGAAAGCTTGTCTCTTGCCAAATCATCTATAATTAGTCAAAGCTGGAGTCCAAACTGTTCTTCCCTTCCAATGTTAATATATATATGGCTATGTACAGCTTAATTTCAGTGAGGAAAACAGAGTATGATTAGAAATTATAAAACCAACTAATTGATCTTTATAGTAATGTATGAATGTTTTTGGAAAACATTGATTATTTTGATTAATTGGCTCGGTTGCTTTCATCAAGATTATGGAAGTAAACAAACTGTTAATTACTGTTTTCATCATAGTCAGACCGCTATGATTGGCCTTGGTAATTTCTGCCAAATTACCAGTTATAGTTGTTAAAAATTATCTGGATAAATTGAAATTGTACCAAGGTGCTCTAGAATTCTTGATTCTGATTGGCTGACAGATGTTCTGAAATTTGCAATAAAGTGCAAAAGTTCCTGCTCACTTTTTTTTATTGGTGTTGGTACAGACTTTTTTTTAATTATTATTATTTCTCCCATTGGGATTTAAAAAAGGTAAAACTTTATAATAATGTTATAAGTCATTTAAGTTTTTAGTTAATGATGAACTAATCATTTACAAAACAAAGTATTAATAAGTGAAATGCTAAAAAAAAGTAACGTTTTGTTTCACATTTCTAAGTGATTAGTTGTATTGTTAATTCAGTTATAAGTAATTTATAAGTTAATAATGAACTACAAATGATGAAATATGTGTTGTAAGGTATCTTAAAAAAATTAAATCATGAAATATTTAATCAGGTCATTAGTAGATATATCACTGTAATATTTGTCAAAATTGTATCATCTTAATAAACAATAGTTAATCAATGAAAAACTACAAACATGCAGGAATGCGAAATCAAGTGAAATAAGTTTTTAACCTGTTAGCCTTCAGCGCCACTTTTGAAAAATCCCCAGAAATAGCATACCCAACCTAAAAAAGATTCAATTAATTGACCCTTTGTCCTAAAAGCTCAAGTACGGTCTCATTTGAAAGCTGACACCTGGCACTTTATTGGAAATGTAGAATGAATTATTGTCATAATGAAAAAAAAATTATGAATAGCTTCAAAGTTGTGTAAGTTATTAGAAATTTATTTTTATGAAACATCTTCATGAAAATTAAATTGAAGTTGGCCCGTCAGCACTCTAGAAATGCACTCCAGCTAAAGACACATGTCTGACCATGTTATATTTAAAATTTGAAGGTGATAAGTCTAAAACTCTGTATTTTGTTAAATGTTTTTCAAGATCATCTCAAATGACTTTATTTTGAATTGACTCTAAAATGCAAACTTGTGTTTATTGTCATCTATTAGCATCTATTCAGTCTATTGTCTCTATTGTTTTGTGGTGCAAACGAGCCCCATTCAGTGTCAGTCTCTCCTGCACACATTTACACCTTTCCAGCCTGCTTATGGCCATAAATATGCTTTTCCTTTGTCTCCATTATAATCGCTAACGACTGGCTAATCACGGTGTTTCACCCCCTAATTTCTTTCATAATCTTCACTTCACATTTGAAACTGTATCAAATGCCTTTCTTAAATAAAGAAATATTTCAGTAAGCATTCCGATTTAGAAAAAAAATCATAAAAAATAACAGCTAGATGGCAGGTGCAACTAGAGAGCTAGCTAGCATGTTAGCTTAGCACACCATCAATACACGACAATTGATGAGATTAAAACCCTTTTTGTGCTCCAAACTTACTTTATAGTGCAAGTCGAGTGTTTTAAATAATCTTCTATGAGCTTATTTGGCTTCAGAAAAGAAAATCAGACAGAAAATATATGATTTGATATTATTCTGCACTATTGTAAAGTCTATACCGATTAGCATTACATTATACATATAATCTATTATTATAAAAATACCTGACATGGCTCGAAGAACACAGGTAAATTAAATATCATTGCAATCATGTTTATTGTCTTCAAAACATCTTTATCTGCATGTTATAGCGATCTCTGAAAGCTAACGTTAGCTGTGTTTATGTCAGTGACGTCCTGGAAGGTCACAGGTTATTTCTTCTTCGTGAGCTTTCATATTTGGAAAAAAACTGTGCAAATGGCGCCCTCTGCCTGCTGTATGGATTGAAAACACAGTACATCAGAGTATCCAGCGCTCTTTATGTATACATCGACGCATTTGGATATAAATTCAATAAATATTATTCCTGTCTATAGAAATATGATGTAAACCTATGATAATATATCAATATTTCTCCAAATCTGCACATTTTTGAGCCAAAAGCCCTGAGGAACGTTGTTTTGTCACGCGTTCTCAAGACAACAGCACCGGAGTTTTTTTCTGAATGGACGCGCTGATGCTCATAATTCATATTAAAGGTATCGACTCATTTTTTCATTACATAAATCCTGACACAAATTAAGACATAACTGTCACTATAAGTTTCTCAGAATACAATAGTGGTCAAATACTGAAACGTGAGACTTATATATTTTTAATGATGTATAGTTTGTCAAGGTAATAACATTAAATCTGATAGTAACTTTGAACTATTTAAAAAAAAAAACGCTTCAGAGCGTCCTCGCTCTGGTGAAGGTTAACAGGTTTTAATTCAATAAAAATTCAAGTGAAATAAGGAATAATCAAGTTTTTGCCCCAAAATTTTTTTTATTCTATTTTTTTTTTAGAAATGACTGGTGGATTATGTTAAGTTATTTCAGCCATCAGCAGACTTCCCAGACAACAACATAGTCTCAGCCCAGATCCGGTCCACATCAGGCCCATATCTGGTACATGTGGAATCCATATCAGGTGCACAGTGGTTAAAGACTCCAAGTATGTCAGTGAAGACAGCTGTCTATACCAGTGAGCCCTCAGGCTATGTTTACACGGAAACGTTCTGAAGAGAAAACGCAAAAGTGGCGTTGCGTTATCACTTTTTATTCTGCGTTTAGACGAGCGTTATAGGAGGGAAATCTGCGTGCATATGGTGACGCAAAAGTGTGTGAAATTCGATGTAGTATGCACTCCAGGCGGCAATGTGAAGCACTGCCACACAACAACACCAAGTCCGCGCGCCTGCGTACAACCTTCCTTCTACTTCTCTCCCTAGTAGACTTTTGCATTTTTACCCTTTAGACGGGAACGCGACGGTGGAACGTTTTTAAGATTTCCACTCTGGAGGGTGGTTTAACTTTTTTGCGTTTTTTAGCCCCAAAAACGCTGTCGCCGTGTAAACGAAAGGCACATTTGATAAAATAGTTTTATGTTTTCACCCGCGAGCGTTCTCGTGTAAACAGGGCCTTACACTGCAGTACAAACTACAAAGTGTTCAACACCTCTTATAAATGATGAGTAAATACATGAATAAATAATTCATTTATGAATTTTTGCCTGCATGAATTGTTATTTCTCACAACTTTCTCATGAAAGCATTTCTCGTGCTTTCTCATCCGCTGCCCCTCGTCTGTGGAACTCATCACAGGCCACCTGAGCGCTCCACAGACAGGTGACGTCTTTAAAAAAGGCTTAAAATACTTTTCTATTTAAAAAAAAAAGCTACAAGTACTGATAAATTGAACTGTTTTTGTTTTCTTATTCTTGTTTTTACTTTAGTAATGTGTACTCTGTAGTACTTTGAGATTTGTTCTCAAATGAAAAGTGTTTTATAAATCAAATTTATTATTATTATTTAAATGGCCACTGTGCAAAAGCTAAAATGACGACTGCTGTTAAGTTTAATGATAATGCATGGTTTAGTGTGTGGGCTCCCCCTTTAGATGTGCTGGGGTTTATCCTATGCCCGCTTCTCATTTGTAATATTCCATCAGGTTGGAAAGAAATGCCGCAGCCAAAATCAGGGAAAGAAAAAGAAACAGGAGCGAGGAAAGAGCAGACACAAGTGTGTGTTTGCAGTGCAGTGGAGTGAGAGGAGTTACATGATTTTGCCTGGAGTGAGGAACATGTTTTTTGGAAGTGTCGGTTTTCGCTCTAGCGCAAAGATCGCTCCATTACCATCAACAAGGATAACACACATCTTAATGCTTAAAATTCAACTGCATGAATTCTCCATGTGTTAAACAGCATTCATGTGGAATCATGAATTATAATTGAGAAGTAAGCAATTTGTTTACTTGAAATATGTTTAAAAACACTGATTTGTTCATGACCAAAATACAACTGTCACGTATTACAACGTCCAATGAAGAGGAAGATGGTTTCAAAATTAAAGTTGATATTTATTAAACAAAACTAACTAATGTAACTAGATGCGAAACGGCGTGTAAAACACAACAAACGAACAATCCCGGACAATGAATGTGAACTAAAGAGGAAGTTAAATACCGGTACACAGAAACCGTGTTTCCATTACCCTTCAAATTGCGCAAATTGAAAATATGCCCAAAAGAATACTTCGTATACTTACTTACGTAATACTTACGTATACGTAAAAGTTGATTATTATTGAAAGATGCCATGGTATGTTTGGACAGAAGACGAGACAGAGCTCTTTATTGAACTCATGAAAGACAAAGGTATCATGGGTATACTGGATTCTAAACAACAAAGAAACGTATGCCACAAGTTATCAAGACCTTGAAGCAGATATGACGGAGAAACTTCTCCGGTTACTTAACTGTAACCTTGTTCCCTGAGAAAGCGGAACGAGATGCTGCGCTGCTTAGCGCATTGGGAACGTCTTTAATCGTGACCTGCTGTGAATATAGTGTGTAAACACGTCGATGAAATCGACCGGAAGTAATATAGCCTCGGTCGGTGACGTCAACGGCGCGCACCCGCGACGCGAGGCTATAATTAGATGAGCCGCAGGTGCATCGTCAGGATATTTTGTCTGAAGAGCAGTCCTGGGACATCATCAGCACGGCAAAGTAGCGCAGCATCTCGTTCCGCTTTCTCAGGGAACAAGGTTACAGTTAAGTAACCGGAGAAGTTCCCTTTCGAAAGCTACAATCGATGCTGCGCTGCTTAGCGCATTGGGAACGAGAATACCCACGCCGCCGTGCTTGAAGGTGTCTGGACTCCCTACGGCTGTGTAGGTGTGCTCACAAGAAACGCAGGAAAGCCCTAGACATTAGCTTGCGATGTCGACTCAAGGACGTGAGAGCCCGGAGTGGTATGAACATCCAAACTATAAAATCTTATGAATGTGTGCGGAGAGGACCAGCCTGCCGCATCACAAACAAACTGCAAGGGGGCACCTCTTGCCAAGGCAGCAGAGGAGGCGACCCCTCTGGTGGAGTGAGCCCTTAGACCCGTTGGCGAAGCTTGGCCGCGCGCCTCATAGGCAAGAGCAATAGCATCCCTGACCCAATGTGACATGGTCTGTTTAGTGGCGGCAGCACCTCTGTTGCTGCCCCCATAACAAACGAATAGTTGCTCTGACTTACGCCACTGGCTAGTGCGGTGGACGTAGGCCTGAAGGGCACGGACTGGACACAGTCTGTGAGATCTCTCCCGCTCCAGCGTTGTGAACGGTGGAAGGCAGAAGGCCTCTAGAGTGACCGGATGTACAGCCGAGAATGGTACCTTAGGCAGGTAATCAGGATGAGGATGCAAAATCACTTTCACCATTCCTGGGGCAAAGTCTAAGCAGGGTGGCGATATTGACAGAGCCTGCATGTGCCCGATTCTTTTTAGAGAGGTTATAGCCATAAGAAAAAAACATCTTTATGGTCAGAAGTTTATCAGACGCTGACTCTAGAGGTTAAAAAGGGGGTCTCAACCAGACCCTCTAGGACTATTGCTAAGTCCCACGAAGGGATCTTTGGTTCTTACGGGAGGCCTCAGTCATCTGGCCCCAATATTGAAGCGATCGAGCAGAGGATGTCTCCCGAGTGGCACCCCGTCAACCAAGGCGTGGCAAGCCAAAGAGCGACCACATAAACCTTGAGAGTGGCGGGGCATGTACCTGTTGATAATTTTTCCTGCAGGAAATCCAGAACTGAAGCAATCTGGCAGTTGACCGGATCTGCATTATGTACAACACACCACCTTTCAAAGACACCCCATTTGTTGGCATAACTCTTTCTAGTGGAGGGAGTCCTAACACTTAGAATGGTCCCAATAACGGCAGGCGAAAGCCCAGTGTCCCTCAGTTGGTACCCATCAGGGGCCAAACATGAAGATTCCACAGGTTGGGCCTGGGATGGAATATCGTACCCTCCGCCTGAGAAGATCCCTCCTCTCCAGAATCGCCCATGGCGAGCCGTTGAGGAGAGAAATATCTCCAAGAACCATACTCTGTTCGGCCAACGCAGCGCTATCAGTAAGAGGCAAGACCCTTGCTGGCGAACTCTGGCTAGAACTCCTGGGAGCAGAGCCACTGGAGGAAACGCATACAGGCGCATTTTGGGCCATGTGTGCGCAATCGCATCCAGACCCAGGGGGCTGGGTGACTCAGAGAGAAGAGGAGACATTGCGCTGTCCGCTGGGCGGCGAAGAGGTCCACCTCCGCTTCATAAAATCTGATCCAGATCTGTTTTACTACATCTGGGTGGAATTTCCACTCCCCCATTGGTAATTTCTGTCCGGACAGTAAATTTGCTCCCACATTCAGATGCCCTGGAAATGTACACTGCCCTGAGTGACAGGAACTTTTCCTGGGCCCAGAGAAAATCTGCCTCACTATTCTGTACAGATTGCGTGAGTGTAGACCTCCCTGGTGATTTTAAGTAAGAGGCTGCTGCTCTAGCACTAGGACATGACAGCCTAGGACATGACAGCCTCTCAACTGAGGGAGAAAGTATTTCAGGGCCAGAAATACATATTTCATCAACTTGAGGCAATTGATTTGCTAGTCAAGATGATGCCTCCCCAAACCCTTGGGCTGGACGATCACTTAAGACCGCTACCCAGCCCGACAGGCAGGCGTCTGTCGTTAGCATTATGCGACGAGAAGACGCACCAAGAGTGGGACCCAAGGTGAGGAACCGGGGTCTGAACCACGTAGAAAGGGAACGAAGCTACAGCGCGTAACCCTTACCATAAACATGGATTTTAGAAAGTACACGAAGCGTTCAGCGCGTGACTTACCATAAACATGGATTTTTAGAAAGGACACAAAGCACCCAATGCGTGCTCTTGCCTCTATTTGCCCTTGGGGAATTTGAGCCACAAATGAAGTGGTCTCATGTGCAAAAGGCCCAGAGGGATCCCTGTGGACGCAGCTGCCATGAGACCTATCCTGACCTAGCCAGATGTTGCTTTAGGGTGTTAAAAAATGGTCTTGACAAGCGGGGGACAGTTGTGCCCCCGATGGTGACAGAGTCCCATTTAAACCCCAAGCACGTTGGAGAGTGAACGCTCTTCTTAGCGTTGCAACTCAACCCCATAGAGAGAAGCGTGGATCGATATTGATGTCGAAAGCGCAAGCTCCTGAGACTGTGCCAGTATCAGTCAATCGTCTATGTAACATGGCTAGGTCGAATGGAAGAACCCGATATTGGTAGGCTTCGCCCCCAAAAGCAAACCTCGGGAACTTCCTGTGTTGTGGCAATATTTCTATGTGAAAATATGCGTCTTTAAGATCGACCGTGAAGATCCAATCATGATGTTGAATTTGCAACACGATCTACTTGATAGTTAGCATCTTGAACTTGAGCGTTCTGACGGAACGGTTCAAGCCTCAAAGATCTAAAAACAGACGCAGTCCCCCATTTCTTTCTTGTGACAGCAGATGCGCCTACTTCTGTTTTATGGTAGTGGGAACACACCGTTAAAACGAGGAGGGCAACATATTCCTTTTACTGTCTTTAGGACACAAAAAGAGATACTCGGCAGTAGCTTTCACACTGCCAAAGTCTCTTAAAGGGTACCAAATTTAATACTTCGAATTGGGGGAATGTTAAATGTTCTGTGTCCTGGGCGATAACAGGAAACAACAGAACCTTCAACATTTCGCTGGACACCGCTACCCCCTGAATCACCAAAGGTGGCAGGGATGTAACAGTGGTTTCGTGAGGGTGTCAGGTAGGAGCTGATTGATGTATTTTACATGCCCTATCCCGGAGGGGCACACCCCCACAGACCTGGGACAAAAAACTCAGGATTTCTGTCTCTGGTATATTATGAGGCTGCTGAGCGCGACAAACCGGTCCCCAGTCATTACGAGGGGGAACGCAACTCGCCACACTCTGCTTTTGAGCCCTCTTTTTTTAAATCAGATCAGCCTGGTACGTCTGCAACACTGCCATAGTGTGCAGAGCAGCACCAGTCTGACCCCCACCAGCGTGGATGACATTATACACAGCTTGGTGGGGAGTGCTGACTCCTTAAATGACGATGAGCCACAGAGAAGAGATAGCCAGCGAGCGTCTCTTCGGACTGGCGCATCATCGTATGCACATGCCCCCATGATAGTCTAATAAATTGACGTCAAGGGCACAAAGAATAAGGTTTTCCCCATGCACGAGTTAACGTCATGGAGATCCTCAAGGAGGACAGTCTAGCTGTAATCTGGCCACTGCACGAGTCACCAACTCGAGTAACCTCTCCACGCTTTATCATAACGAGAGAAGTGCTCGGAGTCAGTACTCTCAAAGTCCATCATAATATATATATTTTTTTAGATGGCTTTTACAATATTTAATCCCTCAGAATTAAATGTGGCCAAAGAACAGCCAGACAATAAATTATTACAAGCATTTGATATATTGCATTGAATATCTGATTTCTCATCATCATTCAATTCATCAGCAATAAATACAGCCAAATATCAATCAGACACGGTCTGGATGACAGGCTGTATTTAAATCTTTCATAAGATCAGCCTGGTATGCCTGTAGTGTAGGTACAGCGCGGTACCAGCCTGACCCGCTGAAAATGCATGTGATAATACGATCCCAGGGGAGAGAAAGCTCGCGCGCGTCTCTCCAATCTGAGACAGCATCATATAATCGCGTGCCTTTGCACCTGCGATAGTCGAATTGGTCGACGTCGAGGGCACAAAGACACGTCATGTATAAATATATATATTATATTTACATCTTTATTTATAATCTTTGAGTGTCTTTTTGTTGTGATCAGTGTAGTCTGGCCACTGCACGAACGATCGCCCCGAGCAGTTCTCCTTTTATTATCACGGGAGGAACGCTCGTAGGCGGCAAACTCACGAGATTAAATGTCCTCTGCCCGAGCCGAAGAAGCGCCGAGGCACGCTTCGGTAGTCAGGCAAAAGGACATCGCGATCTGGAGAGAGAGCGAGCGAAAAGGACGCACCCGTCTCTCGCTTCTCAGCCAGATCGACACGCGAGCCCCACAATCGCATTGTGGGTGCCACCCCTTTGAAATAAGCAAAGCGAACGCGAAGCACTTTAACTGTGAACATTCCACTGTGCTCGAATTCACCATGCTCAAACGCAAGGGCAGCATGCTCTTTTCCAAACAAACAAAGCAGTAAGCTTGTGTATCCAGTTCTGACATAGGACGAGAACATGGAGGGACACAGCGCTTACTCCGTCGACACATTTCTCTTTCTCCTTTTTAGATCGTAGAGAGATGAGAAAGAGAAAATCTGCACACTGTCAGTGATAAACTAAATAACTCCTAACAAAGATCTGTAGTAGATAGAGAGGAGATAAATGCTTGCACACCAAACACAGAGAGATCTCTGAAGACAAAAGACCTGACGATGCACCTGCGGCTCATCTAATTATAGCCTCGCGTCGCGGGTGCGCGCCGTTGACGTCACCGACCGAGGCTATATTACTTCCGGTCGATTTCATCGACGTGTTTACACACTATATTCACAGCAGGTCACGATTAAAGACGTTCCCAATGCGCTAAGCAGCGCAGCATCGATTGTAGCTTTCGAAAGGGAACACCCAGAAACACCTCGTACGTGGTGGCCCCCCAGTGTAAGGGGCTTTCCATGCCATTAATGCTTGGATAACACCACGTCTCCTCGATTAAAAATAACGGCTAGTGTGGTGACTGCAATATAGGTAAACCTACCATTATCCGTTACCATGACTTTTGGAATGACTTATCGTGAGAGGAAAAACATACGTTTTATATCCATGTTAACTAACTAGTGGTGGGAATGAGAACAAAGGAAAACTAACTAGATAAAGGCAGACCAAACAAGAACTAAACACAATGAAAATGAAACGAAAACTGAGCATACATGTGATAAACTAGGGGGTACAAAATGATTGATTTTGCAGAAATAAGTCTAGTTCAAACACATCAACAAACATCCATGGGTTGCTGGGTTGGCTCAGTGTGCTGTTATTTGTTTTCACTGACTGAACATGTTCAATCTTCGGTTGTCAGGTTTTGGGATATTTGAGCAATCTGGTGTGATTTTCCAAAAAGTCTCCAACAGACCCTAACATAATCTGACTTCATGGTGAACCGTTGCCATGACACGTCATTCCTGCCAACTAAACATATAAACAAATGTGCCAAACTGGCACAGCCTAGTTGGAGCAGGGGAAATAAAGCTGTCAGTTGCAATTAATCATTTTTGTTTATTAACCTATTAATTTTAGAATTTCCTTTATGAAGAAAGGAAACAAGACATCTCAATCTGAGCTCTACAATTTCAACTGAAATGAGTAATCTTTAAATGGTGTCCAGATGATCAATTCTGAATAAAAAGCAGCTAATCAAGTAAGAACTTTAAAAACTCATTAAACTCACACTGAATTCACAATAATACCGCTTGGAAAATGTAACTGTCACGCGTGGTTGTAGAAGCAGATGATGACGAAGAAGATTCAGGTAGAAGTATTTGATATCAAACTCAGAAGGCAATCCAACAAACGCAGACGAAGAAATACAACTAATGCATTATGAGACTGGACAACTGCATCCTGAAAAGACTGCTAGTTAAGTACAAGCCAAATGAATTAAATAATGATAAACACCTGTGCTTAATAAAATAATTACCATGACAACTGATAAGTGGCGGGGAAACTGGTGAAAACAAACTAAAAGTACATTATAATGAAACTAAGAATTAGTTTCACAGTAACTAAATTTGCTTTGGCATTAATTGAATTGAATTTATTTCAGGATAGCCCCTTGAGATGTATCATCTCATTTTCAAGGGGGTCCTGCTCACATACTGTATACAGACACAATACACAGATACAAACATATACAAAACAATACCTCGCTCACCTGCCCTGCACCCACAATTAACATAGAACACATATTAAAGTATTACTAAATGTTTTTAACATGAGCCATTAATATTTAATGCCATTGGTGTCCCTAATTACAAGAACATGTAGTTTTAAGAAAAGAAAAAAGTGACGATTTGAATAAACCAAATATAGAAATGGACCTCAAAAAAAGAGGAAGGTTATTCCAATCACGAGGGGCTTTATATTGAAATGCTCTCCTAAAAGCTACAGAAAATAACCTTGGCACCGTAAAAAATGTTGAATATTGGAGGTGTCTAAGTGAGTATGTTGAGGAATAGGGTATTAAGTGCTGTTTAAGGTATGCAGGACAATTGAAATTAACACATTTAAAAATAAACAAAATCCAGTGGTAATCCCTTCGTGGTTTAGGTTGCAGCCAGTGTAGTGAATCATACATAAAGCAATGATGAGTTTTAAATGGACAGTTCAAGATAAATCTGCAAAGAGAATTGAATACAACATTAAGGGATTTGAGATTGGACTATTGGTGTAGACTATGTCTGCATAATCAATAATTGGTATTACCAGTTGAGAAATAATTTTTTTCCTGACTGGAGATGAAAAACAGTTAATTGATCTATACAGAGTGTTAAGACATCCATATACTTTCCTAATGATGGTATCAATGTGTATCTTAAAGGTAAGGTTGGAATCGAGCCAGAGGCCCAAATGACGTTCACCTGTGAATGGAGACACGATGGCCGGATTGCGTTTACATTACACTGAGATCCGATCACAATGCGTCCTCGACTACCTCCGAAACTGGACACGCTGATCGGATAACATTCCGATCAGAAGCGTGTTTACACTCGTCTTTTCAATGTGTATGTGGACAACATCCAGATACAGGTCGCATGTTAATGCCAAGTGTAAACGCAGCCAAGGACGCATTGTGATCGGATCTCAGTGTAATGTAAACGCAATCCAGCCGTCGTGTCTGCATTCACAGGTGAACGACATTTAAATCCCCACCCAGTCTCCCCACGTGGCTGTCAGAAAATAATGGCCAGACGCAGTTTAGACAATAAATTCAATTTATTTGAACCTTACAATAAACGTCAATATTTAAAACAGTTTATTTACACTTACATGATACTGTGTGTGTCATTTTTCATTTTAATTGTGCAACATTATCTGAACGAGGCGATCGCCTGTACAATCACAGCTGTGAGTCATGAGATCTTAATGAAGAGCGTGCGCTGCTTTGCCAGAGGAATAATGGGAATAAACTTTTAAAAAATTATGTTTTAAATGTTGAATGTTTTTATTGTTTCAGCATGTTTATTAATCTCCCATTTCTGGTAATATAGTCATTGCATGCTATAACCTTAAACCCAGATGATCGATGATGTGACTTAACCATGGTTATTTTTGTATGATCAACTCTGGAAATATTCCTTCATTTAAAAAACGTAATTTGATTTAAGGATGGAGATTGCACAGGAAACTAAAGTGAGTGAGTGAAAGCAATTGGGACATTGCTTCATTTTTATAATCTTTACTCTTATTGGTGTCGTGCTACAGACCTAATTTAAATATTAAGCAGGAAACAGAAATCCGATCGGTAATCCAGATACAGAGACTACTTAGGCTACGTTTACACGTGGACGGCTATTTTCATAAACGGACATTTCACCCCTCTTCGTTTTCAAAAATAACCCTGTGCACACGAACCCGTGTATATGCCGTCAAGAGCATGCCAAACCTGTAGGTGGCAGTGTAACGAGAAGCTCAAGCCCATGTTAGCCAACCAGAATCCCGAAAATAGTCACATACTGTGACGTTGCTGCCTAAAACTCAGTGTTTCTCAGTTTACATGCAAACGTGAAAACGGAGTTTTTAGAAAGAATCGTTTTCAGAGGAGAATTCTCCGTTTGCGTGTAAACGAGGGGCACAACCGAAGGGAAATGTCTCCGTTTTTCAAAATAACCATGTACGTGTAAACGGGGCCTTAAGGCGAGACACGGCAGGCAAAAACATCGTTTTTTTTTCACTGGTCAATTTTGAGATTTTGGCCTATTTGTCTTCAATAACATGTCTTCTTTCAGACTTGTGGTGAAAAAAAGTCCAAAATACACATTTAGGTCTTTATTTTACTACACTTTGTCTATTTGCGTCTGTAGATTTCTCTGAAATTCAACAAAAGTTGGCGTTCTAAATCAACCGCGATCTCTGTGTTCTTCCTTTAAATCATGCACATGTCTGGAAAGCTTTCTCTCTCCTGTACAATGCTGTCGGATCCAAATATGGTCATTTCCTTTTAATCAGCAACCAATCGTGAAAGTAAAATGGGCATTTAACCCTAAAAGCGAAATCTCATTGGCTGATGTCAATTTCTGACAACGTGATTGGTTCAGATGCATCACGTGACGCGCTCTGACATTTAGATGTGTGTTTTTGACTGTTTTTCTGCTCAGTTGAAGGCCATAAATGATGTGTTTATAAGTTTTGATGTGATTTAGGTGGTTTGTATTGTTGTTGCTAATTATTTGATAAGATATTGTGTCAGTAAATAGTTGTTTCCACTAAAAAAGTATGATTTTTTACATTACAAATCTTTAAATGCCTTTTTCTCAAAATTATTTTTTTGTCATTCTCCAGTGACACATCTCAGCCTATGTAGCACCTATGTACACCAAATTTTCCAGTTATACACTTAGCAGTATTCTGAAGATATGTTCAGAGGGATTTGTTAATAAATCATTCCTGGCCTGATTTATGTGACATTTTATTCAAAAAAATATGGCGAAAATCGATTTTTTAAGGCTGGACAGTATATTTAGATTTCCTAGGTAATTAAAGCATATATCCTGAAATCCCTCTGAACATCTTTTTTTTATCTTGTGTGTAAACAAAATGAAAAAAGAATTTTGCACCTGGCTTTATCATATGTTCAGATCTATCTACCGAAATTATATGCAAAAGTGTGCATATTTAATGAGATAATACCTAATTTGCATAATTAAACATACAAATTTCAAAAACTTGTAATACATTTTTTTTATGAACTTGTGTAAGTAATCAACTGAGGAAGTTTCATGGTGATATCTATTATTTTTAAATTGTACCCTATTCACCTGTAGTGTCTCGCCTTAATATGAACAAATGTAAACGCACGGTGTCCTGATTGGCTGATGATCCGATCTGCTTGATCGGATCATGGTGATCGTATGTTAATGCCAAGTGTAAACGCAGCCTTAATAATTGTAGTCAGTTACTGATTCCAAATTACATGACAAAAAATAGTAGTAAGTAATGTAATCCATTACATTACACATTTAGGGTAATATAATCGAACTATAGGTTTGATAACTTCTTGATAACTTTTGACCTAATCAATGTTTATCACAATGATTTGAATAGGATAATATTGTGCCATATTGACATAACAATATACAAAGAGGAAGAAAATATTTTAATGATTTGTTAACAACAACATAAAGTGCATTAAATATTACATTACTAGTGTTTCCCAGACTTGGAGTTCCCAGAATTCGAGTTTAATGAGAAGCTATTAATTCAATCTTTAAAAAAAAAAATCTATATTTAGTTTGTTTACCTGCATGTCATGTGAACATTCACCAACATCAAACAACCAACCATAAATGTATTATTATTATTGACTTGATTTTATTATTGACCTTAACTTAAAATCGTATTAACTTAAAATACCAGGGGCTACTTCAAATAAATATTTTAGATCACAGAGATTTAGTTGACAAAAACAGTTGGGGCAATTCAACAAACCCGGAAGACCTTCTGAACGTATATAAGCAGTGGGCAACTTTAGAAAGGAAACTTTAAAATATATAAAATAAGTAGAAGGTAGAATTAATGAATTATGAATAATTTACTGCCATTGTGAGAATAACATGTAATCAATAAAAAAGTAACTGTAGTCTGATTATGAGTTGTCTCTGTCCATCAAGCAATACTTCATTCACAACCTCTTTATTTTCAGTCACTTTCTTTAAAGACAAACAATAAGACATTGATGATGTTTTTTGTCATTTTGAAGTTGTTCCCAATCATTAAAGCTACAATATGTTTTTTTTGCCGCAAGGGGGTCGCTAACCGCTTACAATAACAAAGGTGTAGGTTGATGATGCATAAGCGGAATTATGGAACATGTCGTCATGCCGATGGATCAAATAATGTTTATGGATGAGTGAATACATTTAACATGACTGTGGTATGAAGCAGGTCTGCGTCTGGCACCATGGTTACTATGGCAGTACGAGTGGAAACCAGGGATAACGCGGATATTACGCCATTGACATGCGATGCCAATGACCAGGGATGAGCCATTATTTTAAAATTGGAATTTCCCTGAAATAAAATAAAAACTGTGAACTTTTAAGATATTGTAAGTACACAACTGCAGGAATATAATCATATCACACTGTGCAAGTGATTTTTGGATATTTTATTACAAAAATCTTACATATTACACCTTTTATAACAGCCAACTATTATTAATGTTGGCATGTATTGAGACAGTGTGAACCAGCCTTTAGTTTCAATACATTCATCTTATCTGAGTACACTGAGGCGATTTATCAGAATTCAAAGCGTTTAATCCAAGTCACCAATTTCTAAACTGACACTATTACTCTCTCTGAAAGCCCTTACCGTTCATCCGATTTATAAAAGAATTCACCAGGCTTCTCCATTTTCTTTGTACGCCGTAGACAGACAGCAAAGAACTTGTGTTTTCAAAAAAAGAAAACATTTTGAATAAAGACTCCGTAAGAAGTCTCTTCCACCCACGGTTGAAGGCCTGCTTATAAATCCCCACCGCTAGAGCAGCGTAGGCGGATGCCCTCAGGACCTTGGCACCTTCCGTGCAAGAAAAGAGTTGGGTGAAATCTTCAGCAACTACCTCTGAGAGAGTGGGAGCTTAAGAACTCCTTTAAAACCTGTGCTGTCACTTCAGCGATGAGACATTTAAGAGGAGCATGACGTGTCTCCCTCCAGCTACGTCGTCTCCCGATGACTGTCCCGTACCCGACCACCTCTCCAGAGCCACGGAGGACACGCGGCCAGAGGCTCCTTGATGAGTCGCCCTGACCTACTTTGAAAGCCGCGTCTTCACTTTGATAAGCTGTTGCTCTCGTCTAGCTTGCGTTCATAGATGTCGAGTTTATTTATTAGCGCTGACCTCTCAAAGCTGTCAGCGCTGGTGAAAGATGCCCGACTCATTCCCATCAATGATGCCTGCGGCTTTCCAAAAGATGTCAGTAAGGGTTCCCATACCCACATAAACTGGACCAAATACACTGTGTCATTCGGTTATTAGCCTGGACAGAGAAAGGCTCTAATCTATTTAATGATTTTGTCTGCTGATTTGTTGTGGTTCATGTAAGACACTGATAAAGGTGTTAAATGGATTTACTCTGGTCTACAAACTGACCTACTTTGAGAGGACATGACAAATCTAGCTTTAGGGGGAAAATGGCAAGAAATGACATTAATTACTGCTGTCAATGAGGATGAGAATGTACTGAACTGCTTATATTTTTTATAGCTTTTTTTTTCCTGAAACACACAAGCTTCTAAGAAATGCAAGATCTCTAGATATATGTCCGTCATTGTAACAATTCTCAAAAACAAAGATAGGTAACGCTTTAGATTACAGCCCGGAAAGTACTGCGTAATTACAATGAAATTACAGTGTAACTTTCGGTAATTACAGTGTACCTATAAAGTACTTATGTGTAAGTATAGGGGAACAATATGTAAAGTCTTGGGAATAAAGGGGTAACAACCAGGAAAATACTGCGTAATTAAAACTAAAATACAGTGTAACTTTCGGTAATTACAGTGTACCTATAAAGTACGTACGTGTAATTATATAGGGGAACAATGTAAAGTTTTGGAATAAAGGGGTAACAACCAGGAAAAAAAAAAATTATTTAGGCAAATTATTAAGTATTTTAGAACTACGGGGTACTTATACTATAATACAATCTTACTTTTGGGAGCAATTTAGCGAGTAGGCTACATACACTGCACCTTTTTGTAATAATAGTGTATACAAATACAAGGCTTTTTTCAAATTACGGGGTAGCCTATATATCAGTGCATTTATAAAGTAGGGTAATTTGTTTTTATTGCAAAGGTGCACTGATTAAGTTGTTTCAAGGCAAGTAAAACTATTGCAACTTTTTTTTTTTTTTAAATGCTGGGGAAATATACTCTTGTTTCATGTAGTTACAGGGTACGTATGACATTGCGGGCCGTAAATTAAAGTGGTGCTTCTTACCCTCTTGTTTCATGTAGTTACAAGGTAAGTATGACATTACGAGCCGTAAATTAAAGTGGTGCTTCTTACCCTCTTGTTTCTTGCAGTTACAGGGTAAGTATGACATTGCGGGCCGTAAATTAAAGTGGTGCTTCTTACCCTCTTGTTTCATGTAGTTACAGGGTAAGTACAATAAAAACACATGTAAACACACAATCTGATATCACTTGGAAAACTTTATTTGAAAAACAACTTATTTTAAAACGGATTTACAACACTTTCTCTTGCTTGGTTTCCTCCTCCTCTTGTTCCTCTTCTTCTTTCTTTCCACTGATAAATCTTAAGAAGGAATCCCATGTCTCTTGCTATTCTGTATTATGTGTTAAAAGAAAATACAGTACAGAAATGTCCTCACCATTTACTCATCTTTTACCCTCATGTCATCCGAGATGTATATGAATTTCCTTCTTCAGATTAACAGATTAACAGATTAACTTTTTTTAGAAAAATATATAATCTCTGTGAATGCATAATGCAAGCCCATGTGTTCCTAAAAGTTGACATCAAACAGCACATACAGCAATAACTAAAGTAATCCATACGACCCCAATGGATGAATCAATGTCTTCTGAAGTGAGACGATAAGTGTTTGTAAGAAAAATACCAAATATTTAAACATTTTAAAGACTATCGCTTCCGTTCCGACCAACTGTCACTTGCTCGTGCATGAGAGGGTTGAGTTCACGCTTGACACGCGTGAGGTAAGCGCGCCGAGAAACCGATTTTTTTATTTTTTTATTTTTTTATTTTTTATTAATGCTCACAACAAAATACAAACAATAACACATAATATTAATGAAAAACAAACAATACAGAAGAACAGAGATGGCAGTTCTCGCTCGAGTTTCACATCTACCTCCCGCGAGAACGTAATGAACGCGTGAAGCTTCACCAAACACGAAGCCAAGCCGACTCTCATGCACTCGCTGGACGCTGGTGACAGTTGGTCGGTAGCGAAAAGATGAGTAAATTACGAGAACATTTCTGGGTGTACTGTATTTTCTTTTAATACATAATACAGAATAGCAAAAGACTCATTCTTAAGATTAGGCTAATCAGTGGAATGATAGAAAAAGAAGAAGAGGAACAAGAGGAGGAGGAGGAAGTAGGAAGCCATGCAAAAATGTATACTTTCTGTCAGGACTTTAGTATTTGAAATGAAAAGTTGATTTTAAAAAAGGAATAAAGAATAATAAGTGTAATATGTTGTAAATCTTTTTTGAAATAAGTTGTTTTTCAAATAAAGTTTTCCAAGTGATATCAGATTGTGTGTTTACATGTGTTTTTATTGTACTTACCCTGTAACTACAAGAAACAAGAGGGTAAGAAGCACCACTTTAATTTACGGCCCGTAATGTCATACTTACCCTGTAACTACAAGAAACAAGAGGGTAAGAAGCACCACTTTAATTTACGGCCCGCAATGTCATACTTACCCTGTAACTACAAGAAACAAGAGGGTAAGAAGCACCACTTTAATTTACGGCCCGCAATGTCATACTTACCCTGTAACTACAAGAAACAAGAGGGTAAGAAGCACCACTTTAATTTACGGCCCGCAATGTCATACTTACCCTGTAACTAAAAGAAACAAGAGTATATTTCCCCAGCATTTAAAAAAAAAAAAAAGTTGTAGTTTAACTTGCCTTGAAACAACTTAATCAGTGCACCTTTGCAATAAAAACAAATTAGCCTACTTTGTAAATGCACTGATATATAGGCTACCCCGTAATTTGAAAAAAGCCTTTATGTATTTGTATACACTATTATTACAAAAAGGTGTTTGTAGCCTACTCGCTAAATTGCTCCCAAAAGTAAGATTGTATTATAGTATAAGTACCCCGTAGTTCTAAAATACTTACAGTATAAATAATTTGCCTAAATATTTTTTTTTTTTCCTGGTTGTTACCCCTTTATTCCAAAACTTTACATTGTTCCCCTATATAATTACACGTACGTACTTTATAGGTACACTGTAATTACCGAAAGTTACACTGTAATTTAGTTTTAATTACGCAGTATTTTCCTGGTTGTTACCCCTTTATTCCCAAGACTTTACATATTGTTCCCCTATACTTACACATAAGTACTTTATAGGTACACTGTAATTACCGAAAGTTACACTGTAATTTCATTGTAATTACGCAGTACTTTCCGGGCTGTAATCTAAAGCGTTACCCAAAGATACAGTAAGCAATAATTATGCATCGCCAATCCTAGCTCTCTAATTATAGCAACTTCTTCATAATCACACTACACATATATGCAATAAAGGCATTGCATGTATCGTTAATGCTCCAGATTTTGATGATTGTGAATGACAACAACTTGCAATAACCAACAGTTTGACCGATTTTTTTATTTTGGGGGGTGAACTGTTCCTTTCATATCCTGAAAAGCACTATTTATTTTTATAATATATATAAATAAATGTATAATATATATAAATAAAATTTTTAATTAAACAAATGTGTTATTGGTGAAGAAGAAAAAAAAACAATTAGGCATATTGACAAAAACAGCCTATAACTTTAAATGTTTTGGCAAACCAGTGAAAACAGAAGGAGCATTATTACACAGTTGTTGTTTTTACCCTCAATAAAGCTGTTTACATTATTCGACAAAAAAAAAAAAATAAAGGAATGTGAGCAGACAAGGGGTCATGAATAATGACTCTTTGTCTTTCCACAGCCTTATCAGCAAGGTTCAAATACCCTTTTATAAATACCAATCTATTATTGTTAATGTAGATACTTTTATGTTTCAATTCCTTTTAAAAAAACAATATTGTGGGACTCACCAAGTAGCTTCACCTCTTTATTTATAAGACACCTGCACTTGTTTTTCCATCACAAGTTTTGACAGTTCATGGAGCACCGACTTTTCTCAAAGACGGTTTGTCATAGAAAATCTAAAAACCTATCTCTGTTTAAAACTTAATAGTGAATTGATTCATAAAGTAAATCCAGGTGGGGTGTCAGTATATGATAGAGCAAATAAACCAAGAAAAGAAGAGAAAAAAAAAACGTGTAGAAGAGCAAAGTCCAAAAGTAAAGTATGTTGCACTCTTTATATGGTGGAATTTAAATATCACAGATGCTCAACAGGTATTAAGTATCACTACAAGCAAATTCACAGTCATTGGTAAAGGTTTTTATGATAAGATATGACAGCAAAGTAGAAGCCTTAGCGTCTGCATTGTTTCTGAAGGTCAAAAACAGAGACTGACTTTTCCAATGCCCTCCTGAAGAATTGCAACAACCTGAAGCTTTTGCATTGTCAGCGAGGGCAAAATTGTGCCATTGAGTCACATTTATCCAAAGAAATGTATCCTGCGAGGCCACTTTATATGAAAATGAGCTGGTGTGGGTGTTACTGTTGATATTAAGGAACCCTCTTTTACTTTTACATTATATATATATATATATATATCACTCTGGAAAGAGGTCGATACGGATATATCATCAGATATCATCATCTCTTTCTGATGGTGGAAGTTCACACTGCAATAGGTTGTCCATCAAAACAGCCTGCCTCTCAAAATATTCATGACTCTGTGTTGCTCTGCAGTACTGGGCAAGTCGCCGAGGTGGAAGTGAACTCCTGGGGTGAAGCTGGACTATTACCATTCATTAAATTACAATTCATCAGCTAAAATGATGAGAGAATTAATTCATAAATGTGTGTGATTAAAGATCGCTCAGTACGGGGAGTTTAAACTGATGTGTGGTTTTGTATAGAACCTTTGTTCAGCCACAGAATACAAAATAAATAGGATAATTGACAATTCGCAGGGAGTTTGATTGACAGGTGATCTGACCAATCATACTTCACCATCCGCCATTTTGTCCGACAAAGCAGTCAGGAGAGTTAGTGGATTAACATGGGAGGATTTGAACTTGAAAAGCGAAAGAGTACACAAGAGTGTACTGACGTCTTTCCGCGGTTAAAACAACTTTCCTTCTTATGTTCATTCATGTTTATTTGATTCTATAAATTAACTAGAAGGAAGAGATGACGGGCAGCTTTAACTGATGTTCTACAGTGATCTGACAGACACATTAAAGAGCCACAAAACGGTATTTATTGTTTAAATTTCTTTTTAAAAAATGACTAAATTTGAAAGGTGAGACTTTGTTTAATATGTTTAATGTCAAAAGTAACCAAAAAGTAACCTGGTCTGTCCTGTCTGTCAGCGCGTTGTCAGTCTCCTCTCTGCTCCGCAATGTATTTTTCACTGCGTGAGAACATGGTGTGGCGTGAGAGCGGCGTAGTTTGTCGGATATAGCGACAGTAACTAAGGGGGGGCGGGTCTTTGCGAACGGTCAATTGCGACTTTTTATCTCACAATTCTGACTTTTTCTCCCAATTGCAAGTTTACATCTTGTAACTCTGACGTTTTATCTCAGAAATGAGTGATATAAAGTCGCAATTGCGTGTTATAAAGTCAGAATTGCATGATATTAAGTCGCAATTGGGTTTTATAAATTTAAAATTGTGAGATATACACTTTTTATTTATTTAGAATTGGACTTTTTAACTCACAATTGCAAGTTTATAACTCACAATTCTGAGAATACGAGATATAAAGTCACAATAGCGTGTTAAAACGTCAGAATTGCGAGATATAAACTTAGCAATTGTGAGAAAAAAAGTAATAATTGCTATCTTATTTCTCGCAATTGTGAATTTATATCTTGCAATTCTGACTTTATAAGACGCAAGTCTGACTTTAAGTGCAATTGTGAGTTTATATCTCGCAATTCTAAGAAATAAAGTGAGATAAAGAGTTGCAATTATCTTTTAAAAAAATGTATTCTGTGGCGGAAACAAGCTTCCATATTTGTGTGTCAATTGCATGAAATGTGTATATGGATATGCAACAAATACTATCAACCATGTTTAAAGTGTCTGCTAATTGGCCTTGCGATGCTACAGTTGCATGTTTACTCAAAGGCCTTGAAACCCTGCTACATTGATTCACCATTTTGGCAGTCATGTGCAGAAACACCTTCCCTGAAGCTCAAAACCAATACAAATCAATGAAGACTAAGCTGAATACAGTATCTTAAACCGATAGCTAGACAGTTACTAGACAGATGCCATTAATCTTAGCCTTTTCTTCCATTTGTTTCTTAATCTCACTCACACTCTCACGCATCTGGCTAGACAGAGTGAACTTGTTGGTCTTTAGCACCAGTAATCGACCAACCATCTGGAGCCCTGGAGGAAATCCCAGTGGGCCAATCCACCAGCAGCTTTACAAATAAAAAAAATATGTTACATAAATTTATTTATTTAATTCTGGCTCACCTCATTTGACCAAAGCATTTAATTTATCAGGGAAATGCATTCGGAGGGGCAGTTTAGAAGGCTAAAAAAGGCACTTATACTCAGGTTATGCCATGGGGACTTTAAGGGATAGTTCACCTCCAAATGCACCTCCATTTATTCACTCTCATGTCATTCCAAACCTGTTCGACTTGATTTCTTATGTGGAAAAGATAGTGTGTCTCAGTTGTCAATACAATTGGGGTCCAATCCCTCTTCTACAACATCTTTCCATTTAGCTCTGTAAAGGTAAAACAGTCATGTTAATTTTTTTTATTATTATTTAAAGTGACGTACAATGCATTGCTAGAGTTTTTTTTTTTTTGGACAATTTACATGATTTGTGCAGAATGTGTGATGAATTAGTGCATTGAGGTTTTTCAGTTAAGTGGTTAGGGGCATCACTCCAAAATGTACAATTTTTAAAAGACTAACACAAAATCACTGAAAAGCTAAATAATTTCTACATTAAATATATAATGCGCGCGAAGAAGAAGAAGAAGAAGAAGAAGAAGAAGAAGAAGAAGAAGAAGAAGAAGAAGAAGAAGAAGAAGAAGAAGAAGAAGAAGAAGAAGAAGAAGAAGAAAAAGTGAGTTTGGTCATCAAGCTGGATCAGTTCAGTCAAGTGCAGTTATTTTTGTCCATGAGCCCATTGAAGAGACGGACAGCCTTCGGGATGTAGCTGGCGAAAGATATGATGACGGGTAGTTCTTGTACATATGGACTTCCATCATCTGCCGGAAGGTAAAAACTGGTGTCCAGGATGTGTGCAGATCTGAGGAGATCTTTTGAACCTTATTTGAAGCTCTCATGGTGTAAAGCACCTCGACTGATGGTAGGTGGCAGCCAGTGACCTCAGTAGAGCAAGATACCTGCTGTGTCCTAGTCTTGGAGCGGAAACACCAAACAGTGATGGATGAGGTGAGGATGCTTTCAATGACTGCCCACCAGAACTGAGGATGGGAAAAGAGAGGTACCGCTCTGGTTGCCACGGAAAGAAAATACTCTGTTGGGCTTCTTTCTTTCTTTTTATTATGGTGGTGATGTTGTCATCCCAGGGAGTCATAAATTGTGGTCCCAATACATTTCAAAGAGGGATTTATATTCAGGGAGAGTGGCTTCGCTGGCTTTTCTTGAAATGCATTTTCTACATGGTCTTTTGTGTGCTCAGCAGCATATTGTTGGCAGAAACACCATGCTGTCGATAGATGGACTCATCATTGTTAGAGATGATGCCTACTATAATGAGATCATCTGAAAACTTGAATTACACTTGAAAGTATTGTACAACAATCATGTACAATCATGAAGGGAAAGTGAGTCGAGTAGCACCAGTGTTAGAGACAAGTGCATTGTGGTAGAGGCCGACCAGGCTGCAAATGTTTTTTCTTCCTCTCTGTTGCTTCCTGGAAATAGAAGATCCAGTAGCAGATGCAAGGAGATATCTTGAGTAATTCATTTTGTGGTGTCAGGGCATCAGATCTATAGTCATTCATGTAATCATGTCCCTTTTCTGGAATAGCACTGTGATGGGGAATTTAAAGCATGTATGTATTTTATGTAATGATAAGGAATAATTTATTGTAACAGGGAACACGGTAGATGTTCTAGCAACACCAATTGTCATGGGTTTGAATCCATGGAAAGCATGGACTGATGTGCACCTTGAATGCTTTAGATAAAAGTGTTAGCTAAATTTATAAATGTAATGAAGATTTCATGGTGTTTAGCTTCCTGAATGCGATGATAACTTTCTGCACTTTCACTTTAATTTTCTGGAAAAGTTCGCTCTGGCTGGTAAACACCTGGTTCGGGTGTTAACATGATAGGTAGTTGTGCACTGAGGCTCCACCTTCTTTGAAATTGTAATATTTTGGGGTTTATATCTTCAGCTCAGTCCGCCGAGGTCAGACATATGTAAAAACATAACTTTTTTTTAACTTCAGTTTTAACTCTAAAGCAGCTCTTCAGTCCATACTGAAGAGCTGCTTTAGAGTTGAAACTGAAGTTAAAATTCTAATTGAAAGTGACACTGTTTTTTCAAGTTTAATACTGTTAACCTGCAGGCGTTGAAGTAATCCATTGTATAAAGTGATATAGATTAAATAAATGTGACTTGACTGGAGTGAGAATTGCAGAGACATATCCACGTCACTATGATCAGATGCTTTATTAAAGGTGGAGTAAGTGGTATTTAAGAAAATGCTGTTTGACATTGTGGATATTTGAAATCAACCCAAACAAACACACCACTCTCTTCATTGCTCTGCCTCCAAAAATGACCCTACAATCGCAACCACCCTGCTCGAAGCCAGCCTCGAACCCCAAATGCCGGCACGCGAATCGTGTGCGCTAACAATGACGCTAAACACCGCATTCTCTAGTAATCGAACAATTCTCTAACAATCGTCAGCACGACTCTCACTAGCTGGCCTCTGTTATGCATGCAATCCAAGAGTGGATGTCTGTTTATCATAGCAGAAGGGCAACAAAATAATGCTTCACGAAAAATAAAGCGCAGATGATAAACGAAAGACAAGCACAAAAAAGTTAATGCACATTACACAACAGTAATTACAAACGAGAGATTTTTGTTAATTGCCAACAGCACAGCACAACAGCTCCAGACAAACAATGACACTTAAACCCAGTGTTACTCACGTGTGGAGCCGAATCAAAGCAAACTGTCTGTGTCTGTTTTCAGGCCTTCCCGCTTAGCTCTCTCCAGCACTGGGAAGCTTTTCTAATTTTAACGTGGTCAGAACCCTCCATTTTCCACTGATTGCTAATGCAGATTGGCTACACACGTTTGTTGTTTTGTTGCTGTTGCACGCTTGTGTTGGTCTGATTAACTTCCAAACAGCTTTTTTTTACAAATATCGCTTACCCCACCTTTAACTTTTGTTTTCTCGATGCTGTCATTTTTGTTGTGTATTTGTTTTGTTTTTGAGGAAAGCACGCATTTATGTGTAGCACGCATTTTTATATTCAAATAAATGCCATTCCCAGCAGTGTTTGGGGGCGGTATCAGGACGTTCACTAGCAGTATATCGCTGCAAAGGAATTTCTAACTTTTTACTCATAAGCGAAGAACAAAAAGTACTTTGCAGTGAGTATATCTTGTCCTTAAGAGCAAGGCCGTAGCTAGGGTATCTTGGGCCCCGGTTCAGGTTGACATGGGCTCTCCTCGGTTGAAAACACCTTCTGGGGAAGATTACGGGGGCCTTCCCTCCTCAGTTCCCTCTTTTGGGTTTGGGTAGGGTTTGTTGTGCATAAAACTGGTCCAGTATTTCCCCTTCCCGTGATGGGCAGATGATACATTTTTCCCCTCCCATTAGAAATATGTCTGAGCAGGGAACATCAGTTTCCATGTTCAGAATGTGAGTGGCCAGGTTGGCTTGTGCTGCTTGACGATTGCCTGAGGGGGATGTACACTCCAACATAAATAAATTAGTGGAACTCGCAGAGAGAGTTGAACAGTCTGCAGAGAATGGTTAAAAATTAAGTGCTAAAGCGTACACCTTCACCTTTTGTTTTCTTGCTGAACACTGAGTCATGGTCTACATGAAAGAGTTGAAAACCTTAAGGATGTCTATCCTCGTACAGTATGCAAAGAGTTCTCTCAGGATTGAAAGTTAGAAAGCCACAATCCCTGCAACACACCTCACAGTGTTGCCACTATCAGGAAAGTGCTGTTCTCCTGCTCCCTTTGTAACAACCTCTGTGCTTTTTCATTAGGACGGTGGAACTGAAACTCTCGCCTGGCGATCTCAACAGGCAATCCCATGGTTCCATGGAAGAAAGAAAATCGAATTGATGTGGAACCCGCATTCTGGCATATTATTTAACAGTGTATGGACTTACAGTGTACTTACACAAGCATGCACACAGTAGTATAAGGCAACTTTTTGGACTTAGTATGGGTTAAGGTTATTGGGTATAATACAACACGGAAATTCATGAAGAACAGGAATGTTTAATAAAGTGCTACTACTATCTGCAGTGAATGTAGATACATAAACACATTTTTTTCCTCTATGAATAGCTTGTATTTACTGTATATAAATAGCATGGCTCTGACTATGCCTATGTCATGCTTCATCATTGTGCATCATAGAGTGCTAATAAACTTCACCTGTGTGCCACACCAGTCTCGAGTCCCACCGAGGATCTCCGGAAGGATAAAAGGAGTGATGACAGTGAAGTACGAGAGAGGACCAGGCCTGGGACATTTATGTTGCAATTAACTATGTTTATAAGTGGCAGCCACTCACAGACGACAGCCGCATATAAACGCAACATAAATTACCCATGCCTGGTCCTGTTCTATTTCTTCACTGTCGTCATTCCTCTTTTTATCCTTCCGGAGCTCAGAAAGTAACATGATGAAGGGTTCAAGGTGTTACCCTGGCCTCCAAATTTCAAAAGATCTCATCAGAATTGAGCATTTATGGGATGATCTGGACCAACAAGTTTTATCCAGCGGCAAGCTACAGTCAAGAAAGCCACTTAACATACTATTATAAAGAAATAAGTTATAATCACAAAGTTCAGTTACTTGATTTAATAATTAATTGATTTGGTGCAAATGAAGAATGGTTCAAATTAAACACATAACATATAATAATAAATTCCTAATGATGTTCATGTTGCCTTTACTTATTGTATACTGTATCTTTAAGCAATTTAAACTTAAACCAAGACTCTTTTCATATATTTCAAGACCAGGGCACACCAATGTCAAGTAAAAATGAAGTGCAAAAATCTCTTGTCTCTTGACACCCAATCTCGTGTCTCGTCTCGTTTCGTGAGCTAAGCATCTCGTCACACCCCTTCCTTAAAATCATACATGGTTTTTTTTGTTTCTTCTGTGGAACACAAAATGCTTTATATGCTAAAATACAGAATTCGAGTTTCTCATGCAAAGATATAAAGATATCTTCAGAATATTAGAAAGAATCATTTTCTTATGCATTTATAGGGATTTTTGTCCTTTCATATCTTGACATTCCCCAGTTCTCATCCACTTTTATTGTAAGGACAAGAACAGCTCAGGCTTCCCTCACATTTAATAGAAGAGAGAGCAACAAATGTGTTTGGAACAACATGAGGGTGAATAAATGATGACATAAGTTTCATTGTTGGGTGAACTACTTTAAGACAGCTTTGGGATTGGTGTATGAAACCAACATACACTATTCCTGCTAGAGAAGAATGTTCGTTTAATGGGTTTTGACTCCTTAAAGTTACTGAGATACCGCCCTTTTGACAACTTTCCTGTCTGACAACTAGCCAGTCTCCCCATATAGCTTAAACATGTCTATCACTTTGACAGACTGAAGTCACTAGGACTCCCTGTGAAGCAGTCAGACAGTGCTGGATATTTCTGTACATTGTGCTATGACATTATATCATTATATATTATTTTTTTAAGACAAACACAATTATTGGATGTTTCAGTAGACACATTATGGCTAGTGTTTTCTGTGCTACAGACCACCTTCTATTGTCAGTGTTCAGTTCAATTACAGCAGGTGTCCATAATGCCATCTAGTCCTGACAAGCAGCCAGGCAGTGTTCTGCCTTCTGTGGGAATTCAATAATTAAACCATCTGTTTTATTCAAAGCTTCAGGTGTGTTGACGTTGATCAATCACAACACTACAGTTTGCTGAAAAGACCGGCTTGTACAAGCATGAATTTCCATGCTGGTCCAAGCTAAAGCTTACTGGTGGTCAACCAGCATGACCAATTCAGGGAAGCCTTGCTGGTTAAGCTATTTGTGATTTTATGAATCTTTAATTTTAGCAGTTGCCCTGAAGTTTACCGTTGCTGGGGAAAATTGCCTAGTCCCTGCTTAGTCCCTTCATTAATCGGGGTAGAATGAGACACGGGACCTTCTGGCCAACAGACAAGCTGCCTGGGCCACAAATTGCTGACACTGTTCCATGACACTGGCATTTAATCTGCCAGCGTGACGCCCGGCACCAGATCTATCCCTCCCGACACAAGATGTCCATTAGCTTCCCATGCCCTTAAGGTAAAATGACAGCAGTCGTGAAAAGCTAATGCAAGATGCCAAAGTCAAGGTAATTTATGTGTGTTACTCACTTATCCTTTAAGCTTGAGAGCTTTCAGCCCAATAACATTTTCCCAACTAAAATCACACGCCGGGGAAGATGCAGTAGAGAGTTGAGGTAACATATTCAGTGATCGGTTATCAACCGATGTTATAAAACACCACCCAGAGAAGGGGTTTGAAACAACATTACTTAGAACATGGGGATCTAAAAAAGAAAGACTCATTGTTTACATTTGTTGTTGAAACATTACGTCACGCATTGTATATTACCGTCTTATTAAATAAAGCTGTGGATGGCATCAAGTTTCCTTCAGCTGAACAAATCTAAATTTGAAGTTGTGATTTTTGGCCCACAAAAGCTAGCAAATCAGATTGCACTTGACTTGGGCCCTTTGGCCTCTAACGTTAATACTCAGGTGAGGAACCTTGGTGTGACTTTTGATTTCAAACTAACATTTGATAAACAAGTAAATGCTGTGTTTAAGGGCAGCTTTTTTCAATTGAGGGGCATTGCCAAATTGAAAGGCTTCCTGTCTTTCAAAGATATGGAAACTGTGATCCATGCATTCATTTCGTCCAGATTGGATTACTGTAATTCTCTGTATTTGGGGTTGTCTAAGAAGTTGCTTTCACGGCTGCAACTGCTGCAGAATGCTGCGGCCAGAATGTTGACTGGCACCAGGAAATGTTCCAGTATCTCTCCGATGCTGGCTACTTTGCACTGGCTTCCTGTTGAGTATAGGGTGCAATTCAATGTCCTTTTAATGGTTTTTAAAGGTATACATGGGCTTGCCCCTATATATATATATATATATATATATATATATATATATATATATATATATATATATATATATATATATAGTTTGTTACAACATCATGTTGCTGCTAGACCACTAAGATCCTCACAAAGCTTTATTTTAAATGTTCCAAAATCTTGGTTAAAAACTAAGGGAAATTGTGCCTTTACGGTAGCAGCACCGCTTCTTTGGAATAGTCTCACATTGCACATTAAACCCTGTAATTCCGTTGAGTGTTTTAAATCTAGGTTGAAGACCTATCTCTTCTTTGCTGCTTTGAACTGTTCTTGGCTACATGTGGTTTCATTTAGTGTTCTGTTTTGTTTTATGGTGTATTTGTCTATATGTTTTGTACAGTTGGGTCTGTAAAGCACTTTGGTCAACTCGTGTTGTTTTTAAATGTGCTTTAGAAATAATAATGATTGATGATTGATTGATTGATTATTAGAGTCTGACTTTTTGGAGACATGGTCTAGGTTAATCTACAAATAAAACAATTCCCTGTTTATTAATTCGATCTGAACCTTGTATGGAATGCACAAGATAATTTGCAGAATGGGCTGTGAAGCACCACAAAAATGCACCATGCAAACCTGCCGTTAATTGTAAGACTCACAGGAATTTGACGTTATTCATGTCAGATTAGTTTTGAATAGGAGCAGAGAAAACGATTTATTTCAATCTCTTCATCATACAAAGTTGTCGTATCACACTATCTATCTATCTATCTATCTATCTATCTATCTATCTATCTATCTATCTATCTATCTATCTATCTCCATCCATCCATCCATGCTTCATTCTTCCTTTCACAGGCATTCATTAACATGCATTTGATATGCTGAAAAACTCCAGGAATTCTGTCATTACTCTTTTGTAATTACTGAATGCGTGCATTGTGACAAGCTAACATGACTGCCTTAGAGGCACTATTATAGATGTGGTCACTAATTAAACATAAAAACGGTGACAATGTGCTGCCGTTAGGACCATTAGTGGGTATCAGAGGGCCTCTTTCTCTCGAAAACTGATTAATTAAAATCCAAAACTCCAGATAATTGGCATCAGAGTTGGTGCAGTTAACACCTTAGTCTAACAGCTGCTGAGACAATTAATCCAACCGAGTTCATTTTAAACACATTGTATATTTTGTCGTGACCAAAAAGTATCATGGCTGCATAGATATTGTATGCATAGCGAATTATTAAACTGTTTGTTATTGACTTGTGTATGAAATCTGTAGTTGTTTGGTGTCGTTACAGTTTATTTTGTTTCCAGTAGATGGGCAAGTGAAATCTGTTTCAGAGAGTGCTGAGAAGTTTGAAGTGAGGACCTTCTTGATTTTGTTGCTTAGAGGAAACGCGTTTTGGTAGAGTGGTTTCTCATGTGAATGTATGCCTTCTGTCAGTGCAGGTAGACCTCTCCAAAATCAAGCTGAGGCAAAGTGGTGATTCCCGCATGGATGAAACAAAATCACTGCAGTTGGGCGCAGTCCTTATACAGCCACTGAGCAATTCCATTACAGGCTTATCAGAGAGTTCCTGCACTCAAATCCCCAAATCTCTGGTGAGGAAAATAAAGAGAAAAAGTTACAACTGTGATGTTGACAACAGCCTTTATTTGATCAATTGTTCAAGTGTCAAACTTTGAATAATAAAAAATTAAGCAAATACAATAAAATAAAATAAAAACGACACTTGTGGCTCATCTTACACGGCGACTAGGAAGTTTGAATCTAATTTAGCTTTCCACTTTTTTCAAGTGATATGTTTTCTTCAGAAATTAGTGCCATCATTTGTGAGGATTCTCTGCTTTATTAATGTCTGCTGCTTTAAACAGCCTTGGAATTGTAAAGGCTATATTTACTCTTTGCAGGCAGACTGTCCTTGAAGGACTATGGTGGTCGTGATCAGAATTGAAAGGTTTCTTTGAGAGAAAGAAGGAAGAGAGGATGAAAAAGTATTTTTTCAGAATTGTTTCTTGTTTTGAAGGTACAGACAACACCGGGCCAGTTACATGAAATGTGTTCAGTTACGACACATGAGGAACATATACTGCATGTTCAGTGTTGTTTGAACACTCCCATAGATTCTTAATACATTTTTCTTTCACCCATAAGCATATTTTTATAGCATCATTTATTAATTTTTTTGAAAACACCATTCCAAATGTAACAAATGATTCCACTCTCATTACAATTGTAAATGAGTATTAAACTGAATTTAAGCCGTAAATCCACCCTTAGGCATTTTGTGCTCAATGCAGGATTGGGTCGCGAGGTCAAGGAAATACACATACTCAGAAATCTAATTCCATGTCTTCTAGCACACCACACTCAAAATAGCATTTGTGAGTCAAACCACTAGAATAAGAGAAAACACAACATAACAAAGATAAAGACGCCCGTTTTTTTTTTTGTTTTTTGTTTTTTAACTTTCTTAAGTGTGTAATGTTTGAGCATGAAAAAGGTCTGCAGAGTTACAAAGCCACTCCAAAGGGAGTTATTTTCTATATGAGTGCGCACTGTTTCTGAACTCCCTCATATGCCTTGATTGTAGTCTGTATCTTCTTCTGAAAAATGTACACGTCACAATATTCCACATTTAAATCATTTTCATCCGAGGCATACACAAAAAAGTGGTCGAGGCCTGGTTGAGTAGCATTAGTTTTAAGTGTGTTCGACTTGAAGCAGCGCTGCACAGACTGATCTCATGAAATCAAAGTACCGCAAGAGTGATTACAAAAGTGTATGGAGCTATCATACATTTATTGGTATGTGCAGCACCGCTTCAAGTCAAACACTCGGTGTGTTGAAACTCGCAATTACAGTGATGGGTGTGACTAAAAAAAAAAAAAACACTCAAAGCGATTTACCAATCTCAACACACTGGTCAAACCGACCAATCAGAGCACATTACGCATTCCAGAAGGAGGGGCTTTCAAAGAGACAGGAACTAAACTGGGGTGTGTTTCCCGAAAGCATCGTTCACCAACTATGTCCGCAAGTTCCGTCGTTATCAGCATTGTTCAACGAGTCCGTGTTTCGAAAAAACATAGTTGTAACGAACATTCGCAAACAGCATCGCAAAGTTGGAGCGACAGCTCTAGACCTGTGGTTAGAAGCATAACTTAATAAATCCTTTTCTTGAACCAAATAATCAAGCTGACAATCTGTATATTTTATTTATAATACATACAAATGTCATTTGCGTCTTTTAGTTTGTCAAGAGATTTAAAGCACCGTTTTTGAATACTGCGCAAGTGCGTAATGTTATGTGCTGTAGTATGTAAGAAAGAGCCTATAAATTAATCTGGAAATAAAGCAAGATAACTGAAAAATGAGAAACAATCCTCAGATGACATGTCCTAATTTATAGCAAAACATCTAGCATTAATTCGGTCAAATCAATCAAAACTTTGTTAAAGGGCATCGTTTATCGTTTATGTTACTATGTTAAAAAGATATATTATCATATGCTACACATATACACTACACGCTACACTACACAAATTCATTGCTAACATAAAAAAAGCACACCACCTTGTGATAGATATGTCTTATATGCACCAAACGGTCATGAAACATTTGATCAAGAGAAAATTACTGGCTCAAAATATTTATTTTCACCAGAGGACAAAGCTGAAAGAAAGAAAGAAAGAAAGAAAGAAAGAAAGAAAGAAAGAAAGAAAGAAAGAAAGAAAGAAAGAAAGAAAGAAAGAAAGAAAGAAAGAAAGAAAGAAGCATGAGGCAGTGCATAAAGGGAGGGCTCTTCACAATCAAAACTAATGGCCTTTTCCATCTCCCTGACTGCTGCTCGTCCTGCAGAAAACTCATATCAGCCACACGTGAGACAAATCTTAATCTCCTCTGACATCTCTGAAAGGGAAAGAAGGAAGTTGTTTTCATCGGCTCTATGAACCAGTGTAACAGGCTGTGGATTCTAACATAGTGGAACAGCAGAGGTAATGATCTGAATGCAGCATGCAAGACTGCTCTGGCCAAACACAACTTTGAGTATGTAATCAAACGTGACGGCAAACAAGAGAGATGTTTATAAGAATCATAATACTCTGTTTTCTGATTTGATGTAGACTTATTAAGATGCATACTGCATATGTTGCTTTTTTTTTTTTTTTTACCAAAGTCAGTTAAAATTGATAGAATTTGAAATACAATAGTGCATCTCAAGTGATTCCACATGGACTTATAATACCTTTTTTATGTTAAGGTTTTTTTGATTTGGTGTTGAAGGTTATGCAGTTGCACAACTCTTTTGAGTGTACTCTAACATGCTTTTCATTTAGAGTTGTTTGCCTTTTGGAAAATGCTGAATATACAGACATTCAATAGGCCTACTATACAATATTCAGTACACTATATTTGCAGTGCACACAGCATACAATTTATTCACCTTACTGATGTAAGTTGTGATTACTATACTTTTTTACATAATCGTAAAATGTGTTTACTTTGTTACAATATACTTTTTTTTCTGTAACTGCATGCATTTTTATGTAGTGTCTAATAAATGATGCGTAGGCTTTATACATTGATTGATGTGTGTATGATCTGAAAGCATTATTTGATTTTGAGCACATGTAAAATGGTTCTGAGACGATTGTTTGATTTTGCAAAGAGTCAGATGTTCCCTGAATGTAGTGTGAAAATGTTGTTTTGTGTTTAAGGTTTGAGAAAGTGGGTTGATGGGTTTTGAGTAATGCGTTTAAGCAATCCGGAAAAAATTAATAACAGCTTCGGTGCACTCGATGTGACATATTTACCTAACAATTAGCAAAATGTTCGCTCAAACTATTTGAAGGCCAGACATAAATAAGGCGTATTAGAAAAACTTAAATTAAAGGCTGGTGTCTTTTGTAAAGATTATTTTCACATTAATGTTTTAGATGCTTGTATTCAAAGCAAATTGAATTGCTTTTGCATTCCATGGGAATCAAACCAATGACCTTGGCATGGTCTGTGTCATGCTCCACAGTCTGAACCACAAGATATGCAGAGATACAACACTATTTGATTTCCCAAATTATAATTCCTCTGACAATAGGAATAATAGTAGCCATTTCCTCTTTGCGTCTGGACAGGTCACATTTCTTGATACCAAACAGGTGTTCTTGACATGTTGATGTGGGCTACCATGTGTAACAAATTTGACTTTGTTTACCAATATGATTCAGACCATGTTTATAACTTGTGCTTATAACCAGGTTTATAACCACAGTGGCCAGATGTGGCAGTAAGAATCAGATTCATGTTGGCTGTAAGTCAGTGAAATGCATCTGTCTATGGCAAGACACAACTGTTGCTTTGGCATGAACAAGAAGAGAGCAAAAAAACATTGGCCAGCATATGAATTAAGGAAGTGTTTTTTACTGAACACCCTCCGTGTTTAGTAGCTCAAGTGTCAGAGATGGACATAGTTATCTGGTATCTTACATTGTATACAGTGGTTGAAAAAAAGTATTTGGATGCTTTTTAGGCATATACTTAAAATTGACTGAAATCTGTTAAAAGAAATAACAAAAATATCAAAGTGCCATTGTTTTTTTATGGCTGGGAAAGGGTTTGTTCTGAGAAAATAACAGCAGGTACTTGCAGATGCCAACTCGTTTTCGTTGGCAAATATGGTGGCATCTGTATTTCCGGCACTATAGTTTATTTTTTATTGATTGTGCAAAGAGTTGCTCTTATAATTTGCAAACTTTCCTTCAACTTTTAATTGTTTTGTTGAATTTGGAACATGCATCATTTCAAGTGAATGATTTCTTCCTTTATAATAAAATAATGGATTAATGCCAGCACCAACTTTGCACAATCCAGTAGATGCAATATTTTAGATGACTAGGCCCATAATCTTGGCACACTTGCAATTTTCAGCACTCTTAGTCCAGATCTCCTTCAGCCAGGTCACTAGCAGATTGGAGTCATTGTTGTAATGGTGTTGATGCATTAGTTTGTAGCACCAACGCATTGAGTGATCCATCATGTTTGTCACTAGACTGATTACTGAATTTGCTTGTGCTTCCTGGAGGATCAGTCCCCTTCCCAAGAGGTCAAAATTTACCATAATCATCTTTTGTTAGACCAGATATATGGAGAGTTCAGATTAATGGCTGTCCACCATAACGATTTTGCCCATTAATGTAGAATTGCGCTAATGCTCCAAATGGTGACAAGAGTTGCCTGCCACCTTCAATTTGGAAAAGTAAGGGACATATACCCAAAAACCCTAGAGGACAAATATGCGTCCTTAGACAAACAGTGCTGTTTGCCTTGTACTCATTGACAGGGACAGGACTGACCCACTGATGGTCCGTCTCCCATTCAAACCTGTATCTCGAAAAGCCTCTAGCATTTCTCAGACTTGAATTGGAACTATATTTTCTATGTGCAGAATGAGATATAGACAGAGAAAACCATGAGCATAAAAAAAGTGTATTTCTAGTCTTTCGAACAGCTAAAGTTCATCTATTTATTTATTTGATGCCATTAATGTAATCTTTAGCAGGTGATTTTTAACACTTGATTATTATTTTTTGTAGCCTCTTTAATAAGAGTTATACATACAGTAAAATGCATTACTCGAATAAGTTGGATTAGATAATATATTAATTAAAATAATTTTAAAAAAAAACTTACAAGGAGGTTTACATAACTGAAGAAAGCCAACTCTTAAGGTCGAAGAGAGAAAAAAGGACACTGAACACTAAAGGAAGTAAAACACCAACATTTACATTTACGCATTTGGCAGACGCTTTTATCCAAAGCGACTTACATTGCAATTTCAATGTTTTTTTACAAACCATTATTACATTCTTATCAGTTCTTGCTTTCCCTGGGAATCGAACCCATGACCTTGGCGTTGTAAGCGCCAACGCTCTACTGTTTGTAACGCAGTTCTTGATTTCCCTGGGAATCGAACCCATGACCTTGGCATTGCAAGCGCCAACGCTCTACTGTTTGAATCCGAAAAACTAATCCTGGTTTTAGTGATTTCATTTCATGTCACGAAACAGGCAAGAAGCAATGTATTATAATTTTCCAATTAACTTGGGATAACCGAAATAATTGTCAACCTTTTAAGGGCCCTACAAAATAACCTTTTAAGGGCCCTCACATCTAGAAAATAACATGACATACAGTATAAGCTATTTTTGTTGCTTGCAAATAATTGTAATTATTCCAAATGCAGAGATGCTTTAAAATGGTGTTGATATCTTGCTGACTAGCCAAACCCTAAGCCCTTGGTCACTACGAGTGCCACATTAAAGTGAACTCACCAAATTTCCCTGATGTATTGACTATTGATTATATTATTTTTTAAAAACAAGTCAATAACTAAGGTGAAAAATAAAGCAAGATAAGTGAAATTAATTTGAGATGCTTAGTTTCCCTAAATTCAACTGTAAGCGTGAGTAACATTATGAGTAGCTGTGTCAGTGTTGGCAAAAAGGGGTATTGGGCTTCTGAGCCCCTGAGCAATTAACAAAGTTATATGCTCCGATGAGTCATCTTTCTCTCCATTACCTATGTCCAAATGGGTTTACTTTTACAGAAAACCAAGCATGCCTTCAAATCACATGCCAACTGTAAAACATGGTGGGGCATCTGTAATGGAGTGGGCAGCTATCCTGTAGGAGTCATCAGGTGAGATGTTTTGCTCTAATGGCCAGGGGAATATTAGACATTTTCCAGGAACATGAGCAGATAATGTTTCAGTATTTCAGGAATTAAAATGCTTCATGCACACAGCTAAATCCAAAAGCTTTCATGAAGAGCAGTATGAAGTCAATGGACTTCTATAGCAATAACAGGAGTGGTATACCTATATTGGTAGTTTTTTTTTTTTCTCCAAAAGAGAATCTGACAGCTTCCTTCTTGAAGAGCGTTCTTGTTTTTAGTCATTGGCCTTGAGCTCATCTATATGCTAATGTACAACAAAATTGCAGATATAAATGTTAAACTGCACAGCACTTCTCTGGCATTACAGGCCGAAAACTAAAGACTAGTTGCCATTTAAAACAAAAGGACAAGCCTATCCATATTTCCAACCATAACTTCCTATTACAACAGGAAATACACCAAAATAATTATTATAATAATACATATTTATATATGTTTTTTTTTTTTTATCTTGTCAAGAGCGATAATAGCAAAATAATATTTTACCGTTTTACAAGAACATCAGAAGGTCCATGTGAATGCCTGAGATATTGCCATATTCTTTTGTTTTATTCCTGTATCTTTTTACATGGGCATCTTGCGTAGTTATCACCTCTCTATTTACGATAATTATCAAAAGCAAGAGTTCGGTGATCACTCATGTTGCAGTGATATTAAAGATGCATTTGCTCTTAACACTCTTTACTAACTAAAGGCTATTACTGGCTCTAAAAATCAAAAGCTTCCTTGTGGATAAATGGCACAAGAAAAGGTCATTGGAAATTAAAAAATGAAGCATTTATATCTCTTCAACAAATCACTCTTTTTTTTTTTTTTTATAATCCAATGCGTTAACAGTAACACCCAATAGCCACACTTCACGTGGTGGTGATGACAAGTATGATTAAGTTACAACTGATTTACATGCATTTGTAATTTATTTGCATCCAAAATAAATAAATAAATCCCTTGTCCTATCACATTAGGTTTCTGTTTGTACCTAGTCTGTTAGAAGGTTACATGACACCATTTTCAGCAAAAAAAAGGGGGCCTGAAAATGCAAACTTTTGAAAACGGGTTTGAAAAGTGCAAGTTTTTGAAAACAATCTTTATCGTCTCTGTGTACACTACAAAATCATGCATTTGTGAAACCGGTGATGTCATGCAGATGAGTATTATGTGTTCAGTCCTGGCGCGTATTGTTTCTTTACAAAGTGGCATCTCCAACTATTGGCCTGGTATGAATAATATAGCATTTTTAGTTGTTTCTGTGGATCCCTGTCAACGGGGATTGTTTTGACAACGTTGTCGTCTGTATGCAAAACTTTAAAAAAATGCAAAAGGAAAAACTTTCCTTTTTTTAGTACACAGTTGTTGTGTATTTTCTTTGTCCCAGTTCATTGGTTGCTATGGTTACTCATTTGGCTGTTCATTAATCACACCTGTTCCTTGTTTTCTCCCTCCCCTAAGTCTGTGTACAAATAGCCCTCATTTTCAGATGATCTTTTTCCGTTCTTATCGAGGTTTAGTTGGTTGTTACACCTGTTTTTTCCTGCATGTTTATTTTGTTTGTATTGTTCATAAAAGTGACTTCTAAGATTATAGCCTGCCTGAACTACACCATTTGCTGCAACTGACTATGACAGGCCACCAATACTGCATTACATTTACATTTTACATTTATTCATTTAGCTGACGCTTTTATCCAAAGCGACTTACAATTGCTATACATGTCACAGGACGCACGCCTCTGGAGCAACTAGGGGTTAAGTGTCTTGCTCAGGGACACATTGGTGTCTCACAGTGGATTCGAACCCGGGTCTCTCACACCAAAGGCATGTGTCTTATCCATTGCGCCATCACCACCCCCATTAAGATAATGTCCCTCAAAAATGAGTGGATCATGGTCTACACTTCATCCTAATCACATCTGTGGTCAAGCAAGCCGCCTCCATGTGCCACGGCCAGCCTGACTCTGGTTCCAGACTATGAATCAACCAACTTGAGACAAGCAAGACTTATGAAAAGGCATTACCGACCCCAATATCCTTGCAAGGGATGTAACAAGTCTGGAGGCGGCAAACAGACCTGATTAATACTGCTTTCTCAAGTCTCCCTTAATAAATTCTCTCCATCATCATGAAAGGCTAGCCACAGTATATATACAGCCATTTGCAAATCTCATTCATTTTATCCGTTCACAGTGAGGAGAAGCAAACAGCAAGCCAACTGGCCTCTTTTTCTGGGGCAACAGTTCTACTTACGGCCCCCCTCCACTAATATAACGCTAATGCCATTAGCCAGCCGGAAAAGGAGAACAAATGTGCGTTCTGCAGCAAGGGAAGGCAAAATTGATGAAAATGAACCGCCCTGTTTCCCAACAGAATGGTAAGAAATTTGATATTAGCGTTTTCAGGACTTTTTCATTACAAAGGCCAGTATAGGCATCAGAACCAACATGTGTGTGAGTTTGTAAGATGCAAGAGCCTATGTTGTTTTATAAGATTCGGTTTCAAGTTTGTAAGATCCTCAAACTCATGTCATCACTGTCTTTTCTGCATTACCCTAATTTGAGGAGCTTTTTGCAGCAGTGTTTCATTCTGTAACCTTTAGAGCAAAGGTCTACATGCGGCCCAAATCAAGATCCAAGGTTAGTTTAATCTGGACTGCAAGACATAGTCTTGCAGTCCAGATGAAACCAACCTAGGATCTTGATTTGGATCTTGATTTGATTATACTAATATATTATATTAGTATAAATATAAAAACATTGGGACACACCTTATATTAGGTGTCTTTAAATACTTATTTTCTTCATGTTGTATTATAAAACACGGTTACAATTTATGGTCACACTTTATTTTAAGGTGTCTGTGTTACAGTGTCCTACAATGTTTTATACATGTAAGTACCGAGTTATATTAAGCAACTACATGTACTTACTATAGGGTTAGGGTAGGATTAGGATTTGGTTGAGGGTTAGTTACATGTAATTATGCATAATTTGTTGTTATTACTTTTGTAAGCACATGTAACATATGTAACAAGGACACTGTAAAATAAAGTGTTACCCAATTTATTTTAAGGTGTCTTTGTTACAATGTAATTATACATTTAAGTACTGAGTAACATTAAGGAACTACATGTACTTGTATAGGGTTAGGATTAGAGTTTGGTTTGGGGTTGCATGTAATTATGCATAATTTATAGATATTAATATAGGAACTACATTTAACATATGTAACAATGACACTGTAAAATAAATTGTTTCTGAACAATCTAAAAACATGTATGCAGGGCTGTAGTACTCGAGTCCAGACGAGACCGTTTTTCTATGGTCTCGGACTCGCTAGTATTCGAAACCGAAACTCAGCGTATCCCTCACATACATGAGAAATATATCTAGAAAGCTTGAAATGTCTTCAAACGAAACAATTCAAAACAAAAAGAAATAGGCTACTCTCTGTTTATGTAATCCATTATGTTCGTTGGCGCGTTCACTACGGAGATGGTGATCGTCACCTTCATCTTTGCAGCCGACAATGACACAGAAAACAATTTATTAATAAAAATCAATGCATGCGTGTCACCGGAATTACAAATGCACATCTTGCTTGTCGCATGCACACATATTATGTTGAAATAACGAGATATGTTGAAATAACATTATTATTAATAATAAATAAGTTATGAATATTTGATTGAATGCTGAATATTGTGCTTGTTCAATTTAATAAAAATGAAAACGGTACAAATGCTTTGTACGGTTAAGTATACTGTGAAAAATGGTTCTTATGAATTTCTTAAACAACTTCCTGATGAATTTATTTTAAAATTCTGCAGTTTGTTCTCAAAAAAAAAAAAAAAAAAGTATGTTAAATTACAACGTGTTCATTGTTGTTTGACCAAACTTTAATGTTTTCTGAAAATACATGTATTTCCTATTAACCCACATCCAAATAACAATATAATATGATACAATATTTTTTTCAGGGAAGGCAAAAACAAACCATAGGGGTATACTCACTGGTCACTTCTTTTCTACACTACTGTACATCTTCTGGAGTGAAGCTATATTGTCATTTAGTTGCTCAAATGCTCAGTGCTAGTACCTAGCAGCTGTAATAGTAGTGGGTTGGTGTTTGTATATCAGTTCTAACACTGCTATGAGGTATCACCATATGTCATCCTTCTGTTTTCTTTAGATTAGAAGATTATATGATATCAAGGGGAATGTCTTAAAAAGCCTGGTTGTTGTGACACTGTTGTGACTTGCTTGTAGATCAACAACTAATAACCCAAAATGATTGTCTTGATAATGTCATGCATAAGACTTTTTTTTCCTGTCGTGGATTCGGTCTTAACTCGTACTCGGACCTCTTTGGACTTGGTCTTGACTTGGACTAGACTAGTCCTGGTCTTGGACTCGACAAATGTGGTCTTGACTACAGCCCTACTTGTATGTACACAATAAGTGCATTGTATCAAAGTATTCATTTTAATGTTAGTACATAGTAGTTAAAGACATGTCCCACTTTATAAAGCATATTTTCTATAGAGAAACTGAAGCAGCACATACCACGATCAAGTGTGTTTTATATCATTTGGAACCAGTGAATCAGTTCAGTGTGTCTGAAAAGGCCTGATGAATGCCATGATAATGGCACAGTGAGATGCCTTTAGTGTAGTTTTTCTCTTGTGTTGGTCCATTCCCGCTGGCTCACTTATAAATAGAACAGCAGTTCAGAGTGATTGTTAGTATACTTATAAAAGGAGACACTAATTATGCTAATCTGATGTGTTTTTATTTAATTTTTAATTTTTATTCTCAACAAGGCTGCATTTATTTGATCAAAAATACAGTAAAGACAGCAATATTGTGCAGCAAAAACTGTTATTACTACTGTATTTAAAACACCCGTTTTCTATTTTAATATATTATCAAATCTAATTTATTCCTGTGATGGCAAAGCTGAATTGTAAGCATCATTACTCCAGTCTTCAGTGTCACGTGATGCTTCAGAAATCTGAAATATGCAGATTTTCTGACATTTCTTATTATTATCAATATTGGAAATGGCTTGATATTTTATTTGTGGATACATTTCTTTGATGAATAGAAATTTCAAAAGAATATTTAATTTTTATAGAACAGAATATTTTGTCTTACTGACACTGTTGATGAATATACTGCATTTAATAAACTGATTAAAGTGATATTTAATCTGGTCTCTAAGGGATTTTGTTCTCTATAAAGATGCTTTGGAATAATAGCCTTTGTATTTGTGGATTTCTTTTTTTTTCTTTTTTATTTTTTTATTATATTAAAATATATTTTGCTACTGGACAAAAAATGTAAAATACGTCTGACTATTATGGCTGCCAACTTAAACACTGCCAATAGTCCTGAACTGCACATTGCTTTAGTTATTTACATTATATGTTTTTATTATGTGTGTATTGTGGGAAGTTTCAGGGAGCAAACATTTCACTGGAAGGATTTTGCGATTTGAGACAGCCCTTGAAATGGTCGAATCCCTCATCAGTGTCCTGACTGCTGAATTAGGGAGCTGATTGAGATGCACCCTATGTCTCCCTCATCGTCACACCCAATTCAAGTCTTGGAGTTTTTACTAATGAGCTGATGAGTTCAAGTGTGTTAGATGGGGGAGACATACAAAATGTGCAGTGGTGCGGACAGGTTTGAGAAGCACTGCTGTAGACAAACATTTGCACCTTTAACACTGTTTATATAGTGTATGGCACAAAATATAGGACGCCACTTTAAATAAACCAAGTAATGTTTTGAAAGAGAGTTTACATTTCTCGAGAAATCAACCTACAAATGTCTTGTCTCTGTATATTAAACTGGGATAAAAGAAAGTATTTTAACACTGAAAAAAAAATTACACACATCAACTTTAAAATAGAGAATCAGCTACAGGCAAGACGAGACAACTGAACAGTCAAGTTGCTAACTCATTTTCAAAGATATTATTACAAGGCAAGAAGCGTAGACACTCAATATACACTTAAAAGATGCTTCCCGTTGTCATTCGTCTATGAGAACAGATTGAATTTAAAACTCGGTCTATGTCTCTCATACTTCAAAGCACAACAAATTGCCTAAGTGAGCATCTCGCCTAAACAACAAGCATTAAGAAGAGCAGAGGAGGCTGACAGCACTTTCACTACATCACAGAGTCAGAGTTCGTTTGCCACAGGAATGCTAGAGGATAGGCTTGACACACTTATTGTACCATAATCTACATGCCATCTTTGATTAAGTCTTTTTCCCTCGGCTCTTAAATTGAGACTGGGATGTTGGCCTGTACGTACCGCCCTCCACTGAGTCTTTGAAAACGATGTCGATTGCAGAAAAGGCATCATAAATTATGAAATGCCTGTCTGAATACTATATGAGAATCGCAACACGTTACTTGGCGCTCTGCGTTCAGAGGTTTGGATGAGCGATACGCTGTAATCGGGTGAAAGCGTGAGTTTAGAGGGAGTGAGGTATGCTGAAGGGAATGCAAGCGCACACCTCGTGCCTGAGCACTTCACATGTGGATGGCAGAAGCATCCGTGTGGAAACTGAGTAAATAACTAGAGATTTACCTCTTTAAACAAATTGAATTCAAGATGCACTGCAAACACTTCACTGGTCAAATGTGAAGGAAGGATTTTTGGAGTGTTTAATTTGCACAAATATGAAAATACTGTCATCATTTACTCACCCTCGTGTTGTTTTTTAAACATGTAAAATGCTGAAGAATGAATTGGCCGCTCTTTTCCCATATAATGAAAGTGAAAGGCATCTAGGCTATTGAGATACAAAAATAAATGTAATCTAAAGAGGAATACTCAATGTTATTTTTCAACTAGACAATGCTCATGCCCAAATTGCAAAGACAACCAGGATGTGGCTTGAAAACAAGTCCATCAGGCTCATGTTTTGGCCCTGTCAGAGTCCAGATTTAAACCCAATCGTGAATATTTGGTATCATATTAAGGGTGTACCCACACTTGGCACGGTTGTCTTGCACCGTGCCCTGGTGCGATTGTCAACTGTGCATTTTTCAACTAATCATGAACTATTTGAAGCCTTTAACATTGAGCGGAACAACACTGACTCACTCACACCAGTTAAGAGATTCACTGGTTGATGATCACGCGTTGACCTGATTGGTTACAAGGTAGTTTGTGACGTCAGAAACATCAGCGATTTCAAACCACATTTTTGAGACTGTCTTTGGTTCTCTGCAGTTTTAAAGAGAAAATACTCGACTTATGAATTTACATATGGTTTGTCTTAAAGCATATACAAAAAAAAAACCCACATATACATATAAGCAACATTAAAAGCTTGATTTTCACCACAAGACCTTCAGCCGAACCCTATCTCTAGTAAGTACATCTGGCTAAAGGAAAACGCAGACTTTTTGGGACTTTAGCTTATTCACCGTATCCCCCAGAGCAGTGTTGGGTAAAAAGTAGTGTAAGGCGCTACTACTGAAAATTTGGTAACGAAACTAAATTTTTTCAATTCGCCACAACGTTACTTTTCGTTACACTGTCTTCTCAGCTGCGCACTTGCTAAAGTCACAAGCTCCACACGGTACGTGACAGAGAATGGTAACAGCAGAACAGTCAATTCTGTGAATTACACTGCGCAAACCAAAAGTAATACTACCCACCGGATGAAGAAGGGTTGGCATTTAAAACACCAAATATTAAGGATTGGCATATCAAGCTAAATATTATTCAATGATTGTTCGAAAATCCTACCTCTTCCCCACATCCTCACCAGTAAGACGGCGTTCACTCAAATCCCGCTCCGACATAACATTTCTCTGTAGGCTGTAGTCTAATATTAGACTAAATCGTTTTCTTTAATGACTAGGCTACAACACATAGGCGTTGTAGCCTAGTCATTAAAGAAAACGATTTAGTCTAATATTTATGTTTAAATAAAATATATTTTTTTATTTAATGTTGATTATATGAAAAGTGAAAAGCATGAGTAAGATTAACAGATGCACGATCGGGAGACAAATAGAGTGGGCAGAAATTATTTTGTTTTTGTAGAAAGCCTTTCTTTAAAGTGAATTTCATTTTTTATTAATTGTATCTTAATTTTAATCAATGTTTCATCAACCACTTGCCTGGATTTAATAAATAAGAAGTAGCCTAAATATAGCAGGCAATATAATCTGGACTTCTCATGAGCGTGAACTGGAGCTCGTCTCATAAATGAACCCAAACTCAGCGTATAAGCTGTGCCTCAAATACCTGAGAAATATATAGCAAGCTTGAAATGTGTACTTTTAAACAAAACTTCAAAACTAAAGAAAACAGACTCTCTGCTTATGTAATCCGTATGAAGTGTGCATTTCTCTCTGGCACATTCACTACTGCGAAGATTGCGAGTCAGCGTCAACTTCATCGTTGCAGCCGACACTGACAGAAAACACTTGTTTATTAATAAACAATTAAAATGTCTCCTTGATCTATTTGACATATTTATAACCATTACTTTTGCCGTTTTTTTTGTGATATTTTCAATGTTATTTAAATAAAAATATATTTTTTCAATTTCTCTTTTTTTTCTAGTTTTTTCTTCTTCTTCTAGTTTATCAATAGTATGTAGGCCTACACATTTAGGAACTTTCCAAAAGGGGTAACTAAGTAAAGTAACGGATTACTTTTTTTAAGAAGTAACGAGTAACGAGCAAACACTACTTTTTAAAAGTAACTTCCCCAACACTGCCCCAGAGTTAGATAAGTCCATACATACCCTTTTCATCTCTGTGTGTGCCGTAACTCTGTCTGACGCACCCACCGCTAGCCTTAGTACTGCTATCTTCTAACCGTATACATACATACTGGGAACTATATTCTCAGAAGGCGAAGTACTGCTACTTGGGCGGAGTGATTAGCGCAACACTCTAAGCGAACTCTCTGCTCCTCGCCACGGGGCTTCTCTGGTGCTGCGAGCAAATCACTCCGCAGAAGTAGCAGTGCTTCGCCTTCTGAGAATATAGTTCCCAGTATGTATACGGTTAGAAGATGGCTGCGTCTCATGTCACCTTCTTATTTGTACACGCTGTGACTATACAAATCACAACATGTAAATAGGAAAATGTTGGCGTTATTTTGTCACTTATTGGGAACAGTAGGCTAGCTGGAGCCGTTTACCTCCAGTCTTTGTGCTAAGCTAGGCTAGCGGTGAGTGAGTTACGGCACACACGGAGATGAGAAGGGTGTGTATGGACTTATCTAACTCGGTGGATACAGTGAATAAGCTAAAGTCCCAAAAAGTCGCCGTGTTCCTTTAATAAATATCACTTCACACTTATTTGACAGGCTGGATTTAGGGCATTACTTGGACACTTTTTATTTTTGTTTTAACTATTCCCTTAAAGCTCTTTTAAAGAGAATTTACACATTGTAATGGTACATAACTAAATAATTTACTAAATGCCCAGTTCATTGTTTTGTCAACAGATGAGGTCTGACTGTTAAAAAAGGAAGAGAACAAACTGAACAGAAGCACTCTTCTATAGTTCAGTGGTGAGGTGATGCACATAATTTATGGCAGTTTGAATTTTTTTCTTCTGAAAATATAATTAAAATATTTTTTTGAAATGGTAAATAAAGCAGAAATGCTTCAGCCAGAGATCATCGTGATTTGTTTGGACAGGACAGTTGTGTGAATGTGCCAATGGGGTTCATCTCATAAATATTTTGGAAAATACAGGTTTCTTTTCAAATGAAGCACTAGAACGACATTATTTTAGTTTTTTGGATGTTTCAGAATGAGAGTTTTACTTAGTGAGAATTCAGTTACACTTCATGTTAAGGTGACAGTGTACTTACAAGTACTGAGTAATATAAACTACCTACATGTACTTGGAGTTATGGTTATTGTTTATTTTAGGGTTAGTTACTTGCAATTATGCATAATGTAATTATTACTACAGTAAGTACTGTAGGCTACATGTAGTAATGTGCAAGTACGCCACCTTAAAATAAAGTGTTACTGGGAATCCTATTGTAGAACATTTCTCATTAACGCTGTCATATCTGTGCACACAAATCATTAGTTTCCATTACAAATAAACAAAACAAAAAATATTTAAAAAACATTACACACTTACATATACAAATCCATCATTTTGGGGAAATGTGTTACACTTTATTTGACAGACACACAGTGAGGGAAGCAAGTAATGAAGCAGAACTGGATCAGTGGGAAATGAATCAGGACATGGTAAGACTCAAACGTGCATATGTGAAGCATGTGCCCAACTGTCATATAACAGGAGTTGAGACAGAGATAAACTGAACAGGATTATTCACAGAGTGGTTTATATTGTTAGGATCGTCAAGAAGGTAAGTAACCACTGCGCAATGTGACGTCGGAGTGACGTCTTTTCTATGGAATTTTTGGACGCCCAATTTCGGTCCACTGAAGGGGTTGTTTTGTAACGCCAGGCGACGTCTACCGCACGTCTAATGTTGACGTCCGTGGGACCTCCGTGTAAGGGCTATTTATGATACAAATGTGTCCGGTTGTGGACGTGTTTTCAACATTAAATTTAGACTAATTTTAGATGTCGTTTTTATACAACTTCTATAACTGTAGTCCCATGTTGCAAAAGGGTGGAGTACATGTTTTCTGTACCATGTATTTATGTTTACATTTATGCATTCGGCAGAAGCTTTTATCCAAAGTGACTTGCATTTCATTACACATTTACATTCCCATCAGTTCTTGCTTTTCCTGGGAATCAAACCCATGATCTTGGCGTTGCAAGCGCCAACGCTCTACTGATGTTGTCTAGTGATGAATGTTGCTTTCACATTCACGCTAACCGCAGCACGGTCGGGAGCAACCCAACTCAGACCACCTCCTCCAGGTAGTCTCGGGTTTGGTACCGCAGTGCGCAGCCGGGTCCGCATTACAGCGTTCACATTAGCGATGTTTCATGCATACCGTGCCCGTTCCGAACTAAACTGCCAGTGGGAAAGAATCCTGAAAGATCAATGGTTTGAGGTATGGAGTTAAGTAAACACAGGTAGGTAGCCGGGTTGGTTCATTCTCATGCTGAGACTGTAAAGACCGGACAGCGTGTGAGCAGGTACTGTATGCTTTTGAGGGTCCTTAATGAGGATGTGACATGTGTGGTGAGTTTATATTCTGGTGATTGTGAATGAGTGGGTGGAGTTGAAGGATCTGGTTCTGTGGCATGCTGGCTGAATCCGTGACTCCAACTCCATGTTTTCAGTTAGAGGCTGTTTACACGACACTTTTTTCACACCAAAACGTTAACACGACAACGGCATTTTGGGTGCCTGAAAACGCAAACTTTTGAAAACGGGTTTCAAAGTGCATGTTTTTTGAAAATGGTCCGTGTAAACAAAAAGATTATCTGAAGGCGATGACGTCATGCCCATGCGAATTACATGTTCAGTCTACAGTGTTTAATCGCCATCTAATGGCCTGGGAACATAATACAGCGTTTTTATCCGTTTTCGTGGATCTATGTGAATGGGGATTTGTTTTGACAATGGTGCCGCCTGGACACGGAAGACTCAATTGAAAAACTTTTCATTTTAAGCATATCGTTGTCGTGTAAACTTACCTTTAGTTTGATTGAAGTTAGATATTTAGTTTGAATTAGCATAGGTCCAGTCAGCCATTTTGTAGCATAGGTTCAAGTTAGATTGATAACCTTTAAATAAAACTGAATAAAATATCAATTAAAATCACATATTTATGCATTAACAAGTATACACAATATAAGTGATCACACAACCGGCCTCGCTCTGTTCTCACGGCCTCGGCTGCTTGCCACACAGTCCAAATCGTCTCATTAACACACGAGATGGCATTTATCTGAATAGAAGTCAGCATTTAACTCTCATCCTACCATCAGCGTCTCAGGTTAACTAGTCCCTCGTAACTCTCTTTAGTGACGGTAACCCTTTTCCTCACAAGACACTTATGCAATTGGACACTCGCTGTGTCGTTAATCTTTTAAGACAAGTGCTTTCTATGCTTTTTTTGCAAGCACACAGCTTCCAGCATGCGCTTGCCACAAGCTCTCTTCTCTTTGACTGTCTCTGATGCTCTTTGTAACGTACCATAAGCTGTTTCCTCTAACGTAACAGATTTGACGCTCAAAATTTCTCTTTTGAATCACTTTTAAATTCACTTAAAGGGCTGGTTGATTATGATTTCCCTTTTCTGACTTTAGTCAGTGTGTAATGTTGCTGTTTGAGCATAAACAACATCTGCAATGTGTCAACTCTCAAAGTTCAAAGCAAAGGAATATATTTGCTTTTAAATAAAACGTTTTTTAAGGACTACAACAAACGGCTGGTTGGGACTACACAACATTCCTCCCGGGTTAGTAACATCACTAACCCTAGATTTTAAGCTAAAACTTCACATACACACTCTGGGGACATCAGATACTTATTTTACATATTGTGAAAAGGGGCATTATACCACCCCTTTAAATTACACAAGTCGTTGCTGACTTTACAGACACATGAACAATTTATATATATATATATATATATATATATATATATATATATATATATATATATATATATATATATATATTTTTTTTTATATAACATAATATATACATATTTTTGTTTACTTTATTTGCTTAATGTCACAATCAGTCTGTAAAATCCTTATAAGCTTTTACAAATGTGGAAGCTTTTCCAGATGTTTTAGCTGTCTATTTTTTTAATTAATCATTATGTTCTAACATGTATTTAGTTTACTTGAAATTTAAGTGTTTAAAAGTGTGATGATCGTTTCAAGAAGTGCCTTCACTGAACCTGTCATATCATCTTAACAGTGCTTTGTAGGCAAAGATCATAAAACTGACTGACGCTGTCAGTAAAGGCCAAAAAAGGGTTGTTACTGTCAATCATATAAATTAAACATACTGAGCACAGCAGGAGATGGATGAAAACCCTTTCTACCATCACTTCGTAAATGTTCCCATTTTTCAGCTTTACAGCATTACTGCACCATAAATACCATCACGGCAGCACATCCAGCTGAGAGGATGCTGTAAAATATAGTTCATTTCCCATGGCTCCCATCACCAATTTAGGAATACAAGCTACGGTCAGGCTCTCTGGAGACGACACTCTTCTATTAATTAATATCCGCATAAGAAGAAAAAGCCACTATAATTATTAATCACAGTTGTAATGCATTACCCTACAGATTAAAATATAACTGTACATTAAAATATAGTATTTTATAAGCTTTGTTGAGATCCCTTATGGGGAATTTGGATGCAGCATAATACATAGTATAAATAACAGACTTAATTATAAAAAATAAAAAAATTCACACATGCTCATAAATATGCAAAAAAAAAAAAACATATTGTATCAATATGATATGACTGCATAAGGAACAAACAAATATTTGTATCAGATTTTTTTCATCTTTGGTATCTATAGTGAAAGCCAGAAGGACAAATAGAGAACTCTGGTTTCAAGAAGAGTTGCCGCTGCTAGACTCACAGATGGAGCTCGATTGAAGACATTTTTGTTAAACAAGATGGGCAGGCTTCTTTTTTCAGTTCCGATAATCTTCCCATTATTTATCACAATTTTGTTGCACATTAAGATTACCAAAACAGCAATTTATGGAAAAAGACAATGATTCTATGTAAGAATATAATCTTATACAACAGTTCCATCCAAGTCTTGTCTATATTAAATAATATTACTATTCTTAGACAGTATAGGCGCTGCTGACGTTTTTTTACACAAGCTTCGGCTCCGTAGCGGCATGATGAATCGCTCTTCAATCAAAATGAACTGGATGCATATTTCAATGCTCCCAATCCCGATCTGTATTTTCATCTTGACTTGTCATGCAGCCTGAATCATAATGACACCGTGTTTGTTCGTTGGCAGGAGGAGAACTGGCCCCCCGACTGAGCCATGGTTTCTCCCAAAAAAATTTTCCTCTCCATTCTGTCACCTGATGGAGTTTGGGTTCCTTGCCTCTGTCACCTCTGGCTTGCTTAGTTCGGGACACTTAATATTCATTAATAATCTGACTGATGCTGCTGTATGAGAACTGAACTAAAGCTGGACGATTAAATAATTTTTTGCAGAACTGCTTTATAGAACTAATTTAATAATTGATGATATTTCCAACGGAACTGAAACAACACTGAACTGACTTTAGCTGAACAACAGCCGAAATGCATAATTTTCCTGTTATCACTGCTTTGAATATAATCTGTATTGTATAAAGTGCTATATAAATAAAGATAAAAATCACAGACAGCCCTAATAGTCTAAAATGGTCTAACAGGGTTGTCCCTATTCTCTTAATGAGTAATGGGTGTGTTTTGGGCGTAACGTGCAACAAACCAATCAGAGTCTAATCTCCCATTCCCTTTAAAAGCCAGTTTCACTTGCACCATGGCGGATTCGGATTCAAATTTGCAAGGGGAAAAACTGAACGCTTCTCTAGCTAGGAAATGGATCTGCTCGTGCGCGATTGTGGATAACCCTTTAAATAAACTGCAATTGGATCCTCAACCTTCGTGTCTCAGAGCAGTTTGTGACAGATAGGCCCCTCTATCACAGAACCAAATTCAGGTGCATCGAAACATACGTAAAACCTATATAATTCCTCTGGCAGTTGACTATTGGAGTCATACCCAGATAATTATCAAGCGTAGCGTCAGTTCTGGCAGGTCACATTAGTCAAGCTCGCATCAACTGACTGTCAGCTGATCCACGTCTACCTATAGGAATCTGACGCCTATCACTGTATACATATATAAACTCCTTCAGTATTATCAGCAGCTATTGCGTTTCTCAGGAGCGAATTACCCTCCTCCATCCCCAGCTCCTCCTCCCGTCAGTCAGGATTCGGCATTCTGATTCCCCTTGAATCAGAATAAATTCTCGAATTATGTTGTACTATAAAATCTTGAATTAATGATACCTGCATATATTCATGTTGGTTCTGTTCTGTTTACCCTAAGGAGGGTTATTTCTGCTCTCTCGGCTCTTATCCATGCTAGGCTGCATGGATGCGCAGGGAGTTCTCGCCCAGAACAGAACCATACCGCCAATCCAAACTATATGACAATTGTCAATCGTATTTGACGATAGTGGTACTGACACATACGTTCTTGTTTCTACACCCTTGTTTCTACACCCTTTGGATTCAGTTATGACCATCATCTCCTTCCAAACAGATCCTACATTATTCCTACATTTTTAATTTTGTCATTCAACTTTGCTTCCCTAACTTCCCTTCCTAAAGTATATTTATTCTCTAGTAGACATGTATGCTGTGTAATTAGTTTTGACTGTTTTGCACTGCACACCGTAAAATGTGAAAACAGCAGCAATGTCTTATTTTGGCTGATGCTTCTTACAAATTATTAATTGGTATAACACAATGTAATCCAGTTGATAATATCAATGATATAAATAAAAACATTTAATTCAGATGGCACTGTGTATGTAATGCTTAGATCCACAGAAGACGAAGATGAATATAAAAAGAACAAAATATTTATTATGAACTCAACAACAGGCCAACATACGTAACAGTGTGTTAGAGCACAGACAACAACCAACAATGAACTGAGGGACCAAAGGAACTTAAGAAGTGGTACAAACAAGGTTAATAAGAAGAGACAGCTGAACTAAGAGGACTAATCATATCAGTAACCATGACAACTCATAAGTGGCGGGAAACTAGACAAAGGAAACATGTGACTGAATGTAAACAAAGCAAACTGAACGTGACAGTGTAAAGCACACACCTGGAAGAGTTTACTTTTTATTATTATGGGTTTTTGGTTTCATTAAATGGTTCTTAAAGATGTAAATAGATTTGATTTGATGTTTACAGGATTAAGTGACAATGAGATTGTGCATTTGACACTTGCAATCTTACTGTATGTGCAATTTATTTGAATTAAAATAAATTGAATTTGAAATAATACAAGCTGTGCTGTTACTGCTGATAACAAATAAATGTTACAGATATGCACATTTATAAATGGTCACTATATATGCTCACTAAGCCTGAAAGAGTCCAAATCCAGGCTAAGCATTTTACTGAGGAATGGGCTTAAAAAACTGCAAGTCAGAGTTTGGCCAGTGTCTCTGTGTACAGGTACAATAAAATAAACCGATATGAAGGGAGTTCGCTCAGCAAAAGAATATATGTTACCCTTTGGCATGATGCCCAGTGGAGTAGAGCATTATTAGAGTGAAAATTTATGGCGCTGTTTGCCTCTGTTAATTCATTATTTATTTATTTTCCAGAGCTCGCCCTTGACTCTAATGGAGCTCTGCACCAAATCAATTTGAAAGCTAGTTAAGCTGCTACTCAAAAATGCCACACACACCTTCACTAAAAGTGTTAGACTACATTTTGCGCTGTTGTCTGCACACTCACTGTTTTTAACCGGTCAAACACCCTTGAACATGCTTTACATGGTTTACCGAAATGTGTGTGTGCAGAGAAAGTGAGTGATGGAAAGCAAGAGACAGAGAGTGTGTCTGCACGTCTATATACCTATATTTACAATGCGTCCTTTAGCACCTCTAAACAGTGTCTCATTATGCACGCATTTACAGAATGAAGCTGGTTCAGTTCCACGGACAGCGCGCAGTATACCTGAAGTGTAGAAAACCTTTCACAAACGATTATATTTGTTGTGCTAAACACTTTACCTCGTTTTAATCAACATCCCATTTTGTGATACACTACAAAACCCAAATTGACATGTTTCCTGCTGACACTAGAGTAATGGGATTAATCAACTACAATGACGGAACATCATACAGAAAAGAGAACGTGAATGTGATCAAAGTGGTGCCATGACAACAACTTCCTGCTGAATGCCAACTAGACATAAGCAGCCATTACTGTCAATGCAAAGCACAGCTAGCCTCAAACCATCCGCGCATCAGTATAAATGAGGCAATAGTTACAATCTCCCATCTACTGCTGGTGCTATGGGCAACATATTTGGTGTGAATCTTTTAATTGGCCATGCATGGCATACAATCTGTTCCCATTTGTTCCGCACACTCCATTGTACTGAAACGTGTCATGAGTAACTGTCTGGTTGTGGTGGTATTGGGCTAGGAAAGAAGGCGTTCGGAAGGTTAAAGAGAAGATCGAGCAGGAAATGGCCCATCAGCTACAGAAGAACCCTTCATTGTTCTCTAGGCATTGGCAAATCAAAGCATGAGTGGGATCCAGTTCCTCTTATGTAAATGTGCCCATTGTGCTGTACTGAATCTATTTTACAGTACAGTACATTTTATTGTGTTCACACACCATTGTCTGTCCGGTGCGGTCGAGCCTACACACCAAAAGCGCTGATGGATTTTTTGATAGCGTAAGATGCGTTTTGAAGGTGCGAATGCAGAGAATTAAAGGCCATTCACACTGCACCGACAGACGAAGACCTGCGGCAACACACAGTTGCGGATTTTTCCCCCGGATCAGTGCGTTATGCTTGTCTTCGCCTGTTGGCTTGTCAGGTCATGAGGAGTGACGTACTGTAATCTGATTATTGTCTACATTTGTCTTTGTCAGTGCAGTGTGAATTGGCCACAACTGGAAAGCCTTGCCTTTTTCCTAAATGCCCTTATCAAGGCTTTTTTTTTTTGCCTATATTTTGCCATGTCATATTCATTAACCTAATTTTAATCAATGAAAATAATATTTTAGTTGTTGAAAAAGGGCAAAATTAAAACAAATATTCAAACATTGTATATAGAAGATGTATCAAAAAACAAACAAACATTTTGATATGAATGCATAGTCCCAACCCTTTCTAAGTGACTATCCTGAGCTATGATATCAAAGACAGCATACAAGCAAAAAGTCAATTTCATACTTTTACGAGCCTCCAAAAAATAATCTACTATGATGATGAAATATTTTTAAAAAATCTTAAGAAATAAGGTAAACTTCTTAAGATATCTTCAAAGAAGTTTGTAAGAATGCTCCTAAGTGCAACTCTCGAAACAACCCAATCACACTAAATGCGTCTCTATAGCACGCAGTGCGTTTATTGTGTAATTTATACGCGAAAATTAGTTTGTACATGCATAGGATACGCATGGCTTGGTTTGGGTAGGTTTAGTAGTGGTGTGGGGTGCGTGTGTATTATACGTTTGGGTAGAATTAGTGGTGTGGGGTGCGTGTGTATTACACGCAATGATTACATTATTGATCATGGTGTCACTATTCTAAAATTTAGAAGATAAGAAAAAAGTTGCAGACTTTTTTGTGAATGTAGCCCCTGATGATGTAGTTACAACATCTACCAGCAGGGGCAAACCTTCATGCTAAAACAAGGGTGCGTTTCCCGTACGACATAAGTCGCTGCTTCACTACCATAGTATGATGCATCAATAAAGAAATCAACTAGCTAGTTACGACTTGTTTCCCGAAACCGTATTGTCGCAAATTGGTCGTTCAACCGCGTTGGTTGATGGACATCATCAACATGGTGTAATAGTAATAACTACTTTTAATTAATCTGTTAGAGATCAAATTATTGCTTGATGTTTTGCTATAAATTATGGACATGGCATCTGAGGGCTATTTCTCATTTGTTTCAATTATGTTTTCAATTTAGGCTTGTTCTTACATAGTAGAGCACGTACGCACATGCACACTCTTCAATAACGACGTTTTAAAACTATTGACAAACTAAAAGATGTAAATTATAGGGCTGTAACGATTAATCGCGATTAATCGAAATCCAAAATAAAAGTTTGTGTTTACATAATAAATGTGTGTGTATTGTGTATAATTATTTTGTATATTTAAATACACACACATGCATGTATATATTTAATAAAATTTGTTATTTATATATAAAATAGTTATATTTATATATAATATAAATCATATAAAAATATATATGCAGTATATACATGCAAATATTTCTCAAATATATACATGCATGTGTGTGTATTTATATATACAAAATAATTATACACAATACACACATATATATTATGTAAACAAACTTTTATTTTGGATTTCGATTAATCGCGATTAATCGTTACAGCCCTAGTAAATTACAGTAGTATGTATTCTAAATAAAATAAGTTTGCTTATTTTGCTCAAGATAAGGATGTATTGAGTCCACATGTCATGCAAATAAAAAAATGATGCTTCTATCTACAGGTCGAGAGCTGTCGGTCCAACCTCACAACTTTGCAATTTTGAGGTGAAGGTGTAATTTGTATGTTTTTTGGGAAACTCATTGAACTATGCTGATAACGACAAAACTTGCGACCATAGTTGGCGAACGATGCTTTCGGGAAACACAGCCCTGGTGAGCCTTGACCCCTTTACTCCAAATTCACAACCTCAGATTTTGAACTGATTTGATATTAATATTATTATTTTAATAGCACTAGGAAATCATACATGGCTCTTATATGGGACTTATAGCCAAAAATATATATTTTTTTCTGCTTCAGTGTGCTTTTAACAATAGAGAATTATGGACCCCTTTTTCTTTTCTTTTCTTACTGTATAGCCCAAATGAATAGTGCTTATATGTTGGATCATGGCAGAATGACAGGTAAACAAATAGTCTCTTTGATTCTGCCAGGCAAGTGCATACATCATGGACACAATGAGGTTATAGATATGGTGCCGCAGTGTCCATCAAGATCAGATTTCAGCACAGCACATATTTCAACGTGTGGGCCATGCAATTTTAATCCTGTCAATAAAACGGGGGTTGTGTACAGTGAGATCGCTTACAAGGCCTTAAAAATTTGATGTCACATGTCAGGTCCAATTCAACATTTGAGTGTAAATCACCGGCGATGACAGAACATGAAGGTGTGCAGGACTCAGAGAGGCTCGATCTTTATTTATTTATCAAGGTTGGTGAATAAGGTACAAGCTCTTTTTTCAGGCTATTCATGTCCTGACGGGAACGCACAGATGCTCTCCCACCATCCGAGTCACAAGGATGAATGTACAGCTGTCAACGTGATAAATGAGCTACTGAAAATATTTGTATGAAAATAGGGGAAATTTCTTCTTTTTTTTCTGGATCTTTATTGGTTGAGCATCATAGAGTCTTAAAAGTAATGTCACACAATCTGAGCACAGTTTGGTTCAAGCGCGTTTCAGCGACTTTTTAATGCACCTTACTTGACAATATGCACCGACCTTTAATGATTGAACCCGAACCTTTAAAAATCAAACCAATCCTACTTTCTTTAGCGTGTAATCTTACGGTTGGAGCATGAAAAATGCCTGACTATCTATCGATTGAAATGTTAAGAACAGCAGCTACGCTAATTATATGCCATGCGCTTTCTAATAAATATTGTGAAAAGCACTATACAGAATTGAATTCCAAAGTTAAAAAGCATAAAGTCACTCCAGGGGGGAGTTATTCTCTATATCAGTAAGCACTGTTTCTGAACTCCCTGATATTGTAGTCTTAAAGTTTTTTTTTTGTGTGTTTGCTTGTTTTTCCCGGGAACATATGCGTCACAATATTCCTAATTTAAATAATTCACGCCCAAGGCATAGAGAAATAAAGTGATGAGGCCTGGTTGAGTTGCGTTAGTATGTTATATAAATATTACGGTTATTAAACGCATGTAAACTCATGGTTATGGTAAGGGGTTTGGCATTTCCGAAACACACACAAAGCAGTTGACAAATCACAACACACTGGTCCAGCCAACCAATCAGAGCACATTGAGCGTTTTGGTAGGAGGGGCTTCACAGAGACAGAAACTAAACAGGGATGTGTTTCCCGTACAACGACGTAACTCGTTGCTTGACTACCATAGTACGATGCATCATTAAAGAAATCAACTAGCTAGTAACAACCGTTTCCCAAAACCATATTGTCGCAAATTGGTCATTCAACCACGTTGATTAATGATGGTGGTGGAGTAATACTACAGGACTTTTAAAGAATCTGTTTTATCGACTTAATGCTAGATGTTTTGCTATAAATTACAGACAGATCTGAGGACTTTTTCAAATTTTTCTCAGTTCTTTTGCTTTATTTCCAGATTCAATCATAGGCTCGTTCTTACTAGCACGTTTGCAAATGCTCACTCTTCAAAAACGACGCTTTAAATCTCTTAACAAACTAAAAGACGTAAATGACATTTGTATGTATTATAAATAAAACTGCTTGCTTATTTTCCTCAAGATAAATATTTATGGAGTCCACGTCATGTAAACAAGAAATTGCTTCTAACCACAGGTCGAGAGCCATCTCGGGAAACACCGACTTGTTGAACTATGCTGATAACGACAGAACTTGCGACCATAGTTGGCTAACGATGCTTTTGGAAATGGAAACAGAGTGATTACTGACAGAGAGCTGCGGCAACAATGTGAAATATGTGAAAAATATATATTTTAAAACATTCTGTCATGAAAACTATTTTAGTAGACCCCCAAAACATAATCAAGATTTTGTAAAGATGCATATTATGTCCCCTTTAATACCTGGAGAATGTTTTCCGTTAACATCCCAGTTTGTTTCAATGGCAGTTGTTTGGCTAGTGCAGAATGCACTACACTGAAACTCATTAGAAAATGTAGTTTGAAAACAGCTGATCTATACAGTCACTACTGAAAAATGTAGACACCGGTTCAAACTTCTGCTTTCATTCAGATTGTGTCCCTGCTTGCTTCCATTTCACATCACATAATCTCACTTTATCTTTTCATCTCTCTTCCTTTTTTGTCCCCAATCCAATCTATTTCTGGTCATCTCCGTCCCAGAGGAATTATTCTGAATGGCTCTTTTGCTAAAGGTCACTGTCATTTGGATGGAAAACGAATGACAGCTAATTTTAGTCATGCATTAAAGGACAAAGCACCACTCCCCTTTTGTCAATCACACTTTTTTCATGAAATAGCTCACTTTAATCATAGAACTTGTTAGAAAAGTTATTAACTTTCTGGTTATTAGTTTCAGAAAACAAACAAGGCATACAGAAGCATGTTTTAGTGACTGGCAGGATGGAGGTAAGCCAACACCTCTAGAAATGTCAGAGCCTGGAATCTGCAACCAGAGGAGCCGGTCATTCCGGACACTGTAAGTAATGCATAGCATTGTCCAAGACACCATGTGGCTGACCACTAACAGAAACCCAATGACTCCATGGGGTCACAGAGTAAAGGTGACCCTTTGGAACCAAGTCCTGTATTACAGAAGCTTCTTATCTTAGTTCTTGACTTAAGATTTGATGAGTTACATTACTATTTTGAAATACCGTACTAAGCATACTGTATATGATACGACTAGGAGGTTTCTATAATACAGCCCCATATTTTCAGTATTCATATAAAAGCATGTAGAATGTGTGATACTGTTGATTTTTTCTAAACTTTTCTGTTTAAAAAAAACAAAATGTAAATGTAAAAATGTTCAATGTAAATAAATTACATTTAAAACAGATAAGGCTCATTTTATTTTGTTTTAATAATATTGTAAAACTGTATGTATGATGAATCATAACTATTTTGGAAACATTACAACAAGGTCTTATTTGTTAAGTATAGTTAATGTATTAAAGCTACAATATGTATGGGTTTTGGGTAACACTATAATAACTGTACGCTATTAATCATTAATTAAGCATTATTAAACAGTTAATTTATAAAGTATTAATAGACATTTACAAGCAGTTTACAAATACAGCTATAAATGTGTTATTCTTGATTTATAAGCGTATCTATAATGTGTTTAATAATTGTATTGTCATTTTATTAATGATCAATTTATCATTTCTAAATGAAGTATATTATTACTTACAAACCAGTTATTTTGGAGTTGTCAGTGATTCATAAGATCACTTAGAAATTGTAAGTAAATGTAGTAAATTCAGGTAGTTATAAAGTATTTAGTAGTGGTCAGTTAACTATTTTTGTGAGCTCATCTAAAGTGAGGACTATTTATGCCTTGTAAACATTTACAAAGAAGATTTAAAGGCTAATTTGTCTTCTAAACAGAAAACAAACACACAACACAGTGAAACAGAACATAGACATTAACAGCCTTTAAATCTCCTTTGTAAATACTTTACAAGGCATAAATAGTCCTCACTTTAGATGAGCTCACAAAAATAGTTAACTGACCACTACTAAATGCTTTATAACTACCTGAATTAACCCTGAATTACAGTAGTAATATATGGTAAAAAAGCATTTACTACAATTTAAATAGTTTATTAATAATGTACTTACACTTTCTAAGTGATCTTATGAACCACTGACAAGTCCTAAATAACTGGTGTGTAAATAATGCAATATTTCATTTACAAATGATACATTGATCATTAATAAAGTATGAAAAATACCCGTTTAAAAAGAGGAGGCGTAAAAAGAAAACATTGGCTTGGCTTCTTGGAGATAGCAGGAACTGAGGGATTTGAAATGTTCTAAAAGTGATGCACAGGTTTTTATTACTCAACAGGTGAGGAAGGCTCTTTATTGATCAGCAGATACATTGCCATATATAACTCTCTAACAGAGTTAATTGTAAAGCTGTATCTATTGTGAAGGGTAATTTCATTATGGGTTGTTTTTCAAGGTAGTACAGTGTCTATTAATGGGTAAATCTACAGTAACATCTTTAGCACAGCTTGAGATCCTTACCATCTAAACTGGTTATATCTCTTAAAGGGATAGTATGTATTCGTCGTCTAACTGTATGCACCGAACCGTGACGTCCAAACCGTGAGGGATCGGGATGAATACATGTATCATTACACCCGTATTAGAGTTGTCAAAAAGTACTGACTTCTGTACCAAGTTGTTAGTGAAATTAAAAAAATGTGACGATACCAGCATTTCCCTCTAGCATTTTGAGTGCTGTTGAACGGATTCTTAAACTCCTCTGATTGGCCATTGTTTGGACGCGCTCAACGCATGTCTGTTATTGGCAAAAATGATCAACAATAACGTTGTTATAAACGCTCTTTACCGAGCGCTTGCATAGATACACAAGGGAGTGTTTAAAAGCAGGTGTCTATCAGCGAATCCCTAATATATCCGCTGATAGAAGCCGCTTTCAAACTCTCCCTTTGTGTATCTGTGTAAGCGCTCGATGAAGAGCGTCAAAGACAACATGTTTTTGAAGCGTTGATCATTGTAGCCATTCAGACATATGTTGAGCACATGGTCAATCAGAGACATATGCGTTGAGCGCGTAAACACAATGGCCAATTCGTTCAACATTGCTTTAAAATGCTAGAGAGAAATGCTGGTATCCCCCACATTCCCACAGTCGGTACTTTAGACAACTCTAACCTACTCTAACCACTCTAGTCTATCCTCTAGCTTATTTATTTTTATTAGCATTTTCTTGTCTGGCTATTCAATACTAAGTTTCTCTACTGCTCGAGTGACCACCTCTAACAGCTCCTCAAATGCTTTAGATGACCGAGGGGCACTCGTGGCAGTAGCGCTACCACCCAGTTCTTCAGAACCAGAAGTAGTAGACAATGGGTCATTTTCTGGATAAGAAGAAATCGCCAGACGAGTGTCCGAATCCAGAACAAGATTCTGGCGATGCAGTAGGAGAAAGGGTAGAGCCTGGTTAAAACTCATCCACCAGATGCAACTGTGTACCCCATGATTTAAGTCGATACACTGCCTCAGCAGACACGGGACCTGAACCACGGGGCACAGGCGGCTGACTTCCATCCCTCGAGAAGAGAGCCAGACCTGAGCGGAGCTTCATCAGAGTGAATTTCTCACACCGAAGGTAATCGCCCCCCTCAAGAGATGATTTAGCGTGCTTTGCTTCCAAGCAAATCACACCGATCATTTTCATCATCCTATGTGAGAATGCGAGGGCATGGCAGAACAATATTATTTATTTATTAATGTTTTGATCGTAACATGGAGAGGTACATGCAGGTATGTAAAAATACATCACTAATTTATGCCCGCATGTTACAGGTTGCATTAATTAATGAAAGACATACCATTTGAACATTTTTAATTATTCACATATTTAGTTATGTATATATGTGTGATATATATGAAAACTATTCAAAACCTATCACACTGATCTGTCTTGCACTGTCTTGTACTTTCTTTTCTTATTTTTTCCTTTTGATGAAGGCCTGAAATACCATTTTTATGCAGTATTTGCTGTGTGATCATGGCTTTTGATTACACCTGCACTAGTCTAATCTGCTATGCATGAGATAGAAAGTAAATGGTCTTTTTTTTCACTCTTCTTTATTTATATCTTCATCTTTTCTAAACCGTAATGGACTTTTCTCATCTTATATGAGGATAAAAGTGTCGAACACCAATCCAGGGAAACTGTCTGCATACGTGCCGGTAGTGCCAAGAGGAAAAGTGTATTGTATTCAGAGCCAGTAACTGACCCTTGAAAAGCAATGGCAAGCTGTGGTGAAATCAAGCATACGATATTTGAGTCGAGGGATATTGTCAAAATCACATGTTCATGTTCGTGCGTCTTTCAAAGAGGCTTTTCTGATCTCATCATCTCACCCCTGAGATCATCCCTTCATCTGTATTTAGATCAGATGTTCCCTTCATGCTTTTCACAGTGTCTAAACCATCTTATTGCAAGTATGTCCTTCTTATATTCATTGTTTTAAAGTGATCCTACAACACAAGTCTTTTAGATATCTTTTGAAGCTTTGACGAGACTGCATCGACCCCTCACTGCTGAATTGCATGCGTCAAAGAAGATTGCTTAAACGCTCAATTTCTGTCAAGCTTTTTGCACTAGCAACAACATATATATATATATAAACTGTTGTCAGAGTTGATATTGTGGCTTTATATCTGTTCAAATACTTGCATGTGTCATTATATTATAATTACATTTGACCAAAATCAAGCTCAAATGGAGTTACAAGGTTTTTGACCTGCGGATTTCCGACATAAGTGTTTTGTCCATTATTACAACCAAAGCCACTAGATGACAAGCCTGCAACCTTTAGCCAAAAAATGACAAAAGGATAGTTGTGTTTCTTGTCTTGTCACTAGTCACATGTCTGTCTTTGTTCTGTTTTCCCGCCACTCCTTAGTTTCCATGGAAACTCTCATTAGTTAATCTGTCCCAACATGCCGCCGAGTCCAGCCTTCCAGAGTCTGGTCCCACCGAGACCAGCCTTCCAGGGACTCGTCCAGCCGAGACTGCCCTTCCAGGGACTCGTTCCGCAGAGACTGCCCTTCCTGAGCTTCTTCACGTTGTGCCAGCCCAGCCTGAGCTTCACGCCGCCTCACCGCCTGAGCCCTCAGCCAAGATATCCGCCGCCTCACTGCTTGAGCCTTGAGCCAAAATGGCCACCTCCGGTCCCTCGATAAAGATGGCCGCCCGAGCCCTCGGCAAAGATAGCCGCCGCCTGAGCCCCAAGCCAGGAGGGTCAACGCCACGTCAAAGACTGTTCCTGTTCCTGTTCTCGAGCCTGTTCCCAAGCCTGAGCCAGTTCCCGTTCCCGAGCCGGTTCCCGTTCCCGAGCCGGTTCCCGTTCCCGAGCCTGTTTCTGTTCCCGAGCCGGTTTCTGTTCCCGAGCCTGTATCTGTTCCCAAGCCGTTTTCTGTTCCCGAGCCTGTTTCTGTTCCCGAGCCTGTATCTGTTCGCGAGCCTGTATCTGTTCCCGAGCCTGTATCTGTTCCCGAGCCTGTATCTGTTCCCGAGCCTGTATCTGTTCCCGAGCCTGTATCTGTTCGCGAGCCTGTATCTGTTCGCGAGCCTGTATCTGTTCCCGAGCCGGTTTCTGTTCCCGAGCCTGTTTCTGTTCCCGAGCCTGTACATGTTCCCGAGCCTGTACATGTTCCCGAGCCTGTATCGGTTCGCGAGCCTGTATCTGTTCCCGAGCCTGTATCTGTTCCCGAGCCTGTATCTGTTCGCGAGCCTGTATCTGTTCCCGAGCCTGTATCTGTTCCCGAGCCTGTATCTGTTCCCGAGCCTGTATCTGTTCCCGAGCCTGTTTCTGTTCCCGAGCCTGTACATGTTCGCGAGCCTGTATCTGTTCCCGAGCCTGTATCTGTTCCCGAGCCTGTATCTGTTCCCGAGCCTGTTTCTGTTCCCGAGCCTGTATTTGTTCCCGAGCCTGTATCTGTTCCCGAGCCTGTATCTGTTCGCGAGCCTGTATCTGTTCCCGAGCCTGTATCTGTTCCCGAGCCTGTATCTGTTCCCGAGCCTGTATCTGTTCCCGAGCCGGTTTCTGTTCCCGAGCCGGTTTCTGTTCCCGAGCCTGTTTCTGTTCCCGAGCCTGTTTCTGTTCCCGAGCCTGTACATGTTCGCGAGCCTGTATCTGTTCCCGAGCCTGTATCTGTTCCCGAGCCTGTATCTGTTCGTGAGCCTGTTTCTGTTCCCGAGCCTGTATTTGTTCCCGAGCCTGTTTCTGTTCGCGAGCCTGTATCTGTTCCCGAGCCTGTATCTGTTCGCGAGCCTGTATCTGTTCCCGAGCCGGTTTCTGTTCCCGAGCCTGTACATGTTCCCGAGCCTGTATCGGTTCGCGAGCCTGTATCTGTTCCCGAGCCTGTATCTGTTCCCGAGCCTGTATCTGTTCCCGAGCCTGTATCTGTTCCCGAGCCTGTATCTGTTCCCGAGCCTGTTTCTGTTCCCGAGCCTGTATCTGTTCCCGAGCCTGTATCTGTTCGCGAGCCTGTATCTGTTCCCGAGCCTGTATCTGTTCCCGAGCCTGTATCTGTTCGCGAGCCTGTATCTGTTCCCGAGCCTGTATCTGTTCCCGAGCCTGTATCTGTTCCTGAGCCTGTATCTGTTCGCGAGCCTGTATCTGTTCCCGAGCCGGTTTCTGTTCCCGAGCCTGTATCTGTTCCCGAGCCTGTATCTGTTCCTGAGCCTGTATCTGTTCGCGAGCCTGTATCTGTTCCCGAGCCGGTTTCTGTTCCCGAGCCTGTTTCTGTTCCCGAGCCTGTACATGTTCCCGAGCCTGTATCGGTTCGCGAGCCTGTATCTGTTCCCGAGTCTGTTCCTTCTCTGTGTTACTTTTGTCTTCCGGTCTGTATTTTCACAGCGATCTTGCGAATGAATGAGCGACTCGTTTTAAAATCTACTGACATTTGTTAAGACATCTGCTTTAAACATTACAATCCTCATGATAACTTCTGTTAACTTTACATTAAGTAAATCCACTTCAAAAGTGAATTACTCCTGGACAGCGATGCCATAGAAATATACAGAGCGACTGCAAAAACTGAAGTCCGAAGACAATATTCTAAAGATGGCTGCGCGCTCGTTTCTCTGGTGCATAAGGTCTATGAGAAAATCTCTGTTACAACAGTCAGCCGCATCTGAGGCAGTATGCAAGTACATCACATTACGTTTTAACCCACAGACAGACGTAAAGTGTGACTAGTAATGATGTATGAAGTAAAATTAAGCTGTAATTTATGTTAACTTTAAACAAATAGGCTAAACAATAATAATAACAAAAAATATATACATACATACTAATATATATATATTATGCATGTATGTATGCAAATCAATTTTGGTCTTCTTTCTTACAAAATACTGTT